>NC_090296.1:107309866-107617366 GCF_039906515.1 Pseudorca crassidens
AAATTTATACTTCAATAAGACACAAATGCAGATAGTAGTGTAACTTAGAAACTGTTAAGTATAAGGAGAACACGGAATAGAAATTAAAGATTCTTATTGGAAAGACTCCTCTACCTTTCCCTCCTTTAAGCCACAAATGACAATTTGACCCTCTCTTCCAAGCTAAGCTCCCAGTGTCATCTCCTTCATGAAATCATTTTCTTACATCTCTCTTTAGAATGACACTAAAATATGCTACCTGGTCTTTCAGTTATTTGTGTTCTTACCTTACATATTTTCTCGTATCACAATTGAAAATACATACTCTTTATTTTTCCAAAATGAGATATGCACTAACTTTAATTTTTAGAGGAATATACAGGTATAATGAAACAATATAAGAATATGAAAACTAAAATAGTAGCAAAATTATAAATACCTGGGCAATCACAGCCTCTCGTGTTCCATAATATTTAAAAAACAGATGATCAGTCTGAATATAAAGCTGACAAGTATTTTTTTCAGCTGAAGTTGTACGTTTTTTCCTCAGGAGTTCTGGACCGTTAATAGCATGTTCTTCTTGAGGTGTCTATATGTCAAAAAGAGTCATTTCTAATCATCAGTATGCTTCACTGTTATAATTTTATATAGTTAAGAATACACATTATAAACAATTTCACTTTCTACTTTATTATGTAAGACCATAGGTATTTCCTTGCACTGATAAAAATTCTTCATAAACACCACTTTCAGTCTCATAACATTCTACTATATAGATGACTTATTTATTCAAGCAATTCTTTAACTTTGAAACATTTTCAAAACATACTATTTAATACGTAAATATAAAGCAAGTCTTACAGTAGTTTACAATACTTTGATGTCTTCCTCTACCTCACCTCTAATACCCAATCTATCACCAGCCCTGTCAGATTTAGCTTCTAAATACTTAGGGCATCTGCCCATTACCTCTAGCTCCATCACATTAGCCCAAGTCATCATCACTTATTACCTAGAGTATTGCAATCTGAGCGATGGGAATCTACCTCTATCCACTTCTGGCCTTCAATCTAATCTTCATACTGCAATCCTTTCAAAAAACAATTTTGAAAATATTACCCACCTGCATTTGTATTTCAATGATTTCCTATGGCTCTAAGGATAAAGTCGTAAACCCTTTATATGCACCACCCAGGCAGCACTGCAGACTCTACTTACCTGTCCAGTTTCGTCCCGTTCCATATTACTTCACAGAGAGACCCTACTACATTACCCATCTCTAGCTGTCTGTGCTACAGCTACATAGGCCTTCTTTCCAACCCTCCAACACACGGTCTGCATCCTGTCACAGTCTTTTGCACATGGTGATGCTGTCTCTCCTGATCTAGTTAACTTCTTTTCTTCAGACTTAGCAAAGACCAATTCACCCATCATACCACCTCACAGAACCATGTACCCATGTCCTTTACAGTTTATCATGTGGTTATTTGTTTATTTTCTGTCCCCAGCCCACCACCATTACTTCAACCACTAGAATGAGAGTTCTGGAAAGAAGAAATTATCTCAGTGTTTGCGTCTCACTATACTGCTATCAGCTAACACACACTTCACAGGCAAACAGTAGACACTCAATAAGTATTTGTTTAAATAATTAACACTGCTATTGAATCCAAGCACTTAAACATTTGTTGACATCTAAAAGCACCATGTTAAGTGAATTTTGATGACAGAGTAATAGAGAATTCAACTTAAATTAATTAAATTTTAAGCCACAATTCCAAATTTACACTCACATTTTATAATTTCCTTCTCCCTTGACAACTCCATGTTTGACTGTTCTCTTAGTTACTGTCTTCATTGTACTTTTATCTATTTTCGCTCAGTACATCATTCTAGGATGGCAGTTACTGTTTCAGCACATTCCATTGTCTTCTGGTTTCAACTGTTTCCAATGAGAAATGAGCTGTCATTTTTACTGTTGCTTCTCTGAAGGTGACTAGACTTTTTTTTATTGGTTGCTTTTAAGAGTATATTCTTTGGTTTTTAGACTTCTCTAATATTGTGCTAGTGTTATTTTCTTTGTGAAAGACTTTTCCTGCGCTAATTACAGGGTTTACTAAATTTGTTGTTTGATATTCTCTGTCATATGTGGAATTCTCAGCCACCATCTGTCCCTATTTCACTCATTTTTTCTCCTTCTGAGATATCAATTACACATACTTTAGGCCTTTTTAATATATCACCTATGTCTCTTAAAGCTCTTTTCTGTATTTTCTACACTTTTGTTTCTAAGTGGTTTACCCTATTTTTTTATGACGTACTATTCAGGTCTAAGCCCGTCAAATTCTTCGTTTCTGTTGTTATATTTTTCCATTCTAGAATTTCCATTAGGTTCTTTTGTTCATTTTCAATTTTCCGCTGAAATTTTTAATTTCCTCTTTATGTACTTGAACATATTATAAAGTCTGTATCTGTGTCTGATCATTTCATTATTCACATACCTTTAGGTTGTTTACATGTCTGACACCCCAGCTATACTGTAAGCTCTCTGAGGGTGTATACCTGTCATTTATTCTTGAATGGCTAATGTTTGATAAATAATTCTTTCCCTCTCACTCTTCCATCATGTTGTCTCATTTGCTAATGTGCTGATTATTTTGAACTGAGTGCCAGACAATGTGCATGGAAAACCATAGATATAATCTGAGGCTTCAAGTAATGATATCTTTCTCAAGAGAAGATCTGTTTTCACTTCTGGCAGGCAATGAGCCTTGGTGCACTAGTAATCCTCAATTACCTTAATCCAATCAGAGATTAAGAAGATGTGGTGTGAAACTTTAACCCCTGTGAGGGGAGGCAGAATACTTTCTGATTCACCCTTACTTCTAGGGAGCAGCCCTTCATTCAAGATCCCAACCTGAAGTCCCGAAATAGTATTTTTATCTTTAGCCTCAAGAATCTGGAGGGTTCTATTCAGCTTTTCAGTCTCTTAGCTACCTCCTCAGGAACTGGAAGATACAGCTAGAGAAAAGGTAGCCCCAAACGTCAGGCTCACCTTCCTAAGTGCCCTCTTTGTTCCCTAAGATCTGGTCCCACACTTCTTCACAGCTTTGTTATCTCTCCAATGCCTTCTAACAAATACACACACATGCAGACACAAACATAACATATATTTTTTTAAATATTCGTATTTTGAGGTCAGGTTGGTCTCTATTAGTTGTTCTAAACAGGAGAAGGACTACTTCTTTATTTCTTGACAACAATATTTTGTCCATGTTATGAATTGTGAATATTGTCTCAAAGTTTATCACTGTCTTCACTTTAAGGTGTCCTTTACTCTTAATTTTCATAGAGTGAAATACATCAATTCTTTAATAGTCAAAGATTCCATGCCTTATTCAAAGTGTTTCTCTACTTCAAAATACAAAATATTTTTTAATATCTTCTTTTGTCAAGTGTCTTTTCAAATGCTTTTGCCCTTTTTTTTTTTTTTTTTTTTGCTGTACGCAGGCATCTCACTGTCGTGGCCTCTCCTGTTGCGGAGCACAGGTTCCGGACGCACAGGCTCAGCGGCCATGGCTCACGGGCCCAGCCGCTCCACGGCATGTGGGATCTTCCCGGACCGGGGCATGAACCCGTGTCCCCTGCATCGGCAGGCGGACTCTCAACCACTGTGCCACCAGGGAAGCCCTGCCCATTTTTTAATTGAGGTTTGACCATTTTTTAAAAACTGAGTTATAAGAGTTCTTGTTATATTCTGGAAAAGCTTTCTGTCAGATATATGTACTGCTGACATTTTTCTCACAGTCTGTGGCTTCTTTCTACATTTTCTTAACTGTATCTTTTGAGAAGTTTTTAATTTTGACAAAGTTGAGTTCGTAATTTTTTTCAGCAGGGTATTTTTGTGTCCTAAGAAATTGTTGTCTATTCCAAAGTCACAAAAATTTCCTCCATGTTTTTATCTAGAAGTTTATGTTTTAGCTTTAAGCATACAGATTTATTATCCGTTTCGAGTTTATTTTTGTATAAGGTGTAATGGTATAAGTTGAGGTTCTTTTTTTTTATGGCTATTCAATTGTTCCAGTACTATCTGTCAGACTGCTCTTTCGTCCTTTAAATTACCTTGGGACTTTTGTGAAAATCAACTGGCCAAATGGATATGGACTCTCTATTCTGTTCCATGACCTGTAAGTCTATCCTGAGGTCAAGATGACACCATCTTGATTACTGTAGCTTTATAGTAAATCTCAAAATCAGGTAGTATAAGTCCTCTAGCTTTTGTTCTTTTTTGAAAATTGTTTTGGCTATTCTAGGTCCTTTACATTTCCATATAACTTTGAAAACCTGTTTGTCAATTACTAGATAAATCCCCACTAGGGGATTATATTTGGTTCTTTTATTATAATTACTATTCTCTTTGTTTTCATAGTTTTTTGAACACATTAATATTAGTTGTTTCAAAGCCCTCATGTGCTAATGCCTGTAATTTCTAGTCTGTTTCTATCTGGGTGGTATTTTGCTCTGATTATGGATCACCTTTTCCAACTTCTTGAGCTTCTGGTCATCTAGCAATGTTTTCTGAACATCTGACATTCTGCATGCTACATCGTTGAGTATCTGCATTCAGTGTCCTTCTTTAACAAGTATTATTGAGCTTTGCTCTGACAGGCAACTAATTTACTTGAAAATCACCCTGATCTTTCTGAAGCTTGGTTTTTCAGCTTAGTTAGGACAGGTCTGGAGTAGCCTTTAGTCTAGGGTGAGATTAGCCTACTCCAAGCATGGCTTGGGATCTCTACCAAGTACAATTTCTGATTGTTGTTTCAGTTCATAGATTCCTCAGTAGTTTTTCTTTCTCGGGTAGTTTTCTCATAGAATCTCACCCTGTGCATGCATAGCTTAGAATCCGGCTAAGATTCAAGGCGACCCCTGTGCAGATATCTAGAGCTTTTTTTCAGCATAGCTCTCTCCTCTCAGGTACTATGTCCATAAATCCAGATACCTCAGTCTTCCAGAACCTGAACGTATCTCTTCAATTGTGCAACAGCGCTGTGCACTTCTTACTCTTCTTGAAATGCCCTTCATTGTGCCATTCCTAAAATTTTGCCTCCAGTCAAAAAGTCAGGGAAATCACAGAGATACTTATTTCTCCTCTCTCAGGTATCTCAATCCTGTACTGCCTGTTGGCCAATATTTGAAAACAATTGTTTCTTTTTTCTGTTGTTGTTCTTGTTTTGTTTTCCAGTTGTTTTTTGCAGGATGGCTAGTTGGATACCAGTTGCTCTATCACAGCTGGAAAGGGAAATCTCCACTTGTTCTAAGAGTTTCAAAGTTTTCGTTTTAGTACTTTATAGAGTTTTGTTTTGTTTTAAATATAATGTGAGATGAAGATCCAACTTCATTTTTTCCAAATGGATAAACATTTTCTCTGGCTCCATTTATTCAATAGTCTCTATTTTCCTCCCTGATTTGAGATTTCACCTCTACCACATAACAAAGTTTCATATACATATGGATCTGTTCCTGAGCACTCAATTTTATTCCTCTGGTCAATTTGTACATCCCTATGCTGAAAGTACACTCTCAATTACTAGAGTCAGTCTTAATATCTTCCAGGGTAAATCTCTCTTTCCTGTTCATCACCTTCAGATGGGCCTCATTTCTTCCTAGCCTTCACTTTTCCTTGTAACATTTTAGACCCATCAAGTGCTGTGAAAAATCATGTTGTAATTTGTATGGAATTGCACTGAATCTACAAATAAATATGGGGAAATTAATGTTTTTATATTAGGTATTATGTTCCATTTTATATAGTATATCTCTCCATAATAAAATCAATCATCTGTAATATTTCTTATAAAATTTTGTAATTTTCCTTATACAGGTCTTATAATTCGTTGTTACATTTATTCTTTGATACATAATATTCTTGATATTATTTTTAATGGTGTCCTCTCTTACATGACATTTCTGGTGGTCTGCTGCTGATATAAAAAAATACAACCTACATTTGTATATTAAATGTTGTGTCTAGCCACTGTTAAACTGTATTATATCTAGCAATCTATACTCTCAGCCTCTCTATCCACATTGCCGATACCTTAGTACAAGCCACTATCACTTCTCAACTGAATAACTGCAACAACTCGTAATTAGTCTCCTTGTCTCTAGTTTTGCACCTCACTCTGAAGTTAAGAATTCTTTACTGGTCTTGCTATCTCTCTGGCCTTGTATATACTGTTCCTCCTCTTTCCATCTCTTCATGGTCAACCTAACTTATGCTTTTTCTTTTAGTTTCTGATTATTGTCCTCAAACACTTGCAAGGCTAGGTTAACTAGTCTTCTTGTGTGTAGAATATCACTCTTTGCTTAATCTTCTTCCATTTCTTACTATCTTCAATTTTTCTGTGTCTCCAATTAAACTAAAAACTTTGTGAGGACAAGCCTTCATCTTAATTTCCACATATTCCCAGAACCTATCACAGATCTTCTGACATATGGGAGATCAATACAAAATTGTTCAATGAATACAAGAATAAAATCTCACTTAGACTTAAAAGACCCATTTGAAATGGTATTATTTATGCCATTTTGCAGATCAAGAAACATACAAATCTGCATTTGTGACTCAAGAAATGTTAATCCATGCTACTACTTTTAGAATGGATGTTCAAAATATATGATGTTTTATTATAAAAATAAATTTTTTTAAATTTTAAACTTGTGTTTTAAATAACCATAAAACTACCACCTATAAATGAAATAAAGGAGGTCAAAAAAAGAATAAAACGTCAACAGTCAATGGCAGAAAAACTTACGATTAAAATATCAAAAGTATGATGATTTTTATTAGGGTAACTAACCATCTTGGTTTGCTTAGAGACACATGATTTTCAATGTTAAACTGGAGAAGTCTCAGGCAAACCACTGGGAAGTTGGTCACTCTAATTTTCATATTAATACAAACACATTTATACAAAATACATGTTCAGACTGGATATTTTTAAATTTTATGATAAACATGTAAGAGAATATTTTGGACACGTTATGTTTTTTGGGTCATGCAGATTTGTACTCAAATTGCAGCATCACACCTTTATTATAAGCAAGTTACTTGGCCTCTTTGAGCATTAAAAAATATAAATATTTCCTGATGGCAGTATAAATCTTTTAGAAATCCTAGAACATACATTTTTAATGCAGAAACACATACCCAAGTTCACTTCCATTTCTTAAACACAAGTTTGTATTAAAATCCTTACCTGTGTTACTTCTTCCACACCAGTCATCTGGTACTTCCTCATCCTTTCAAATACTGAGTGATCTGCACAGCCCCCCTGTGGACCATACTTATGGGGATAGTCTAAAATACAAAGAAGAAATATTATTACTGTCACATGTTTAGGTATTACCAATTATCTTATAAATGAAAATTTGACTGTCATAATTAATGAAAGCCATAAATGCTTATTGGGTTCCAATGGGAAAGGCATTATGCTAGGCATTCTACTTTTAAAACCTGGCAGGTTCTGAAGTTCTCCTTCAACATCAATGGTCTCTAAGTTTTTGTCATATGAATGATTTGTGAATTCTAAAAAAGAACAATAATCATTCTTTATTCTGCGTTTAACTTTCCCAACCTGTGCCACTTCAGATATATAGAGCATTTTAACACTGCAATTTACTTCATTTTGTAATTTATAACTTTCCGTTCAAACACATTAAATTTCTTATTCTGCAAATGTACAAAGCTACCTCAATTTGAACTACAGTTAGGCAAATATATCATATTTGGTTTGAATTCCTTCAATGAATACCAACTAGTCATAAGGGAAAGTAACCTAGAAACATGCTCCATGGCATAGTAAAAGCAGACTGAGTTTAAATTTCTTCAATGTATAATTCAAGTGAATGCTTTGTAAAGCAATAACTATTGTATTATCATTTGTTTTCCCTTTATAATTAAACAGTGATTAATTTAGCCTTGACTGAATTGTTTCTATTTCCAGACAGCTGTTCAATTTAGTGTAGTCATTTAAAAGTTTATTCCACTCTCTCAAAGTTCACATACTTCCCTTGTTAAGGTTCTCCTTAGTTCATGAACATATTTTATAATTCAATCTACTACCCATAATTAAGAGAACTATCAAAATAAAATATAAAAAAAATATTTTTTTAAATATTAAAAAAATGTATAATAAAATAAAATATAGAGACATGGGTTAGAGGGGAAGCACTAAAACACCCTTAAGTAGCATATAGTTATAATGCACAGAATTATAATTAGAAACACTGTTTCTTAAGTAAATCTAGAACCTGAAGTGGACACTAGCGACCTATTTCACTGGAACTACTAACTAAATATCACAATACAAATCTAAACTGGCAGGTAGCAGGTAGGGGTTATGGACAACCTACTTATTGATATAACAGCTCTGATTTAAACGTTAGTTTTTACCAGAGGTCAAGATTGCAACAGCTGTAAAATTCCAACCAATAAATGTGGAAGAAATGATAGCCTTAGGGACTTCCCTGGTGGCACAGTGGTTAAGAATCCGCCTGCCAATGCAGGGGACATGGATTCGAGCCCTGGTCCGAGAAGATCCCACATGCCACGGAGCAACTAAGCCCGTGCACCACAACTACTGAGCCTGTGCTCTACAGCCTGCGAGCCACAACTACTGAAGCCCATGTGCCACAACTAGTGAAGCCCACATGCCTAGAGCCCGTGCTCCGCAACAAGAGAAGCCACCACAGTGAGAAGCCCACGCACCGCAACGAAGAGTAGGCCCCGCTCTCAGTAACTAGAGAAAACTCGCGTGCAGCAGTGAAGACTCAATGCAACCAAAAATTAAATAAATGAATAAATAAATAAATTTATTAAAAAAAAAATCAAGGGGGAACCCCAGAACTCTCCCTGTTCTTAGGAAGACATTCCCTTGACCCTCACTTACCTAAACACTCACAGCTATCTACCACTTCCTGCCTTGGGAACATCAAGACTATTTTCATTGGGGCTCAGCTTTTATAGTCATGAGACTACACCACCAAGTACTCCAGTTTACTATAAGTTTTTGCTGCCTCCAATTCACTACTTCCCTCTATTACCTTAGTTATAGCTCCTAACTCACTGTCACTCTCTCTGATACCACCCCATCATAATTCTTAGTGATTTCAACATTCATGGGGATGATCCTTCCAATACACTCATCCTACCTTTTCTCCAACTGTCTTCTCCTACCTCAATTTCTGAAACCCCTTCTTAATCTCAACTTCCTCATCCTACTTTCTTTCCACCACTCATCTTTTCAGAACATTCCCTTTAGACTCCAACAATCCTTTGACATCTCAAAAACCCTTCAATCCACCTATGCTACCACCCTGTTCACTAGTGGATATTCTCTCTCTCCTTATTCAGTTTAAATCCCATAGTCAATTATTACTATACTTACTCCACTGCATTTACCTTAAACTCCCTTGCCACCACCCCATTCCCAACTCTCCACCAAAACCTGTTTAAATTCAGCTCTCTACCTATACCACTCCAGTTGAATGGGGCTGGAGAGGCAACTGGTAACTATAACTATTCTCATTCAAAAATTATCATCTGTAACCTCAAGCAGTTCCTTTATGCCACCTGACAATGATAATGTATTTCCAGAGTCCCTTCTCAATCCTATTTTATGTTTAACTACAGGCAGTCCCCACTTTACCACATTATCACAGGCAGTAAAATTGACCATGCAAGTATGCAAAGTGATCTTAATAATCAATGGGGAAAATTACAACTGCTCCATGACCTTCAAAATTTTTTGTCAAACTACTGAAACTCTCTTGTTATTTATAAATGTGTAGGGGAATTAAAAAATAAAACTATGATCTATATAGTACACTCTAATTTAAAACATTAGAAACATCAAAGGACTTCCCTAGTGGAGCAGTGGTTAAGAATCTGCCGGCAATGCAGGGGACACGGGTTCGAGCCCTGGTCTGGGAAGATCCCACATGCTGCGGGGCAACTAAGCCCGTGTGCCAAAACTACTGAGCCTGCATGCCACAACTACTGAAGCCCACATGCCTAGAACGTGTGCTCCACAACAAGAGAAGCCACCGCAGTGAGAAGCCCGCGCACCACAACAAAGAGTAGCCCCTGCTCGCCGCAACTAGAGAAAGCCCTCGTGCAGCAACGAAGACCCAACACAGCCAAAATTTAATTAATTATTAAAAAAAGAAACATCAAGAATTAGAATATTTAAAAGAACTAGTGTTTTGTTTCTTTGTAAATTGTATCTTATATATCATAAATTTTATATATGCTTCAAAATCTGTCAGCACAAAACTCTCCCAATAGAAAAAAAGGAATCGAGTATAAAATGTTTCCCATATACTTTCAAAACTTCTAAAAGAGCCTATTTTCCCTGGTCACCACATTAACTATGAAAATGGACAATGACATTTTCCCTCTAAAATTACTGACAATATAATCCCCATTTCTAGAAAAAGCCTTTGTTCAACTAATGAATAAGCCCTCATTGAGATGCTAAATCATAGGATGCAACTGTAGTTCCCCTGAAAAGGCCAAACAGCATATTCTTTCACAAAGAATGAGTCATTGGCGTAGAATATTCAGCTTATTTAAAACAAAGATCAGCTTTAAATCTAAGGCCTTTCTTCCAGTTCCTCTGCATGCCAACCTCTTGCTTCTGTTTTGTTGTAGGAAGCACAGATATAAATAATACATATACTGTGATACCACCTCAAGCAGGAAATAGCTCTAGTTAACTCTCAATCATCCACTCCAGGAAGGGGGAATATTTACAGTACAGATCATCTGCCCAACAGATGTGTAAAACACCCACTTCTCACTACAGACTAACTAGACTAGACTTTATCTCCTCACTACTCCCAGCAAGCCATCCCTCCCTCAACATGACTGCCAGGTTAGGAATTTGACTGCAGAGTCCAAAGCTTTAGCTATGAGATAACTCTCTAACCATCAAAACTTGGTGTAATTCCTCCAATGACACACTATGACTCACTAAATTCAATCAAATGACCCAACTTTTATGATATTCATTGAATTTAAAAGACAGTGGTTCCACAGACAGATACTGTACCAAAAGTTGATTTGCTAGGTATCTGAAGGGTAGGTAGGTTGGGTCCTTGCCCATGAAAATGCCACTGACTCCCAAAGTTGCCAAAAATCCACAAGGATTCATTGAGACAGTAAAAAGACGAGCAAACTTTTTGTTTTCTTTAAGGAGAGATGATGGGTGTGGAGGAATGGACGGATGGGTCAAGCAGCCCCCAAATACCCTTCCCCCTTCCAATTGCAGTGGACAGAGGTCCCTTTCTCCCTAGTGCCCCTTCCCCCATTCCCCACAACCAGTCTCTGTTTGGGGAGGGTGGGGAGAGCAGGGAGAGAAGGGCATAGTACGAAGGACAGTAAGCTAAAGATGGTCCCCTTTTCAACATGCACTCACAACCCTGCTCTCACAGGAAACAGAAACTCAGAGCTGGTCCAAGCATGTCCCTTCCCACCCTTGTTTTTTAAGAAAGGTTAGTGTTGGGGGCCAAGGGGATCACGGGTATCAGGTCAATAGGAGAAATGTTGCTCTATTATTCTGATCAGGAGACTGTAAAGTGCGTTAGGACAGAAACTTGGCCCTGTTCATCACTGTATCCAATGTATCTGAAAGTGTCTTGTACAGATTAGACACGCAAATGATAAATAAAATAAATTTATTAAGAAAAAAAAAATGATAAGACCTAAAGGGCTATTCACCAAAATGCTAACGGTGGTGGATACACTTCATCTTCTACTTAATTCACAAGCAAAAATATCTATTTTATATAGTCATTTGATAATCAGAAAAACCAAAAATATTTCCAGCTTTAGAGGAAAAGTAGTTTGGAATCATCAAATTTTAGAAGAAATAAGAAGTATTAATGATCTACATACTCACTTTATAACATGAAGAAAATGACACCCAGAAAAGGTAAAGTTACTTACTTGCATAAGGTCACAAAGCTATTCTCAAACTTCATCCTGATTTCCCTTCAAACTACTTTCTCATACAAATGCCATGCCTCAGTTCTGACACATTACCTCTTGTGCTTTTTCCTTACCATGTCTCCCACTAACTTGTGTGATCTTAAGCAAATGAATTAAACTCTGCAACAGTTTTAACTAGTTGATCTACAAGGTCACCTTTTTTAAAATTTTTTTTCATTTTTTGGCTGTACCACGCAGCATGTGGGATCTTAGTTCCCTGACCAGGGATCAAACCCACACCCCCTGCATTGGTAGCGCAGAGTCTTAACCACTAGACCGCCAGGAAAGTCCCCTACAAGGTTGCCTTTAAGTCCATGATTCTGCAGGGGAACAAAATTTGCCACCCCATGTCTCTCTCTGGCATAAGGATTATTTTAGACTGATTATTTTTAAAAAACAGAAGACTCAGGAAGTCTTTCTTTTTACCTGCCCTTTAACTGCCTAGAAGAATTTAGATAAAGGGCCTGGTTCAGGAACAGCACTATCAACAGAGAGATCTACAAAGAAAATGGGCTAGGTGTGGTAGGAGGAACTTGGCAGGCCCCGGAGACCAAGTCCTCTCTGTGTCCCCTTGTCCCTGCATGGCAGAGCAAACATTTGTTTACCCAACATTTGCTTTTCCATCTTCCTATAATTGTTTTCCTCCCCCTTGAAGTACCAAACCCCTAGCCCCTTCTCCTCTCAAATGCCATATAAACCTCAATTGCCTAACTGGGGCCTCATTTTTCTGATGGAGACCTCGTACATACATAATTAAATTTGATTTTCTCCTTTTAATCTGTCTCATGTCAATTTAATTCTTAGACCAGCTAGAAGAACCTAAAAAGGGCAGAGGGCAATTTTTTCCTTCCCCAGCAATTCTAAGCCTCTACAGTTGCTGAAAGCATTAAAATCCACATCAGTGAATTCCTAGTCTAATGAATATAAATATAAGATAACAAGGTTGCTTACGGAGATTATCTAATCTCCAAATTTATAAACCATGAACAGAATTTAACATTGTTATAATAAATCTTGTATCACAATGTAAAGCAGCTCTTTACAGGGCCCAAGTCCTAGACCAATGTCCTCAGACACACCCACAAGGTCGCTAGCATAAACGTCAAGCATTGAATTGTGCTAGAAGAGATGTGAAAGACCTAGTTTTAGCGCCTCTTATCCCTACTACATACACACATATATACTCAATGCTACTTCTACTAGTTTTTCTGTAACTCATCACTCATAAAAGTTGAACCTAAAATGTAAATTTACTCTATTTTTCAGTAGGGAAGATAGCCACACTTCTGCAAAATCAACAATGATACCAAAAATAAAGCCTTAGCTTTCTCCTAATCTTTTTTTTATCTTCACAATAATTGTCTTTACCATCATTAAGTCCCTTGACTTTAGCCACCTTTAAACAAGTCTCTACTAACTTACGATGTAACTAAAAAGAACTGGAGTAAAAGCCAGGAAACATGGATCCTTGCCATGAAAATACCTTGCCCAAGTTGCTTAAGACTCTTTAGGCTTCAGTTTCCATCATCTTCAAACTTAGAACTAATTCTAGTCCCTTTTGCAATCGTAATAAAGTTACAGAATTCCGTTGAATTCAGAACTACATCAATCTTCTGGTCTATTCCAGAAAACTCTATTTTCCATGAACAGTTTGCTGATGAGGTATGATGAAGAAACAATGCCCCCCAAAAGAAAATCCCTATTTTTTAAATGCATATGCTTGTGAAGTCTTAATTTAAAACTTTCAAATTCATTCTTCTTACTACCACATCAAACGTCTATAAACTTTTTCCAAACTCTCAAAACATATGACTTGACAGTATAATGACAACTTATTAAAAACTGCATCTTTAATGCAATATTCAGATGAACAATGAATTAATTTTCTTATTCAATCTGTTTGTAAAAACATCTCAAACACTGCAAAACACAATCATGAGGTGATATTTCTCGGAAAAAAAGAACAAAATTTCCAAATATAATTTTACTTTCTAGGATGAGTTTTAAAGCTGTTTTACAATATAAGAGCTTTGTTATTTTTAAATAATCTTATGTTTCTGAAATGATCATTATGCAGCCAAAATATTTTCTATTTATGTTTTTTAAATAAATATATACAAAAATGTATATTGGGTTGGCCAAAAAGTTCATTCAGGTTTTTCCGTAACATCTTACGGAAAAACCTGAATGAATTTTTTGGCCAACCCGATACATATGGTAACCAATCAGAAAACGTCTTGATCTAAAGTGTTCGTAACTTGAGTCTTATTTACATAAATAAAACAAAATAAACTTTGATTGAATAATATGAAAGGGCTGGGCATATTTTCTCCAAATTCTGCAAAAAGAATTAAACCCCTCACTGTCTCTTTTTAATCTGTTTTTTTAAATGTTTTCCCAATTAAATATCTCACATTACTAATTAAATATTTTTCAAATAGCTACCACTTCTCACAGGCTTCTCAACTTTTCTTCATTTGTGCCTGTGAACTATTTGGAGAAATTATATTTCCCTAGAGATTAACTCAGAAAAAAAAAGCAAAAACAGAGTCAACAATGCCACTAAATTCTTATATTTCTTTTAAATACTGTTACTTTGCTTAAGAAAATTAAGTATTTAACATCAATGCTAAGTAAAACACGTGAATTAAAACATACAGTATAGAAATTAACCAATAAACTTGTATATCCTATGGGAGTTCTGAAGTCATGGGCACTTCCTATCATAGTCTTAAGCAATTCTGCTACTGAATTATCAATCAGAACACTCCATTCCTTAATCTTTCCGAGTGTCTACCACAGTTTGTCACAACTCCATACACATAAGCACATTTCCAAGCTCAGACTGGACCTTAAGCACATATAGAAACTTTCCACGATAATCCTCAGAAATTCCTGGTACCTCTGGAAGAAAAATGTGACAATCTAACAATGTCAGATTTGAACAATGCTAGCCATTATCAATACTTTCCAATTCAATTCTTCCTTTCCTCTTTTCCTTCTATCCTTTGTCCCTCCCTTCCACTAACAGTGACACAAAAGGTGTTGAAAATCTTAGTGACTATGACAAAACTCAGTTACATCCACAACTTCAAAAACACAATATGAAACTGATTTTTTTTAAGGTTTATTAAAAGCAATATCCTGAAGTTTCACAAACGAAGAGGCTTCTACCGGAAGGAGGCCTTCACCTTGAAATGGTTAAGTAAAATTTAACAGTCTCAATTTTTCAGAGCAATAAATAAGGGGTCTTCCCACTGAAGCACAAGAAAAAGAAGCGATAAGTACAGTCACAGCTAGCACACAGGCTGAAAGTAAGAGTAACCTACTGTTGATACAATACTATGAGGCACAGGCAAATTCAAGCTCTTTGGGCTTTCCTATACCACCCAAAGGAAAATAAATAATCTGAAGTGAAAGAATAAACCTAAACACTCTTACTCTACGGCTTCATGTATTTACTTAAAATATCTTTTAGTTCAGAAACAAAATATTTCTTTATAAGTACAGCATGGGAAAATTGCTTAGACCTTTGCCTCTCAGAAAGGTAGTATACAAAAGGTGCAAAGGTCCACTATTTACAACTAATGATTCCAAGCAATCATACAGTCAGTCATTCCTAAAAGCTGTTCATATTACTAAGATTAGCAGTATAGTTTATGGGACAATGTTTTTCCCAGTTTCTTAAAATAAACTGGGCCAAGAGGCAGAGGACTAAATGGTATTCTTACCCTGTCATAATTGTTCACACTTCTATGTCCTAGAAGAGAGTGTTTTTTACCAGCTAAGTATAGATTGAACAAGTATGAATTTTAAGCTGATAACTACATGTAGTTATCACCTTCACATCTAAATGGATATCAAAGCATCTAGAAGTTATTAAGTATTTTCACTGAAAACTGTCTCTATGTTCTGGTACAGCACCAGAAGCCATTCCCTAAGGTTCTCCAGAATATCAGTATCATTTTCCATGGTGGTTTCATATATTCATGCCTAGAGTTGCAAAAACAGTATTAAGATGAGGGTAGCCAAACTCTCATCAGGATTCCTATCCAAAGTTGGCGTGCCTCCCCTGTCATTTGCTTCCGCTGAAAATAACAAATACAGGGACACCAAATTCACTCAAGCATATACACAATGATCTAAACAGCCATGCAGTACTTTAGCTGTAAAAATAAATTATTGGCACTTAAGCAAATTATATGAAAATAATAATAATATTATTATTAAATAATAAAGGGACATCCTCTCTCTTTTAATTAGCTGTGAAATAAAGCATCCATTGCTAGATATGTTAGGGAAAGAATTTGGCTCTAAACAGCAATAGATGCAAATGTGTGATTTCAGGGAGGCTTACAGATCTCAGAAAAGACCCAGAAATCCTTGGAATAATGGCAGTGAGAATTTACAGCTTTTTTCCAGGAGTGAAGCAGAAGACACATGGTTAAGAACACGAGATCCACAATCAAGTGACCTAAGTTTTCTAAGGCTTAGTTTCCTCATCTATAAAGTGGGGATAATATGTGTGCCTATATACCTCACAGGGTTATTGTGAAGATTAAACAAAATAATGTAAGCAAAGAACTTTGTATGGTGCTGGTTATACATCAGAGAGAAATAACTACTTGTACTACCGCTAATACTATTAGAACCTTAGGTATTCTACACAGAGAGGTTAAAGGGCCAATTAAAAGTAAATTTAGGGCTTCCCTGGTGGCACAGTGGTTGAGAGTCTGCCTGCCGATGCAGGGGACACGGGTTCATGCCCCGGTCCGGGAGGATCCCACATGCCACGGAGCGGCTGGGCCCGTGAGCCATGGCCACTGAGCCTGCGCATCCGGAGCCTGTGCTCCGCAACGGGAGAGGCCACAACAGTGAGAGGCCCACGTACCGCAAAATAAATAAATAAATAAATTTAATCTAGACAAATACCATGTGGTTTCACTTACATATGGAATCTTAAAAAAAAAAAAGGAAAAGAAAAGAAAACAAAACAAAACAGAAACCGAGGCATAGATACAGAGAACAAACCAGTGGTTGCCAAAGGGAAGGGGAGTAGGAGGAGACTGGGCGAAATAGGTCAAGGAGATTAAAAGGCACAAACTTCCAATTATAAAATAAGTAAGTCGTGGGGAGGTAACATACAGCATAAGGAATACAGTCAATAATACTGTAATAATTTCGTATGGTGACAGATGTTATCAGACTTATCGTGGTGATCATTTCATAATGTATTTAAATGTCAAGTCACTATGTTGCACACCTGAAGCTAACATAATATTGTATGTCAATTATATTTCAATTTAAGAAAAGTAAATTTATCTAGCCATCCTCTAGAAGAGCGGTAGGCAAACAACAGCCTGCTAGATATGAGTCCTTTTGTTTGGCATGAAAGCTAAAGACGGTTTTTACATTTTCAAATGGTGGGAAAAAATTAAAAGAAAAATATTTTGTGTCATGTTAAGATTACATGAAATTCAAATTTAAGTGTCAGTAAGTTTTACTGGAACATAGCCATGCTCGTTCATTTACATATTTCCTATTGCTGTTTTCATACTACAGTGGCAGAATTCAGCTGCAACAGAGCAAATATGGCCCACAAAGACAAATTATTTACTATCTGGACCTTTACAGAAAAAGTTTGCCAACCCTTGGTCTAGAATCTAGACTAGAGCAACTATTTAAAAACTAAATGGTTAATACATGGGTGCTTTCCTTTTGTAGTTAACTTGACAGATTTTCAGATAGTTTTTCAAAAGTAATTGTCTAAATCTGCAAGCACTAAAAATTCTGTTTAAGGCAATTGCTTCCCATACTCTTATCCTCATATCATTACATTTCCATTTACCAGAAGAAGTTACAAACAAAATCACTCTAACATTGCTGTTTTTAGGCTCTAATACCACTACTGGCATGTAATAACAAGCAGAATGTGAAACGATCTCCTTACCATGAATATATGTTTACCAAGACAAGTAAGAGTTAAGCACTGAAATCAATGGTAAAGTTAAATGCCAAAAGGAACAGAAAACTAAGTTGCATCCAATGTCACTGATTCTGCAAGCTAACTCATCACCTTTGGGGGAAAAGAAAAGGCTGAAATAAAAGGAGATTTTTGAAAATTACTATAAGATGCAAAGTGAAAGAAATGCAATTACATGATGAGGAAAAAACAGAAGTATGAAAAAAGAGCAGAACATTCTTAAACTACCTACAAGTAGATAAGAGAAGAAAGGAAACGAGAGAGAAGACAAAACAACAGAAATCATAAAAGGCAGAATAAACACAGTTGAAGATACTTATAAGACATACAAAGTGAAGGAAAATGTTTGATTACAATATCATGGGAAGGAAATCATCAGTTCAAAATCTGTCAATCATTTCTTCCTCTCCTTTCTTTCCCAAAGGTCTTGCTTGATTTTGAGAAAACATTATAGGGAAAATGTTGCAGGACTTTATTAAATATCAGTGAAGAAACTGCTGCAGAGATAAATGATATCTGAAATGTTAAAGGAGCAAAAGAAACAGAAACTGCAGTTGGAGAACTTACACACCCTGATAGAGGAGGTAAACCTGCAAAATGATTAAATTACTCAGAAAATTACAAAGTAACATACAAATGAAGTAGATGATAATTCTACTGGCAGAAAGAAAGGAATTCATACTCTAGCTTGTGAAGGAAGACTGTAGCTTGGAGCTTGAGGAGAGTCTAAAATACCAGGAGGGGAAATTGGAAAAGGAATCAAATAGGGATGAGCAAAAATGTGCACAAGTAGCATTAACGAATTTATGATTTAACAAATAGCCAAAATCATAAATGTATTCTATCTAGAATAATTATGCTATTTTCTATAGTAATCGAGCATTAGAGATGACAAGCAAGTTGGACAGACTTAAATACAGAAACGGTCAGAGCTGATAAAGCAAGAAGTCGACATGGTTAACACTTTCCAGTACATTACCAGGGGTGAGAACGAAATTACTGACAACAAATTTCTATATGTAGAAAGGAAAATGAAGCCTGGAAGCTGCCAAATAAGGAAAATAGGCAAAACTTGATAGACTACTCTTACTACAGTCAAAAATAAAATATGAGTATTCAAGAGGCCTGTGAATTAGAGGAATGCATTTCTGGGTCATTTCATTACAGCATTCTCGTGATTAAATGACTATGGATATACAGACAATGGTAGAATGAAAAGGGGAAGTCTAAATACATTTTCTATTCTTAAAACACAGAAAAAGAACTCTCCCAACAAATTACCATCATACAAGACCATGGTCGAGAACAAAATCCATAAAGATAAATCTGAAGTCTTACCAAGTGGAAGTCATTTCAAGATTCCAAAAAGAAATACTCAAAAGGCTTAGAAATTACAAAAATATCTAAAATATTCTTTAAATACTATGCAAATATCCACATTGAAATTTACATAAGAAGATGATGCTTCAGTAGGCCACACACACAAAGGTGTTACAGCATTAAATGACTGGATGATACCACAATATAGAATTTCCAGTTCAATCGGAGTTGGTTGACTCATAGTTCAAATAGAATTGGTTGTAGCATATCAACAAAGTAGTACCAGCACAGACTGACAATGATATTGTCTCAACGATATAGATCCATTCTTTAATTGAGATTTTAGTTGTGAAACTATTTTCTAGCCTGATTAACAGCTTAGGAAAGAAAACAGCTCAGGTTTCATTTGTCTCCACATAGTTTTAACTATTTATATACTCTTTGCAAAATTTAAGTACTTACTAATATCATCTTCATGATAAATGACAGAGTGAAATGGCAGAGTGCGGTCTTTAATATATCTCTCTGCTGGCTCAACATAAAATGTGCCACCACGAGTCTGAATGAATCCTTCAAATCTTCCATCAACAACAGACCCATGGCTAAAACTTCCTTCTTCACCTATTAATGAAAGCCACAAACTCTTAAAAATTTGATTTGCACATGAATGTTAAATTCATTCTCCTTTATAAAGCCATTCTTATGTATTGAGAAAAAAACTAAATACAAATTTACCGGGGAAATTAAGTTTCACATGAAACGTATCAACCTGAATGTGAACAACAACTGGAACTTAGTTAAAATATATACAGTATATATATAGTAACAACAATGAAAAATGGAACATCTGTCTTGCTGACAATCAAATTCCCAGAACCTAGCACAGTGCCTGGCATGCATGCAATAATCATTCAAAAAAATGACTTAAATAAACTTAGAGGCAAGCAGATACACTGATAAAATATACATTTTCAAAATAAAGATATTAAAGTATCTTTTGAAATTCTACTCTAATTGCCATAAGAAAAAAAGTTCCTTTCCCACCTAATATATTCTGCACGAACCTTTTAGCTTCCTTACCACCAGTAGGTTTTATAAATACATTTTAAAAATAAGACAGTATTAAATATTTCAGAAGCAATTTGAACAAAATATGCCAACAATTCTTTCTGAGATATTGGAAAAAGGTTCATGATAGTATCCCATCAATTATACTTCTTTAGGGAAAGAAAATTATAAGAAAAAAAGTAGTTTTGTTTTTTAATACAGTCATAAAGAAAAGCTGAGTACCAAACATCAAATGATAAGAAGAGGTGGGTAGTTAGGTGAGGGCTTTAAAAGTTAAATTTGCCATTCAAAACTTTCTCATTAAAACAAAAATCAGGCTTTCTGCAATTTCTAAGTTGTAGATTAACAGTAATTAGTTGACTTTAAGTTAATCATAGACTGAAGCTGAGTCCAAGACATTTGTATTTTAAATGATATGATGTTTATCTGCAAACTCATTTAGTCTTGTACGCTTTTTGACTATCACCTACCAAAAAAAAAAGGGGGGGGCGGGTGCTGGGAGACTACTAAGTTACTTGACCAGCAAGATAAATGATCAAGAAAATAACAGAAAACTATAATCTAACATTAGAAATCTCGACCTATGGAAAAACACTTTCCTTCTCCATTAAAGAATTATAAGAATACAAAAAAACTTTTAATTGTTTAACTATGCTTGATCTACAAATAAGAAATTTTAAGTACGGAAATGTCTCATTTACCGATCATCATAAAAAAAAGTAAGAAACCTTTCTCAAAGCATTTAATTTTTCAAGTCAGGATTTTGAATGGAAATCGCTCTAATATGTAGAAATAAAATTTAACTTTCAGTTAACTTTAATAACTCTTAATAAATAGGATCATCTTGAGTATTTATTAACGTAGAGTTATAACTCAATGATATTTTGCCCCTAATACCTACAGAAGACTTTGCTTTTTTAACTTTTTTACGACTTCCATCAATTGTTCTGTTCTCCCTACATTACTAAGCTGACAGATGTAATTTTCTATTGGGCTAATAAGTGTGCCCCCCATCTCCCTGATACTTTTTTAAATCTGGTGTAGTAAGAGAAATTCATTAGAATTGTGAACAAAAAGCAAATAGATCCAGAGGAAGGAAGGCCCTGGGAGGACTTTCCTATGAATGACTTTGTCACATTATTTTTGGCTATTAAGATAATCTTTACAGTTCGTTATAAAACATAGTTAAGTTACTGTTAATTCCTTGCTTGGAAGATCAGAAAATTATATAAATCATTAAAATTTTTTTAAAAACCTAACAGTTTGGAGGTAATGAGAGTCAAAACTTCATACCTTTCAGAAGTCAGACGCTGCATAATTCAATACTAAACATATATGTAAAGGTTGATCGAAGAATTACTTCATTCTTCAAAGCCCATTGCTCTTCACAATACACTCAAATCTCCCCAGGATTTATCCCATCTTTCTGAAATATTTGCCTATACTTCAAAATGCATATATTTCCTTGTATAGAAAAAAATTAAACACGGTTCTTTTAAGGTTCAACTCACCATAAATATGTCCAGTGTAAATATGAGAGGTATCATAATCAAGTACCGTATTTGATGTTTCCACCCTAAATTCATCACTGAAAAGGGAAGTGTCCCTCTTCATTCGTAGGTTGAAATGTCTGCAAACAGGGTAGGAAAGGAAAAAAATGAAATTAAAAGGATCCAAATTTAAACAATGATTTTTTAAATTAAAAAAAAGCTGCAAAATGTGGATTGTTTCACACAATTTGTCTATTTGGGAAATAACTGGCTAAGATTTTCTTATAAAAATTCTGCTCTGAAATTCAAGCTAACATTGTGATACAACTCACATACAATTAAACAGTAATCATCTAGGGATATATTAAAAAAATAAATGCCTACAGACTGATTCTCACATGGTGAAACAAGATCATTCCAACAGCAACTAAGTTACTTGAAGATAAAAGCAAGCTTCTTGACCCAATTACTGTTAATTCACCACTACTTGTCTCCCCTCTCTAGTAATTCCACAGCTTTTCCATTTTCCCCTATAATTCACAACTCAGATAAGAGAATACATAAGTGCCATCTAATTAGATACTTAACATCTCTTTTCAGACAAGCAAGTATGCATGCTCTTTCTTTCACACACAGACACACACATACAGAAAGACAGACACACATACACAAAAAACTTTACAACTCCTTTATTTTTCCCTGGGGCATCTTCTTCTAATTTTTTTTAGACCTTTCTCAGTTCAATTTGGAGATCCCAAACCCAAAGGACCATGATATTAGCTGAAATTATACTCATTCTAACTGTCCTCTATAAAGGAAAAGGAAAGACCAAAATACTGAAATAAAATTAAATAAAGAAATCTAGGGTTTTAGAATCAAACTCAGAATCAAAATCTTAAGCCTAGTAAATCCTTGCTAGTCCAGGATTCCTGTCCATTAAATGAAGATAACACATTCTATTTTCTGGAACAATTTTAAGGATTAGAGATTATAACGTATGTAAAGTCATTAACACAGTACCTGGCACAAAGGAGATGTAAAGGGTAGTAAAGTAGCTATCACTACCTAACTTTAAAAACTGTATCAAGTCTCCTTTATAACTGCCATAAATGTCTGCATATAACACAACTTCTACTCAGTGAATATGAACCAAAGTCTTTAATTAGCCAACCCCCAAATGTTAGTAGGATGTGGAATAATTTGAACTCTGACACATTGCTGGCGGAGGTAAAAAATGGTATAATCACTTTGGAAAACTGGCTGTTTCTTATAAAGGTAAACATACAAAAACCCTATGACCCACAATTCTATACCAAGAGAAATGAAAATATAAAATATATGTCCACACAAACAAATGGACACAAATGTCCAAAGCAGCTTTATTCATAATAGCCCAAACCTGGAAATAACCTAAATGTCTATCAGCAAGTAAAGAGAGAAAAAGGTTGTGGCTTATTCATACAGTAGTAGCAAACTATTCAGCAATAAAATCATCAAACTACCAAAAATAGGTACTTTTATAAAACACAAAAGAATGCACACAGTATATATAATTCCATATATATGTAATTCTAGAATAGGCAAAATCTATCTCTAGAGACAGAAAGCAGATTAGTAGTTGCCTGGGATGGAGAGACTAAGAGCAAAAGGGAATGAAGGAATTTTTTGCTCTGATGGAAATGTTCTACACCTTGATTTGAATGGTGGTTCACAAGTGTATACATTTGTCAAAACTTAAACTATACACTTGAAATGAATATATTTTATGTAAATTATACTTCAATAATGTTGATTTTAAAGAAAAAAATCAAATCATTTTTCAAGTGAATAGGGGTCAACAGTTGGGTATAATAACCATTACCTTCATAGAGTGTCACCCTTTCTGAACACTATTTTATCTTTTTCCCTTAATTTCCTGTATTGGCAACCTTTTATTTTGCAGCTGCATTCATTTCCACTTGCCTAAACCTCTCACCAAAAAACTCCTAGGGCTTCTCAACTACTGTGGCAAGGACTGTAGGCTAGGAAAGACATCCTTAGAACCTTAACGTTCCAATCTACTGCAGCAAGTAATCAACAAAGCCAAACACATCTTCTAAATGGGAACTCCAAAAAGTCAAAAAAAGACAATCCTAAACAAACAGGAATCTTTCCTGAATTCTTATTGTATATCCTTTTCATAAAATTCCTTTTAACCAACTAACAGACATGAAATTCTTGAAAGGTGAGTATAAATACACACATTATTTTTTAAAGGATCACATTTTGGAAAATCATTAATTTATCATTATATACACTTTTAATTTACTATATAAATACCACCTCTAAAAGAGCATCTTTGTTAAACAGACTAAACAGTAAAAATCCAAGGGCTTAATATGTTTGTCATTCAGGATTTATTATTCAGCAAAACTGTTTTGCCTTAAATCCATTATAAGCAGCAGCATTAGTACTCTATATCTCCCTCCCCCAAAATGGTAAAAGCTTCAGAAAGGACATTTAAGTTCAATATGAGAACAATCTATGCTGCAATCCCTACTCAAAACAATAGTTTTATATCACTTTACATGTCTATGCAGATAGCAATCCTAGAGGGATGTTGTAACAGAGAGAATTTAAGAACACTTGAAGTAGGCCCCTTCTAATCTTGATATTGATTTCATAAGAAAATCATCTCATATATACAAAACATTATTCTCACTATTGATTTAAATTGGATTGAAACCACATATAAAATCAGTTTTCAATTATGCACAGTCAAGAAGCAACATAGATAATAAAACAAAAAAATCAAATTTACATCATACCCCCAAGATGCACTGCTCTATTAATATCAAAATTAATGTGCATCTGAAACATATATAAACAAAGAAGGAATGGAACAAGGGTGAGCCTGGAAGGCAGGTAAATGGTAGAAGAAGCCAGACTGAATTAAACTCTGTCACAATCCATGAAACAGATCAACTACAAATGAATAATCAGAAGCTGGGTATATTATTCCATTAACTAAGTCATTGGATTCCAGTTCTCTAATTTTAATTCCACTACCATCTGTTTGATAGTTCATATCTTTACACTATTTTAATATTTATATAAATTGCAAATTCTTTGCAATAGTCCTGTCAGACAACACATTATAAAGTAATAATAATAATTAGCTGATGAACACATCCTACCTTCCCAATTTCTCAACAAGCCTTGAACAAAAAATCATCTGAAAACATAACCTGATTCTTTTTATTTTATTTATTTATTTTTTGGCTGCATTGGATCTTCGTTGCTGTGCGTGGGCTTTCTCTAGTTGCAGTGAGTGGCGGCTACTCCTTGTTGTGGTGCGCGGGCTTCTCATTGCAGTGGCTTCTCTTGTTGCAGAGCACGGGCTCTAGGCGCACGGGCTTCAATAGTTGTGGCTCACGGGCTCAGTTGTTGTGGCTTGCGGGCTCTAGAGCGCAGGCTCAGTAGTGTGGCACACGGGCTTACTTGCTCTGCAGCATGTGGGATCTTCCCAGACCAGGGCTCGAACCCATGTCCCCTGCCTGCACTGGCAGGAGGACTCTTAACCACTGCACAACCAGGGAAGTCCCAACCTCATTCTTTAATTGCTTAAACTTTTCGCCCAAAGGTCAGAATAACTACAGTGAACACTGCCTTATAAAAATCACTGTATTTTGGGAAAACAGTTTGGTGGTTCCTCAAAAAGTTAAACAGAATTACCATATGATCCAGCAATTCTACTTCTATGTATACACCCAAAGGAATGGAAATCAGGGACTCAGATACTTGTACACCAGTGTGTGTGGCAGCATTATTCACAATAGCCAAAAGACAGAAAAAATTCTAATATTCATCAACATATGGATTTCAAGATGTATGTATGGGGAATTCCCTGGTGCTTCAGTGGTTAGGGCTCCGCGCTTTCACGGCCAAGGGCCCAGGTTCAATCCCCGGTCAGGGAACTAAGATCCCATAAGCCGAATAGTGCGGCCAAAAAAAAAAAGATGTACATATGAGTGGTATATACATACAATGGATTATTCAGCCTTAAAAAGGAATGAAATTCGGATACACTACAACACAGATGAACATTAGAAACATTATGCTAAGTGAAAGGAGCCAGACGCAAAAGGCCACATATTATATGACTCTAGTTATGCAGGACATAGAATAGGCAAATTCCTAGAGATAGAAGGTAGAACACAGGTTTCCAAGGGCTGGTAGGAGGGCAGAATTGGAAGTTATTGTTTCTGTTTGGTATAATCAAAAAGCTCTAAAAATGAATCATGGTGATAGTTAGACAACACTTTGAATGTACCTAATGCCACTGAATTGTACACTTAAAAATGATTAAAATAGTAAGTTACATGTTATTTTTCCACCATAAAAATAAATAAATGTTTAAAAATCATTGTACTGGGACTTACCTGGTGGCACAGTGGTTAAGACTCCACACTCCCATTGCAGGGGGCCAGGTTTGATCCCTGGTCAGGGAACTACATCCCACATGCATGCCACAACTAAGAGTTCACATGCCACAACTAAGGAGCCTGCATGCCGCAACTAAGGAGTCCACCTGCTGCAACTAAAGGAGCCCACATGCACCAATTAAGGAGCTGGTGAGCTGCAACTAAGGAGCCCACGAGCCGCAACTAAGACCCAGCACAACCAAATAAATAAATAAATCAACATTTTTTTAAAAAATCATTGTATTCCCAAAAACTAGGGTATAAAATAAAATTGTGCAGGAGAGATACCCTTCCTAGTGGTAAAAGCCCCTAGAGAACTGGTTGAGATAGTAGTATTGTGATGATAATGATGAGATTATAACATTCTTCTTAAATTTATATAGGTTTACAGTTTTCAGAGCACTTTCACACATATTACTGCATCCCGTCCTCACAGTAACATTGCTAAGGAAGCACGATGAATATTTTTATCAAAGGGCATGACTCAGGTCACAAGACTAGAATTAGGACTAGAACTCTAGTATTTGGTTGCTGCATCTTGCTTTCAATCATACCACGAATGCCTCTCAAGCATGTGCCGGAAGCAGTCAAGCTAATATATGCTGAGTGTTGTAGCAGTCTTAATGTATGTAATATTATCAGTCTTCACCAAGTCACCTTTTAAAATTTGAACAAATGCAAGTAAGATACAGAAGTGAAAATATAACGTTATTTGAATTTCACTGAAAATTCTACTTTACAACACCACCATAAGAAGTTCCCTTTGATTATTAATCCCGTTTTACTATGTTTCTTTCAGTAAGTTTAGTTCTCTTTTTTTATATGTGTGTATATATATATATATTTTTTTTTTTTTTTTTTTTTCGCTGTGTTGGGTCTTCGTTTCTGTGCGAGGGCTTTCTCTAGTTGTGGCAAGCAGGGGCCACTCTTCCTCGCGGTGCGTGGGCCTCTCACTATCACAGCCTCTCTTGTTGCGGAGCACAGGCTCCAGACGCGCAGGCTCAGTAGTTGTGGCTCACGGGCCCAGTTGCTCCGTGGCATGTGGGATCTTCCCAGACCAGGGCTCGAACCTGTGGCCCTGCATTGGCAGGCAGATTCTCAACCACTGCACCACCAGGGAAGCCCTCTTTTTTTTTATTGTTATAATATAGTATACTGTCATCAAAGATAAACTTTAGATTTCCTCTGAGGAGGAAGATGCTCTGTATAAGGAACATCATTCGCACTGGGAATATTTTCCTACTGTTAGATTTAATCACTATGTTGATTCTATGAATCAATAGTATTTTGTCTCTCATCTTGATTATAGTAGTTCTATTATAATTCTTTCCTTAGTGGCATATAGTAAAGTTATAAAGAATAGAGTAAAATTATAGGAGGGCAAAATCAACTAACAAATGACAGCAATTTGAAAAAATACAGGAAACAGATTCCAAATCTCTGGCCTCAGTGCTTTGAAAATGCAGTTGTACCATGTGGTAATAATAGTTGGTTTTCCCCTCTAAGGCTTGAGAAAAGCACTCTAAATCTAAACTAAACAAACAAACAGAGGTACCAGAACCACCTGTGGTACAGAACAACAAAATAAATTATGCTAGGATATGATTCTTTAAGTTTTTGGTTGATCATATACTTCTATATTAAAGAGGTACCATTCTATATATTAGAACAGTAAGAATATAAACTGAAAAGAAGTTGCCTTTTCCCATATGATAGCTATTTAGGCTAAAGATAATATGGCCCTGACTCTCAGAAGAAAACAGCAATAGTTAAAGGTGCATCCCTTGAACTGAAGTCATATTAGGACAAAAAGCCTCGACTAATCAAGTACCTTGGTAACAGGGGGAAGAAACCTGAGAGCAAAAACCTTGCTTCCAAGTATGTCTGTAATCCAGCAGTCCCAGACGGGTCTACTGAGTCTAAATGGAACAGGTTTATGGTAGACCTGGGTAGTGATTCCTAGAAATAAAACAGTACTTAATAGCCATCCCTGACATTTCTAGGTATTCTTTTCCTTGTAACATTCACCTTCTTCTTAATAAAGATGCTTGACAGACTCTCCATTCAAACTATTTTTGTAAGACAAGTTGCCAGTATTAACAGCAAATATTACTATGAGTCAAATATCTAGTTTACTTCCACTAGTATATTTTTTGAAACAGCAAAGTCCTTTTTCAAATTATCTTAAAGAAGCCACTATCCGCCTCCTCCAAAAAAAAAAGGATAAAATAGAACAGGTTGGTAGAAGGGGAAAGGGCAGAGTCAGCCCACCTGCGGCCCATTGGGAAGAACCTGAGGCAACCTCCAAAGAAATTCTAGGGTTCTACAGTTTGAAAAACACAGTTCCAGGCTTTACTGATGGCCCTGAGGTAGATAGATTACCGCAAATAAGCAAAAATACATATACGAGATTCCTCAAGAGCTCCCAAAGAAGATAAAAGTGAAACTAAAACTCAAGCAAAAATAAGTAAATGTATCCTGTGTAAGGAGAAGCAGGGACTTCCCTAGTGGCGCAGTGGTTAAGAATCTGCCTGCCAATGCAGGGGACACAGGTTCAACCCCTGGTCTGGGAAGATCCCATACACCGTGGAGCAACTAAGCCCATGCGCCACAACTACTGAGCCCGTGAGCCAAAACTACTGAGCCGACGTGCCACAACTACTGAAGCCGGCGTGCCTAGAGCCCGTGCTCCGCAACAAAGAGAAGCCACCACAATGAGACGCCAGTGCACCACAACAAAGAGTAGCCCCCCGCTTGCCGCAACTAGAGAAAGCCCGCGTGCAGCAACAAAGACACAAGGCAGCCAAAAATAAATTAATTAAATAAATTAAATTAAAAAACAAAAGAAAAATACGTTTACACTCGTATTTCCATTCCTTTTTCAAAACAGGAGGAAGCTCAGTTTTTTAAAACTCATTCCCTCTCTTCTACATAAACCCTAGTTAGTGCTTAAAAACATGAAAAATAAAAATGGTATTTCATGTTAAAATCTTATCAAAGAAGCTAAGCTCAGAGCCATCATCAGCTCTCAATTTAACTTCTTCAACACAGAATTAACATGAACACAACTCAGTTGCTATTTCTTATTTCAGTAAGTAATTCAAATAGCCAGTGTAGCCTTCAGAGTTTTAAAAAACATATTTGTTAGGCTTTTAATTTCTGTGTTTAACGAGGAATCAGGCAATCAGGCAATAACTAAGAATTGAATATCCTAGAAAATCCACTGCTGAGACCAAGAGTGGTATGAAATATACTTAAACAAAAGTATATGCTAAAGGGCACTGTACTTGACATAAAATAGGTACAAATAAATACCATTTTCCCTTAGGAAATTTTGCTCAAACTTGCTCAAATCTTGTTGGAACAGATTTCAGGGTCAGGTCAGTATTTTTTTTTATTTTGTTTTTCCATATCCATAACAATAGCATTTTTACACAATTCTAATTTATTCTGTTGCTCTTCTTTATGAGTTGGCATCTATCTGTGCTCCCTAGATTCTCACTTCTGTGTCTTAAAGTGTGCTGGTTTGTCTATGGAGTTAAAAGCATTCTGGGTTTCTGCTACGCTACTCATGATACGTCAGAGATAAAGTCCAAGACACTTCCTGACTAACCCGGCTCCGGTCAGGACCCAAAGAGAATACTTATGCCTTTTACAGGTTACCTGGGCCACATCCTTGATACCCTCACATTTCAGAGGCAGGGAGAACTTGAGTCTCAACTGCAAAGAAACTTCAAATCGAATTATCTGACCATTTATTATGAACAGTTCGTAAATGTACAGTTAAGGCTATAGGAATAATTATCTTATCAAAATCAGAAAAAAGAAAACTCCAAAACATCATACTGCACTTAGATAAAATTTTGGTATCTTCTACACTATATACAAATCACATATTAGATGGAAACAATTTCTGATTTATTGATTATGTACCTAAACAATTAAACACAGAAACATAAAGAAGTTTATTACTGACTAGACAGTGTTTTGAGAGTTCTTTTAAATTTAGTTACTTGAGTGTTACTAATATATTTTGTAGAACTTTAAAGCAGGAAGAGGCCTTAAACATTATCTCATCCAAACTTCAAGGTTTTACTAATGAGGAAGCTAAGGCTCAAAAGAATCTCTAGATAACACATGCCAACTCAGAAGGGAACACCATTCAGGCTCCAAATCACCACAGTACTCCTTTCTCTACCCAGTTTACGACTGTTTCAATACATATATTATACTTCCTATAAAAATCACAAGTTCTTTACTAAGTAGCTTCCTACTCAAATGCAAATCTATGAAAGGCAGTAAAGTTAGCAAAGTCGTGAGAAGACCAGAAAATAAAGTTGACTGTCCAAAGTATATAATGGAAAACAAAACATGAAGGAAATGTTTAAAAATACATATACACACAAGAAAAAAAAATGTTAACTTCATGATGTATATGAGTCAAATTATTATACTATACATCTTAAATTTGTACAGTGCTATATGTCAATTATATCTCAATAAAACTGGAAGGGAAAAAAAAGAGCAATGGTTTTTCATGGAATTCTCAAGAATGGACATTAGGCTTAAAGAATCTCGACATTCCTTCACTTAACACTGATATTTGTAAGCGTGGGATGTGATCCACCCTTTCTTATTTAGGAAACGTGGAAGCCAGGTTGAAAGAATTGTGTTCATGTGCTTAGGCATAAAACAAACAGAACAAAGAATGATTTTAATACTGAAAGACACATACACACACACACATACCCACACCCTAGAGAGGCTGTGCTAGTACCCAAAACCAACATTTTGTATATGGTGGAGAAGGAGAAGAAACTTAGCAAGAAATCTATAATTATATTTATCAAGGTCATTTTTGTAGGCCTACTTCAAGGAAAGGGAGAAATAAAACTATGAGATCATCACATTTTTAACTAAGGTATGTTATAAGATAGTTACAATAATCATGTTTTAGGACACAAACTCTGAGACAGTGTGAATATACAAGTATAATAATTGAGACAACAAAATTAAATTCCTGAATTCAGATCTATTCTAGAAAATGTAGTATATGTATATAGTTAATTAAACAGATTTCTGTTAAAAGTACCTAAGATAACCACTAACACACAGAATGAGATTTCCTGGGTCCAGGTCCTTTGCTGAGAGCCTCAGCTAGAAGTAAGTCCTCCTCCCTTTGAATACCTACAGCATTTTATCTGTAAAGCACCATATCACATTTTCTTCTTATACAATGACTTACGCACATCTTGCAGCTCCTATCAGAATAACTAAATAACAGCGTGTACTTGTACACTCTCTCTCAGTTACGCTCACACATGTACCAAAAAAAACAAAAGGAGGTAGGGATTTGGTTTTGCCATATGTTCAATATGAATTATGTAATGGAGCTAATAAAAATCTAATGATGTAATAGAAATGTGGTATCCAAACCAAAGGCAGCTAGAATCTCAACTTTTCCTTTTGGCAGTCACACGATATCTGCAATACAGCATTAAATTTACTTTGAGATAGTTACTAAAAACTTAGGAAGGCTTAATGATTGCTTATTATTTCATGGTACCAATAAAGAATGGGTAATTAAAATTTTTTCTGAGGTTAAGGGTCATAAAAATTTACATGATTTGCCATCAGTAAAATTTTTATCTAGAACAGATCCTGAAATGAATTTTTTCTTCCTTCAGAACAAAGTAGATTTTATAACTTGAAAGTACTTTTTTCTATAATGATCATTGTTTTGTAATATGGAAATTAAGTTAAGTAATGCATTTATTTCCATGTGCAAAATACTTTGTTTCATAGCAATTCTTATTATCTGATTTTTTTCATCCATTAAAATCTTTCTTGAGTGTCTATAATATAAGGGCAAATAGCAGACACTAAATAGTAGCATGTGTCTGCCTGTGAGGAAGAAAAAACAGTTACAGAAAAATAAACAAGAAATGCACCCATGAAAAGGAAGAGATACTGAACCAATGCCAAAGGCACAGGTAAGTAATTTAAAGGTTCAGAGGAAGGTGTAAATAAAGCTTCAAAGAAGTAGAACTTGAATTGTGTATTAAAAGATGATCAGAATTTAAGATAAATAATACAGGAAACAAACTGTACATGGTATATTCAGCAATGAGAAGCTCATTCTGAATGAAACAGACACAATATGGGGAAGTGGAACAAAGTAAGTTTAGAATAGACTTGAGTTAATTTACAAAGAATCTTGAAAGCCCAGTTAAGAAATCTGGCTAACAATCATTAATTGAAGACTTTAGAGCAATAAGCTGACATGAAAAAGGAAGCATTTAAGGAAGAGTCATCTTGTAGCAGTACATAGTATAGCTTTAATGATAAATGGAATGGAAGCTGGGAAACCTATTAGGAGGTGAATAATAAATCAGGGTTACAACTGTAGAAAAAGTACAAAAGGAATAGACTTATTCATTACAGCAGGCAAGGCAGAGAATCTGACAAAGAATACTTGAAGATTTTGTATCTGAATACTCCTAACAGACAAAGAAAAAAATAATATGGGGTCTTGAATCAGCCAGGTCCAGGTAAAATCTGTGCTACGTAACTTTAAAGAAGTTATTTAACTTCTGTGAGTCTTAGTTTCCTTGGATATAAAAAGATTTATCTTGTTTGGGTGTAGAGAGATTAAAAAAGAAAATGCATATAAAGCATCCGGTACCTGGAACACAACAGGACTAAATAAATGTGATTTTTTTTTTTTTACCTCTCTCCCTTGGCTCCCTGTTCTTTATTCCTTAACAATTCTGTCTGAGAATTAAGCAGTACAGTAGGTCATCTGTCTACAAGTTGTCATTTTAGAGCTGATAAAATTGAGTTAATGAGAAATTAAATGACTTACTTAATAGCCTACAACTAGCTATCTTTACTCTCGGCACCAGAGAACAGACACATAGGCCATAAAACACATAAAATTAGCTGAACCACAAACATAGACTCTTCTTCAAAGACACATCCTCTGATAATACAACAGAGGATCTGATTCATAAACCTAAAAACATTTAAATGTGACTGTTTCCTTAACAACATAAAAAGGGCAATCCATTTTAAAATAAAACATTTTTTAATGTATACACCAAATTTCAGTGTAGGCTGAATTTCCAAATGGGGACCTTTCCATTAGAGAAGGAAAATTAAGGGTATAAATTTCTTCTCTTAATATAGATTGAATACATGGGAACTTCAGACACAGTCAGCATAAATTTACTCACCTTCCATGAGCATGGAAATCTAGACGTAAAAACTGGTCCTCATGTGAAACCGCTCTTTTGGCACGCTGGTGTTTTTGGTGTAATGAATCCACATCATAAGATAATCCTTCATAATGTCTAATGTATTTATTTAAAGGATTTCCATACTGACCTATAAAAAATAAACAATTTAAATTAATGTCATCTTGTGGCCCATTCTAGTTCTAATATGGTTCCATGATTATTCAAATATCTATAAATATGAAACTGTTTCACTAATCCTAGTACTTTATTTTCATATACTTTTTTTTTTTGGCTATGCCGTGTGGCATGCAGGATATGAGTTCCCCCACCAGGGATCGAATCTGTGCCCCCTGCAGTGGAAGCATGGAGTCTTAACCACTGGACTGCCAGGGAAGTCCCTAAAACCTTATTATAATGGGAATTTTAACCACACACACAAGTTTTGATGTTAGCCATAGGTTTGTCTAGGATGTCCTTTATCAGGTTGACAAAGTTATCTTCTATTAATACTTTGCTGATAAAAACTATCAGGAAGAGTTGTTGACTTTTGTCACCCACTCTTTCTGCATCTGTTAAGATGATTATAATAGATAACCAACAAGGACCTACTGTATAGCACAGGGAATTATACTTATAAGGGAAAAGAATCTGAAAAAATACACATATATAAAATATGTATAAATGAATCACTTTGTTGTACACCTGAAACTAACACAACATTGTAAATCAACTATACTGCAATAAAAATAAGTAAATAAATTTTTAAAGAGATGATTATATGGTTCTTTCTTTTTAGTTTATTAATATGGAAAATTAATTGACTGATTTTCATGGGCAAAGGAACTAAATAGACACTTCTCCAAAGAAGACATACAGATGGCCAACAGACACATGAAAAGATGCTCAATGTCACTAATTATTACAGAAGTGCAAATCAAAACTACAATGAGGTACTACCTCACACCAGTCAGAATGGCCATCATTAAAAAGTCTACAAATAATAAATGCTGGAGAGGGTGTGGACAAAAAGGAACCCTCCTACACTATTGGTAGGAATGTAAGTTGGTGCAGCCACCATGGAGAACAGTATGGAGGTTCCTCAAAAAACTAAAAATAGAATTACCATACGATCCAGCAATCTTACTCCTGGGTATACATCTGTACAAAACTATATTTCAAAATGATACATGCAGGCTTCTCTGGTGGCACAGTGGTTAAGAATCCGCCTGCCAATGCAGGGGTCACGGGTTCAAGCCCTGGTCCAGGAAGATCCCACATGCTGCAGAGCAACTAAGCCCATGTTCCACAACTACTGAGCCTGCACTCTACAGCCCATGAGCCACAGCTACCAAGCCCTCATGCTACAACTACTGAAGCCCGTGCGCCTAGAGCCCGTGCTCCACAACAAGAGAAGCCACCACAATGAGAAGCCCACACACTGCAATGAAGAGTAGCCCCCACTCACCACAACTAGAGAAAGCCCACGTGCAGCAAAGAAGACCCAATGCAGCCAAAAATAAATTAAATAAATTAAATTAAATTTAAAAAAAAGATACATGCACCCCCTATGTTCATAGCAGCACTATTCACAATAGCCAAGACATGGAAACAACCTAAATGTCCATCAACAAATGAATGGGTAAAGAAGATGTGGTACATATATACAATGGACTACAACTCAGCCATAAAAAAAGAACAAAATAATGCCATTTGGAGCAACATGGATGGAACTAGAGAATATCATACTAAGTGAAGTAAGTCAGCAAGAGAAAGATAAATACCATATGGTATCACTTATATGTGGAATCTAAAATATGACACAAATGAACTTATCTGCAAAACAGAATAGACTCACGTAGAGAACAAACTTGTGGTTGCCAAGGGTGGGGATGGAGGAGGGGTGGAGTGGGAGTTTGGGGTTAGCAGATGCAAACTATTACACAGAGAACAGATAAACAACAAGGTCCTCCTGTATAGCACAGGGAACTATATTCAATATCCTGTGATAAACCATAATGGAAAAGAATAAAAAAAGAATGTGTGTGTGTGTGTGTGTGTGTGTGTGTGTGTGTATGTATGTATAACTGAATCACTTTGCTGTATAGCAGAAATTAACACAACATTGCAAATCAACTATACTTCAATTTTTTAAAAATTGTTCATTTTCTAATGTTAAACCAACCTTGCATTACTGATATAAATCCCACTTGAATATAGTATATTATGCTTTATAATACTGTTGGATTCAATTTGCTATAATTTTGTTTAGAATTTTTGTTATCTATGTTCATGAGAGACACTGGTCTGTAGTTTTCTTGGACTTTGTCAAGTTTTGGTATCAGTATAAAAAAAAAGACCTTGAAAGTATTACCTCTTCTTCAATTTTCTAGACAAATGTATGTAGAATTGGTATTATTTCCTCCTTAAATGTTTGATAGAATTCACCAGTGAAGCCATCTTGGCCTGGAATTTTCTTTGTGAAAGGTTATTAATGACATCAATTTGATATATAAACAGCTAATCTGGTTATCTACTTCCTGAGTGACCTTTGGTAAGAATTTGTCCATTTTACCTAAGGTGTTGAAGTTATGGAGATAAAGCTGTTCATAATATTCCCTCATTATGTTTTTTGTATCTTTTGAAACTATAGTGATGTTACCTCCCTCATTCCTGATATTGGTAATCTGTATCTCCACTCTTTGGTCCTGATCAGGATAGCTAGAGATTTACTGATTTTACTGATCTTCTGAAGAACCAACGTGTAATTCCTTTGATTTTCCTTATTTTTCTGCTTTCTATTTTTTTATTTTTTACTTTGATCTTTCTTTCTTTCCTTCTGCTTACTTTGAGTTTAATCACTCTTCTTTTTTTAGTAAAGACCATTGATTTAAGACTTTTCTTTTCTAATCCAGGTATTTAGTGCTATAAATGTTCCCTTAATACTGCTTTAGCAACATCCCACAGATTCTGTTATGCTGTGTTACCATTTTCATTCTGTTCAACATACTTTCTAATTTCCTTTTTGATTTCTTCTATGATTCATGTGCTATTTAGAAGTCTGTTATTTAGATTTTAAATATGGGGAATTTTTCAGTTATCTTTCTGTTACTGACTTCTAATTTAATTCTACTATACCCAGAGAACATACTTTGTATGACATCAATCCTTTTAAATACATTGAGACTTATTTTATGACCAAGAATTTGGTCTATCCTTGCAATGTTTCATGCACACTTGAAAAGAATGTATATTCTGCTGTTAATGGATGAGTGTTCTAGAAATGTCAGTCTCTGCACTTATTGAGTACAGTGTTTTATAAATGTCAACCAGGTCAACTGGCTGACAGTGTTGTTCAAGTCTTCTATACCCTTCATGATTTTCTATCTACCTGTTCTATAATTGAGAGAAAGGTATTGAAATCTCTGTCTGTAATTATGACTTTTTCTATTTCTCCTTGCAGTTCTCTGCTTAATTGATTTTTTGTTGTTGTTCTTTTTTTTAATTTATTTATTTTATTTATTTTTGGCTGCATTGGGTCTTCATTACTGCACGTGGGCTTTCTCTAGTTGTGGTGAGCAAGGGCTACTCTTCGCTGCAGTGCATGGGCTTCTCATTGTCATGGCTTCTCTTGTTGCGGAGCATGGGCTCTAGGCACGCAGGCTTCAGTAGTTGTGGCTCGTGGGCTCTAGAGCTCAGGCTCAGTAGTTGGGGTGCTCAGGCTTAGCTGCTCCACAGCATGTGGGATCTTCACGGACCAGGGATCGAACCCGTGTCCCCTGCATTGGCAGGCGGATTCCCAACCACTGCGCCATGAGGGAAGCCCTGCTTAATTGATTTTTGAAGTTCTATTATTACACGCATAAATGTCAAAGATTATTATGTATTATGCCTTTTGGATTAATTCACTCCTTTATCAATTATCAAATGATCTTCTTTATTCTTTGTAATATTCTATGTTCTAAAATCTACTTTGTCTGTTATTAATATAGCACTCTTTTTTTTCTTTTTTTTTTTTTGACTGGCATGATATCTCTTTTCCATCCTTTTATTTTTAATCTATTTGTGCCTACGTATTTAATGTGAGTTCACAGTAGGCAGCATAGAGCTGGGTCTTGCCTTTTTGTCCAATCTGATAATCTCTGCCTTTTAATTGGAGTGTTTGGATCATTTACATTTAAAGTAGTTACTAATGTGGTTGGGTTTAAGTCTATCATCTTGCTATTTATTTCTGTTTGTCCCATCTTTTCTCTGCTCCCTTCTCCTTTATTGGGACTAATTAATTTTTTATGATTCTGTTTTTACCTCTTCACTAGCTTATTAGCAAAACTCTCTGTTTGGTTGTTTTAGTGGTTGCTTTAGGGCTTATAAGTATACATCTTTAACTTAGCCTACCTTCAAATGATATTATAACACTTCAGGTATAAGAACCTGACATTACTATACTTTCACTTCTTTCCTCCTGGTCTTTAGACTATTGTCATCATACTTTACTTACTTGTGTCTTATAAAGCCCATAATACATTGTAATTGTTTTGGTTTAAACAGACAATTATCTTTTAAAGAGATTTAGATAACAAGGAAAAAACTCTCTTTCTCATTTCCAGGGTTCTTCATTTCTTCATGTTGATCCATATTTCCATCTGGTATCATTTTCCTTCTACCTAGATAACTTCCTCTAAAATTTCTTCTGCTGGTGAAGAGCTCTTCCAGATATTGGATGTCTCAAAGTCTTTATTTTTGTCTTCATTTTTGAAAGATATTTTCACTGGCACAGAATTCCAGGTCGACAAGTTCGTATTTTTTCTTTAATATTTTTAAAACCTTGCTCCACTCTCTTTTCACCCATATTCCTTCTGACAAGAAATCTGTCATCCTTACCATTGCTCCTCTGAATATAATGTGTCTTTTCCCTCCCTAGTGCTTTTAAGACTTTCCTTTTTAATACTGGTTTTGAGCAATTTGATTCTGACGTGCTTTGGTTTCTTCATATTTACTGAGCTTTAGTTTCAGTAAACTCCTTGGGTCTGTGGGTTTACAATTTTTCAACTCTTACTTCTTCAATTTTTTTCACTCTCCCCACCCCCACCCACCCAAGGACTCCAGTTACAAGTATATTAGGTCACTCAAATTCTTCCCACAGCCCACTGATGGGTTTTTTCATATTTATCAAAAATTCTTTTTTTCCCTGTTTCATTTTGAATAGTTTCTACTGCTGTCTTCTAGTTCAATAATATTCTGTAATGTCTAACCTGTTGTTAATGCCATCTGGTGTGCTTTCCATTGAAAACATTGTAGTTTTCATCTGCAGAAGTTAGATTTCCGTCTGTTTTATTTATACCTTTTAGGTCTCTATTTAACTTATTAAACATATGAAATACAGTTGTAATAACTCTTTTAATGTTCTTGTCTGCTAATTCTAATGCCCATGACAGTTATGGATTGGTTCCAATTGACTGCTTATTCTTCTCATTACAGATTGTGTTTTCCTGCTTCATTGCATGTCTCATAATCTTTCACTGAATAGATGGCAGACACTGTGAATTTCACCTTGTAGGGGCTGGACATTTTTTGTATTCTTATAAATATTCTTAGGCTTTGTTACAGGACAAAGTAAAGGTAGTTAGAAAGTTTGACCCTTTTGGCTCTTGCCTTTATGATTTGTTACATGGGTCTGGAGCAGGGTTCAGTGTAGGGCTAATTTTATTCCCTACCACTGGGGCAAGACATATCTGAGTACTCTATGCAATGCTCCACAAATCATGGCATGAGTTTTTCCCATCTGGCCGGTAAGAACAAGTACTATTTCCTGCACTATGTGAACATAGGGCACTGTTTCTTTCCTTGGCCTCAGGTAATTTCCTCACGTATACACACTGATCAATACTCTGCCAAACACTCCAGGGGAACCCTCTGCAGATCTCAGGGATTCTCTCTCTATGTAGCGTCCTTCATTCTGATATTGTCTGCAAACTCTAGGTGCTTTGGTCCCATTCCATCTCAACTCAAGAGTTCGTTCGTCTCCACCTAGGTTCCCTCTTGTAGCACGAATGAATTGCAGATGGAAATTCGTTCCAGGCAGAAAGCTGGAACAATCATAGGTCTCGCTTCATTTGTTTCCCCTCTCTTGAGGATCTTGTCCTTCACCACTTGGTGACCAGCGTATTAAAAACCATTGCTTCTCGCCTAATGTATTGCATAAAGCCTAAATGTTCCATCACTAAATTTTCTGTTTATGCAGTCAGTTGCTTGTCATTATATGGTTAAGGATACAAACTCTTAAGTCATCTGGGTTTAAGTTCTGAAGACTGCACAACAACGTAAATATACTTAACACTACTGAATTGTACACCAGAAATGGTTAAGATAGTAAATTTTATGGCAAGCATTTTCTTATTAGAATAAAAAAATTCTCTAGGTTTGAATCCCATTACCTTCATTTATTAGCTTGTTTCCCTGATCAAGTGGAAAACTCAACTTCATTTTCCCACCCTTAAAACAGAGAGAAGTAAGGGTCCCTGGTGGCACAGTGGTTGAGAGTCCGCCTGCCGATGCAGGGGACACGGGTTTGTGCCCCAGTCCAGGAGGATACCACATGCCGCGGAGCGTCTGGGCCCGTGAGCCACACCGCTGAGCCTGCGCGTCCGGAGCCTGTGCTCCCCAACGGGAGAGGCCACAACAGTGAGAGGCCCGCATACCGCAAAAAAAAAAGAAAGAAAGAAAAACACAGAGAAGTAGAATACCTCTTTTTTAAGGCTGTTACAATGATTAAATGATTTAAGCCATGTGTGGCAATCAGCAAAGTGCCTACCATACAGTGAAAGCTCAGTAAATTTTTCATAGTCATCACCATCTCTTCCCTTTCCTCCACTTCCTTTTTTGCCTTCTCTCACACTTGTCTTTGAGACCTATATACACAAATTGAGGCCATACATTCAGGAATAAAGACAGAACTAGGTTTGAATTCTGACATTTCCTCACCATAACTACATGATCTGGGTAATTATTAAACTTTTTTAAAATCTCAGGGTTTTTTTTTTTTGTCTGTAAAATAGAGACAAAAGTAAATAACTTAAATGCAAGTAAACTGCTTAGCACAAAGCCTAGCATGAAAAGACCATTCAATTTAAAATACTGAGTCACTGGTGGGAATGTAAATTGATACAGCGACTATGGAGAACAGTATGGAGGTTCCTTAAAAAACTAAAAATAGAATTACCATATGACCCAGCAATCCCACTACTGGGCATATACCCAGAGAAAACCATTAATTCAAAAAGACACATGCACCCCAATGTTCACTGCAGCACTATTTACAATAGCCAGGTCATGGAAGCAACCTAAATGCCCATGGACAGATGAATGGATAAAGAAGATGTGGTACATATACACAATGGAATATTACTCAGCCATAAAAAGGAACGAAATTGAGTCATTTGTAGAGACGTGGATGGATCTGGAGACTATCATACAGGAGTGAAGTCAGAAAGAGAAAAACACATACCGTATATTAACACATATATGTGGAACCTAGAAAAATGGTACAGATGAACTGGTTTGCAGGGCAGATATTGAGACACAGATGTAGAGAGCAAACGTATGGACACCAAGCGGGGAAAGTGGCAGGGGGTGGGGATGGTGGTGTGATGAACTGGGCGATTGGAACTGACATGTATACACTGATGTGTATAAAATGGATGACTAATAAGAACCTGCTGTATAAAAAAATAAAATTCAAAATAAAATAAAATTGACTCCTAAAAATAATAATAATAAAATAAAATAAAATACTGACTCACTTCACCATACTCTTGAATGCACTGCTCTCAACAGAGGTGACAGAAATGGAGTCTGAAACTAGAATCCAAAGCTATCTTACAACTAGCATAGAAAATATAGTGAACCCAAGGTATAAGAGAAAATAAAACCTCCCAGTATGGAACTTCTAAAAATCAGGACTCAATAATGGAATTATATATTGTACCAATGCATCTTCCATATTCCTTAAAAATATCTTTGAGTCTGTATGTGGCTTTTTAAAAATACCTCACACAAGATAAAATATCAAGAAAAAATCAAGAATGGGGAAGTTGTACTATGAGAACTTTGGGGTAGGTCTTTCATTTTCAAAATCAAAGTAGGATTACTGAATTGTATTTCTTTTAAGTGGACTGAATAGTCATAGTACAAACTTAGCTTTGCAAAGTTACTGCGTCCACTCCTTTTTCGGCACCAAAAAGTCAACTTTTTAAGTCACAATGCAGATAAAGCATTTTGCCACCTCTGATAACTTAAAACAGTAACTATGGCTGTTCTGGTGAAGCACATGTGATAACGGCTCAATTATTTGAATGGATATAACACTTCTGGGAGAGTTATTAAACAAAGTCATCTCTTCTCTGTGCCACACACAAAGGAATTTTATGAAGCAACATAATGTTTACCTTCACTTACAAAGGATCTGAGTGATGACTTTCAGAATCTTTACAATTGAGATAAAACATAATTCACTGGGTTTAAATGGGAAAGTTAAAAACGCTACCCAGGGACATACAGTTAACAAGTCCACTTCAGTATCAGCTTCTACAAAAGACCTATGTTTCTTTGTTAACTGTGCCTAAATATCAGTATTTATGACATGGTCACGGTAATACTTTAAAAATTATTGAAGAAAATGTATTAAATGAGGGAATTCCCTGGTGGTCCAGTGGTTAGGACTCAGCACTTTAACTGCTGAAGCCTGGGTTCAATCCCTGGTCGGGGAGCTAAGATCCCACAATCCACATGGTGCGGCCAAAAAAAAAAATGTATTAAATGAAACTGTATTATGCAGTTTCTCCCTCCAATACTTAATGAAACAATGGGAAAACCATGGGAAAAAACAACTATAAAAAGCAGCCCACCCTCCCACATTAAAAAAAAATCCTCAAGAACTAAAACCAAGTAAGAAATGGATATAACTAGTGTGTGTTAGGGCTAGCTGATACGGACTCACGAGTGCCAATTCTCTTCCCAACTGTGTTCAGTGACATGTTGGTAGCTTGAAATCAGCCATGGGTAGAGTATTCATGCTACTGAAATTAGAAATGGCTACAAATCAGAGGATTTTTTTTTCTTGTTTTCAAGAGAACCAGTGTACTAAAACAACACTGGGTATAACCTAATGGTATATCTTTCAAAGAAGCAGCCAAGGAAATAAACAGAATACTCTAATGAGAAAGTGTCAAAGCATAGCACACTGAACTCCAGACGCTGTCCCTAACCCTCATAAGCCATACAATTCACTTTTTAAAAAAATCTCAAGAGAACAGAGCCCTGGAATTCTCAAAAAGGTTGTATATGGTCATGAGTCCTGACTGCACAGAAGTAGGTAAAACACAAACTCTGTCACAGAAAAAAAATGACAGAACAAAGAAGAGCCACACCACTATGAACATGTCGAAACATACCAGAGCAAAAATAATGAAAAAAAAAAAAAAGCAAAAGAGAAAAAAACCCAACTGAGAAGGAAAACAAAAAACACTTAGAAACAATACAGGACAAACTGGAATCAATCAGTCTTAGATGATATTAAGGAATTCTTGTTAATTTTCTTCAATACAACAACACTGTGGTAATATAGTAGGAGAATAATCTGAATTTGGGGAGATGTACTTTGAAGTACTTAAGAGTAAAATGACACGCGTAATTTTCACTGAAGTGATTCAGAGTGGGACAAAAAAGAAAAAGGACACAACTGCTATCAGTTTCCACTTCTGACTATAATGGAGTAAGAGGAACTAAATTTAACCTACCACCACAAACATTCAGAAAACTTGACAAAATACATTGGAGGATAAACAAATGAGATAAGATCTACAATTGGCCCAACTTAACTACCCAGAGGCAGTTTCAGGTCAATATGCAGGGTAGAGGAACCCAAACAGAGCCTGCTGGTCTTGCTGAATTGAGGAGCCACGTATTTGAGTTCTGAGAGGCCAGGCGTTTAGAATTTGTGGGTCAGAGTGCCAAAGAAAAGGAAGCTAACAGAAAAGGAGCTCAGAGATCTAAAGAAGGGTCCCCTTACATGTTTGGCAGATTCATATCTGATCATGTGAGAGAATCAACTATCCCAGGCCAAAAAAATAAACCACAAAAAGAGTAAGCAGAACAATCTTAAAAGTTTATATTGATAGGGCTGGGAAGTGTTCATATTCCCACCATCCAGAGAAGACAGACCTGTAATATACGGAGCATTGGGTAGAGCCCTCAGGAATACATCACCTTATTTACGGGGCAAAATTAGCCACAGACTAAAGGCTGTTTGGGATCCACTCTAACAAAGCTTAAAGGCCATCTTCCAAAGGACTCAACTGATTCCAAGTAGTTTAATTGTACACCAAAAAATATGTGACAGTGTTTAAAGGCAAGACAAAAATCAAACACACACAAAAAAGTAAAAATCAAGAATGATCTGCATCCAATCAAAAATTACCATGCATGTAAAGAATCAGGAAAATGTCTTTTTCTCATATTACTGGAGAAAAAAATCAGATATTAGAAACAGAGACTATAGAGATGATGGAATTAACATACAAAGAAATTAAAAGTTATCATGGGCTAACAGCTGAAAACTAGGGACAAAAAAACCCTTAAAATCAGCTGGTGGGTTAGACCCAAAGGAGCTACAGAAAAAGACACATTACATACAGAGGAACAAAGGTATAAATGACAGCATAACTACATAAGACAGAAGATAATTCAGCAACATGTTTAAAGTACTACAAAAAAAAAACTGTCAACCTAAGATTCCATACCCAATAAAAATATCTTTCATAAATGAAGATGAACCAAAAAAAAAGGTAAAATGAACCCTTTTTCAGACATCAAAGCTGACAATTATCACCAGTAGACCTGCATTACAAGAAATGTTAAAGGAAGTTTTTCAGGCAGAAGGAATATACCAGCTGGAAACCTGTGCTGACACAAACCTGTGTTGACACAGGAACAATGACTATAATGAGAAAATAAAAATGATTTCTTCTCTCGTTCTTTAATCTCTTTCAAAATTAAGTGATTGTGTTCAAGAAACACAATGTACTATGGCATTTATGACACACATAGAATTAAAATGTATGATAATACAGCACAATGGAGGAGAGGAGAAATGAAAGTACACTATAAATGAAGTGGTATTTTATTTAAAGGTATACATTTTTAAGTTACAGGTGTATGCTGTACACCCTAGGAACAACCTCTAAAAATATATACTAAACAGGTATATCACATAAGCCAATATCAGAGATAAAATGAAATCATTTTTTAAAGCAAATTAATCCCAAAGAATATAGAAAAAGAGGAGTAAAAAGGACTATGAACAGATAGAACTAACAGAAAACAAACAGTAAGATGGTAGTTTTAAACTCAATCTTATCAATAATTACATTAAAAGTTAATGATTTAAACATAATTAAATGGAAGTCATTTTATTATTTTTCAAGAAAGAAAATGTTAATACATGCTGTCTAAAAGATACTTCAACAAAAATAAAGATGAGTTAAAGTAAAAAGAATAGGGGGCTTCCCTGGTGGCGCAGTGGTTGAGAGTCTGCCTCCCGATGCAGGGGACACGGGTTCGTGCCCCGGTCCGGGAAGATCCCACATGCCGTGGAGCGGCTGGGCCTGTGAGCCATGGCCGCTGAGCCTGTGCGTCTGGAGCCTGTGCTCCGCAACGGGCGAGCCACAACAGTGAGAGGCCCGCATACCGCAAAAAAAAAAAAAAAAAAAAAGGGAAAAGTTATACCATCCAAACCCTAATCCAAGAAAGCTGGAGTGCCTACAGTATTATCAAAGTAAACTTTAAAACAAACAAACCAAAGGAAAAAAAAAAAAAGAGGGATTAAAAAAAGACACTTCAGGGGCTTCCCTGGTGGCGCAGTGGTTAAGAATCCGCCTGCCGGTGCAGGGCACATGGGTACGAGCCCCGGTCCAGGAAGATCCCACATGCCGTGGAGCAACTAAGTCCATGTGCCACAACTACTGAGCCTGCACTCTAGAGCCTGTGAGCCACAACTACTGAGCCTGCGTGCCACAACTACTGAGCCCGTGCACCTAAAGCCCATGCTCCGCAACGAGAAGCCACCGCAGTGAGAAGCCCACGCACCACAACAAAGAGTAGTCCCCACTCTCCACAACTAGAGAAAGCCCGCGTGCAGCAACGAAGACCCAATTTAACCAAAAATAAATAAAATAAATACATTTTAAAAAAAAGTACATTTCATAACCCATCGAAAGAACGTAACAATCCTAAATGTGCATCACATAACAGAGCTTAAAGTATGTGAAGAAACAGCTGACGGGGGACTTCCCCGGTGGTCCAGTGGGTAGGACTCCCCTCTCCCAGTGCAGGGAGCCCAGGTTCAATCCCTGGTTGGGGAACTAGATCCCGCATGCATGCCGCAACCAAGAAAAAAAAAGAAAAAAAAAATCCCGCATGCCGCGGCTGGAGATCCCACATGCCTCAACGAAGATCCCGCGGGCCACAACTAAGACCTGGCACATTCTAAATAAATATTTTTTTAAAAAAAAGAACGAGGAATACAATTTTTGAAAAATTAAAAATGCTGACAGAGCTGAAAGTAGACAAATCTGTAAATTATAGTTGGAAATCATGAACACTCCTCACTGAACAAGTAGACAAAAAATAAGGACTGAACACTATCAAACAACTTGACCTCATTAACGTTTACAAAATAGTCCACCCAACAATAGAGTATATATTCTTTTCACAGGCACATGGAGTATTCACCAAGATAGACCTTAATTCTAAGCCATAAAGCATGTTTCCACAAATTTTAAAAGACTGAAATCAGAGAGTATGTTTTCTGACTACAGTGCAATTAAATCAGTAGGAGATACTTGGAAAAATTCCCAAATATTGAGAACTTAACACACTTCTAAATAGCCCTTGGGTCAAAGAAGAAATCAAAAGGGAAATCAGAAGGATTCTGAATTGACTGCAAAGAGCACAAGGGAACTTTACTGGTTAGTGTAAATGTTCCATATTATTATTATTATTATGGTGGTGGTGGTTAAAAAACTATATACCTTTCTCAAAATTAACTGTTGAATTTTATTGTATGGAAATTATACCTCAATAAAGCTAATTAAAATTTTTTTAAAGAAAAATGGTGAGTCAAAGTGGTAACCATATGGGTATTTGGCCTTTCTTTTACTCTTCCCTAAGTTATACACTTTTTCAAAAAAAAAAAAAAATCCAGAATCTAAAACAAAGACAATTCAAAATAGTCCAGCTTGTCCTCCCTTCAGGAAAATAAATAAAATTAACATTCTACTCACCTCCAAGAAACTATTAAGCATCCTATAATGACTCATTATTCAGCAGTATATTTTTGTTAATAGGATAGACATAAGTAGTAAAAGTTGGGGGGATATAAAAGAGTAAATGACAACCAGTGATCCCAACATGCAAATCCTACACAGGAAACCTGATCCAGACCTTACAGATTTTTCCATAAACACTAAAGTATTCTCCATTATGATCTTAATCAATTCCCATACTTCTGATACAATAGTCTATTACTTGAAGTAATATTCTACTACTTGACAATATACTGGAACCCTCCCCATTTTATCTTCCTTAAGATTATCCAGGTATCCCAAGCAGCAGCAGTACACATCATAATTACCCCAAAAATACCTTGTGAAAAACACCAACACTGTCCTGCCTCTCCAATCCCACTTTTGTACCAGAAACACAACCTTAAAACAACTAGGGAAAAATCTGTCATAACAGTCTGAAAGATGCACACTATTGGCAAAACTTCAGCAAGCATACATGTCTGCTCAGTTCAGAATCCAGGTCTCCAGTGATGCTTCTGATTAGAGGAGCCTAGTTCAAAGACTAGTTTACATGCCTGTGTCCTAGTTGCAACTGAAAGGCTGGGGAATCTAAATTAAGGAGATGGAATTCATAAGGCTGAAAATGTGTCAAACAAAGCAAGGTTCAAAAGGTTCTAGACAATCAAAAACCATTGCAAATAACTGGCCTCTTAGCTTCCACTCTTGCCCCAGACCCCCGACAGTCTATTTTTCACACAGCAGTCAGAGTTATAATGTTCAAATAAAGTTACATTGTGTCACTCTTCTGCTCAAAATGTTCCACCCCTCACCCACCCCCCTCACTAGCTGTTCCCCCTCCACAGCCTTCATCATGATTTATAATCTCAAAAAAAAAAGTCATAACCGTGGCTTATAACGCTGAAGATGATCCTCATAAGGGGCTGCATTCCCCCACTCCACTTCCATACGGGTCTCACCTTATCTTCTACCACTCTCCCTTTACTCTGTGTATTACAGCCACATTAGTCTCTTTATCGTCCCTCTGCCTGGAACATCTTCCCCCAAAGCAGGGTTGGCACACTTCATTCAGATATCTACAAAATTTCTTCAGAAGCTTTCTCTGATCACCCTATCTAAAAGCTTATGTCCCAATCATACTCATTCTAATATCCTCCTCTTTCTTCATATTATTTTTTATTGACATATCCCTCTACCACCAGAAGTTCCACGAGAACAAGGACTTTGATTTGTTCAATGATGTACCCTCATTACCTAAACAGAGTAAGAAAACAGGTGCTCAGTAAATGTTTGCTGTAAGAATTAATGAATCCACTCAACATTTCACGGAAATTTCCTTTTTCATATGAATTTATAAAGAAAGCAGCCTATACCTTGCTGATAAGAAAGCCATAAATCAATCATCAGAAAATGTGATCTATGATACTCATCCAAGAAGCATCAGAATTTCTAACAGGTCTAGTATTTGCAAAGTGCTACTTGTTAAAATTAAAATTATTATAGATCTATTCGCTAGGTAAGGTTTTTTTTAATCTTCTATTGATGCTAATGACTGCATTTCAGGTATTTGTCTCTGCAATTACCTATGCAGCTTTCATCACCATTTTGCATGACTTTCTGAACAGTTAAAAATGTTATATTCCTTTTCGTAATGAAGTTTTTCAATAACCGTGGAAGTATATGGTCAACATATCTTACTTTATGTTTCAACAGTTTAGCAAGCATTATCTTTGTTTATAAGTCACGTGTTAGAATCCCAACTGTGCCACTTACTAGTTGAGTGATCTTGGACAAGTTACCTACCTCTCTGTGCCTCATTTTCCCTGTCTGTAAAATAAGTGAAATAGCAATACCTATACCTAACAGTGTTGTTATATGGATTAAATTACTTAATATATATAAGGGGCTTAGAATAGTGTACAGTACATAACAGGTAAGAATTCAGTAAATTATGGTTAAATTAATTAATGAATGTATTCTCTCATTTCACCCTCATAACAACATTGCAGGGCAAGTACAATTAATCTTAGGATAAGGCACAGAGAGGTTAAGCGACCCACCCAAAACTACAAAAGTTCCTTTTATTTTTTATAAATTTATTTATTTATTTATTTATTTATGGCTGCATTGGGTCTTCGTTGCTGTGCACCGTCTTCCTCTAGTTGTGGCAAGCAGGGGTTATTCCGCATTGTGGTGCACGGGCTTCTCATTGCGGTAGCTTCTCTTGTTGCAGAGCATGGGCTCTAGGAGCGTGGGCTTCACCAGTTGTGGCATGAAGGCTCGGTAGTTGTGGCTCACAGGCTCTAGAGCGCAGGCTCAGTAGTTGTGGCACACGGGCTTAGTTGCTCCACAGCATGTGGAATCTTCCCAGACCAGGGCTCGGACCCGTGTCCCCTGCATTGGCAGGCGGATTCTTAACTACTGCCCCACCAGGGAAGTTCCCAAAACTTCCTTCTAGCTCAAACATTCTGTGATTCTAAATTTACCCTAAAATGAAAATGGGTTTTTTAAAGTTTCATCTTAGGAATATAGCAAAGTTTACAAGTTTTATTGAGTAAAATCAGATAACCATGAAGACGTTCTACATTTCACCTTTTAGTCTAATTTTTGCAGTGAATGACAAGTGCTAAGTGCTTTAATAATATTTTTTAACAGGAACACATAGTAGTTGAGAAAAAGCAATTTGGTTTCTATAAAGAATATTTTAACCCATTCAACCTACCTAATACTTTTAATTAACTGGGCATATAAAACTAATGAGCAAAACCAATACACTAACAAAAATGGTATTTTCATTCCATTTTAAAGTCAATTAAAGTAAAAAAGATTAATTATAAGCTTTGAAGGCTTTTTTTCCAGACATACTCTTAGAAAATTGGAATTCTTATGTAATTCATAAAAAGTGAAATTATCTAGTTCAGTAATCATTCATCTATTCACTCAGCACATATAATGGGCACTTACTATATGCACTATATACTATATGGGCATTGTTTTAGATGCTGGGAATATAGCAGCTAACAAAACAAAATTACTGACCTTAGAAAACTTTATTCTAGAGAAGGAAGGCAGACAGTAAGACAAACAAGTAAATAACTTCATTTTTTTCGGCGCATAATCAATTTATTTTATTTTATTGAAGGATATTTGATTTACAATGGTGTGTTAATTTCTCCGTACAGCAAAGTGACTCAGTTATACGTATATATTTTTTCATATTCTTTTCCATTATGGGTTATCACAGGATATTGAATAGAGTTCCCTGTGAACAAGTAAACAACTTGGGATGGCTATAAGAGTGTTATCACGGGGTGACTGGATAGAGAATGCCAAGGAAGGGGTTTGTATTATATGTATGTATATATATGAGGTAATCAGAAGACTTCATAATATTTCAGTAAAGACTCAGAAAGAGAGCAAAGTACAACAATGTGAGTGTACTTAAATACTACTGAACCACACAGCTAAAAATGGTTAAGCTGGTAAATTTTACGTGTATTTCACCACCATGTAATTTTTTTTTAACTTAAAAAAGAAAGAGGGTAGATAATACAGCAATCTAAGGGGGAAACTGTTCCATGTAAAAGGATCAGCAAGTGCAAAATCCCTGAGACAGGAGCAAGCCTGGCAATTTTTAAAGAGCTCTGTGTGGCTGGAGCAGAAATGAACAGTGGGGAAGGACTGGGGGCAGGAGGTAGGGAGAACAAGCATACATGTACCTCAGGTAGGGCCTTAGAAGCCACTATAAGGACATTGGATTTTACTTAAAATATTAAGCCACTGAATGGGTTTTTTAATTTATTTTGCTATTACTTTTTTGTTGAGGTACAATTCACAGAACATAAACCTCACCATTTCAACCATTTTGAAGTATACAATGTACCAGTAGACGGTTTTGACCAAAGCAGCTTTTGAACACAATCACATTGACTGCTATGTTGAGAAGAGACTGGGAGAACAAGAGAACAGGAAGAAGAGTTAGCAGGTTTTACGGTAATTAAAGTGAGATGGATGCTGTAGCAGTGGAGCTAATGAGAAGTTGTCAAAATTTGCATATACTCTAAAGGAGAAGCTGACAGGATTTGCATGCAGGGTGTAAGTGAAAAGAGGAATCAAGGATAACTCAAAAGTATTTTTGCCTAAGCAACTTAAGAATGGAGATCCCATTTACTGAGATGGGAAAGACTACAGGAAAAAAGACTGGGGTAAGAGGAATCAGAGGTTTGGTTTTGGACATGTTAAGTTTCAGATGCCCACCAGACATCTAGCTGGAGATGTAGCTGGGAAACAGGAGTCTAGAATTCAAGAGAGTCCTAGGCTGGAGATACAAATATAGGGGTCATCATCATATTAGGGGTTATTTAACACACCTAATAAGTAAGTACCAGCACAGAAACGTCTTCTTCCAAAGGTCTGTTGCCATTTAAATTAACATGTGATTTGTGGCCCATAACAGACTACTATTTTCATCCTCTAATTTAAATCCTTTATTTAGATGAAATAGATCTGTACAAAAGGAATCATAGCCTACAAGTCTAGGAGTAAAAAACAAAACAACAACAAACAATGCAAAAAAACTAATGTTCTGCTGCTGCCCCTGAATACAGAACTGGAGCTTCTTTTATCACTGATATATTACCCAAGCAGGGCAACATGAATGACAGGGAAGGTAACAGGAAGGACTCAATGCACGGCAATCTTTAACTCCTTTTCTCCCTTCTGATAAAGAATAGAATACTCACTGAAGACGTTCTCATCATGTAAAGTCCTTAACAATGGAGAAACAGATCTGTTACTAGACAATGATGAAAATAAAGTACATTTAACCTAGAGTACAGTAAGATGTTAGTAATCTGACATCAAAGGAAAATGACAGGTTCCACTGAGCAAAATTTCTAGATAATTGGGGTTTATCTATGTGCCTAATATCTTTCCTTTTGAACCATTACTGATTTTTTTCCCCTCTACTTTAACATCTTCTTGAGCCAGGCTCACCCTTATTAACATCTTCAACCTAAGAGGTCATAATGATATGATAAGCTCTAAGCTATTATGTTATTGTGCCATTGTTCCTACATAAAATAGCTCCATCCTGCTGTGTAGTTATTCTGTCAATGTCTCCTTTCTCTACTATTACTCTTTTTTACCTATACATAAAAGCATACCAACAGTGTTTTACTTTCTAGTCCTTAGTTGTAGTTGCCAGAAATCTGGCCTTCACAAAACATATAATAAACTCATATGGTACTTAGTACCTACAAGCTCCGTGGGAAATTTGAACAATTAAAAAATAAAAAAGAATCTTCTTGGTCATGTAAGGACAATGTCCTTAACCTTACGAGATGCATACTTAAGATTTTAAGGGTATCAACTTACTTTAGGGGGTTCAGAACAAAAAAAAAGAATACATATTAAGAGCGATAAAGCAAACGTGGTGAAAGATAATCACTAATAAACTTAGATTAAAGGTATATAAATGTTAACTGGACTATATATACTTCCAACTTTTCAGAAAATACATACATTTTTAAGATAAAAAGTTAGGAAAAATTAAACAGTATATCAAGCAAATGCCTATGTGTGAAATTGGTAGAAGAATAATTGGACTGGACCTATAAGATGGAGAAAACATATAATTAATTTTCAAAAAAAAAAAAACTAAAAAAGTAAAGCAACACACACACACAAAAAATCACCTACAATACAAGAATGGCAGAAAAATGGCCAGCAGGTTCTAAGTAGAAAAAACAACTCGGTCTCCTTGCCACTGGAGATCTTAAGGCGCTCTCTCCCTTTCCACAATTTGAGAACAGTATTTTATTTCCTATGACTGTTTTCAAAGTCACCAGGATAATGGTATTTACTAAAGGTAATCCAACTTTAAAAAATGTTTTTTTCTTTTTCCGTATCACAAAAGCTTTGTAATAGATACTTTTGTAAAAGATATAACCTATATCTCACCATCAAGAGATTTAGTATCTGTCCTCAAGCTTTTAAAAAATGAATACATGTACAGGGGGTTTCCCTGGTGGCGCAGTGGTTGAGAGTCCGCCTGCCGATGCCGGGGACTCGGGTTCGTGCCCCAGTCCGGGAAGATCCCACATGCCGCGGAGAGGCTAGGCCCGTGAGCCATGGCCGCTGAGCCTGCGCGTCCGGAGCCTGTGCTCCGCAACGGGAGAGGCCACAACAGTGAGAGGCCCGCATACCGCAAAAAAAAAAAAAAAAAAAAAAAAAAGAATACATGTATAAATTTATCTGTGACAAAACTGAAATGGTATTATGCATAAAATGTTCTCTAAGGTGCTTCTCCCGTCTTAACTGTAAACATTTTCTAATGTCAAAAAAAAAAAACGAAGAAAAACGAAAAACCTTTCAAAGAACCTGACTGACCAAAAGTCAAATGGCTCAAATACTATAAGTACAAAGAGCCTAAATTATGCTCTGATGGCAAAATGACCCAATCTTCGTACAAAGGCAGAATCTAACAACCTCATTATACTTTAAGAATCATACCTGGAATATAGTAAGTATACCATAAATGCTAACCATTATGATTATTTCCCATATTCCATGGGTAGGCAGCATCTTACTTCTCAGGAATGCTTGCAAACAAAAGCTTCCTTCCTCGGGCTTCCCTGGTGGCACAGTGGTTGTGAGTCCGCCTGCCGATGCAGGGGATACGGGTTTGTGCCCTGGTCCGGGAAGATTCCACATGCCGCAGAGCGGCTGGGCCCGTGAGCCATGGCCGCTGAGCCTGCGCGTCAGGAGCCTGTGCTCCGCAACAGGAGAGGCCACAGCAGTGAGAGGCTCGCGTACCACAAAAAAAAAAAAAAAAAGAAAGAAAAAAAGAATAGGGCAAAAAAACGCAGAATGAAAATTTCATTAACATCGGGGGAAAAAACAGTATATCTTACTGATGGTGGATAACACCTTTTTGTGGGAGAGCAATATTATGTAAGAAATAAACTTGTTTTCCTATTAATATCAAAGAAAGTTGACAGTGCAGTCTTAAGGATGGGGGAAAGAAATCTGCAAAAATCTTTTGACATTACATATCTCCCTATTTACAGAAAAACTCAATTACAATAAATGAGAGGATGTGTAAGAATAAGCTAAGGCTGGCACACTTCCATTCGTCAGAAAAATTACTTGTAATCAAGTTGTTTTCTACAGACTTTTCACTTGTGTAATTTTAAAATTAGGAACCAAGAGCATTTTTCCACAACTTTAAAGTGTATTTCCTTCCTAAGGAACTTGAGTCATCAACTGTGTCTGAGGCATCACACTGGGTTGACCAATGCTTCTTATATTTGATATGTATTCACTCTGATCTTGAAGCACTAAATACCATTAACAAAGCTGTTCTCTTGTATGACAAAGGTAGACTTCCAGGAACTATAATGTCCTATATTTCAGCAATATACTTAAGTGCCTTTACTGCAGTCTTGGAAAAGTTACTTCTAAATTGTGACTACAAACTTAAGCCACAGTATCTATTTCTTCACTAGAAACCAGTCAAATCATTTTCTACAAATATCTACACCTAACAGTTACAAGTGAAAGCTCAAAATAGGAGAGTATGTCTACAATTATAAGCATATTCCAACATACCCACTTTTTCAGATATGCTCGTCTCTAAGAATTAAAAATAGTAAAGTTAGCTGGCTCAAAGTGAAATTATAAACTATAAATTTTAAACTAAATCTATCACAAAGGACATAAAACATCGATAGTGAAAACCTACCAATTGTATTAAACTTCAACTACTTACGAAATACAACTTAAAAATCCAAAAGTGGAATACGTACATAATTTAGATTTCTATGCTGATTTGAAATGCCTTTACACCATTTCAAGTAAATGCAAACATAAGTACAGAGAAGGGACTTTGACTTTCAGCCCACCACACATACACACACACACACACACACACACACACACACACACAAAATGGCTCCAGCCACCACTGCAATGTTGATATATATTTACCCCACACTTTGCATTTTATACTAAACCTACTCTCAGCACCCCACCCTTCTCCCATATTGTACCCCAAACCATCTGCCTCCACCTCCTTCCAGGAAATCTGATGTGTAAATAAAACAATTCTGCCAAAGGTGCTACCAATGACAATAAGGGGAGGGAGAGATGGAGTTATGAAAAAGACATGAAAGTTTTTGAGTACTTATGAGTTAAAATTTTGAAGAAAATAAATTGTGAAAAGTTGAAGTTGAATAGAACTAATTCTGAAGAGAGATTTGCAGAGTAAGCTACTGGTTAAGTGCCTCAAAGTATCTTTCCACAGAAACTAAAATCCTGCTAATCCATGGCTCTTCTGGGTTAACAAGAAACTGGTTTGCTTTGGTTTTCAGATAATCCTCATGGGCTATCAGTCATTCAATCACTACTATAAATTAAGAGAATCAGATTTTCTTCCCAAATGCAAACTCAAAGATGAAGAATGGGCAATGCTGGAAAAAAATTTTTTTCCTAACTGTAGTGCACAGAACACTGGAGGAGGAAGGCTTCAACAGGGTAAGAATATGGGGAGTTTATGTGACTTGAGTAATCAAGACAGTAAGCTATCAGAAATAACAAAAACAATAAAAAAGATGAAGAGGACAAAGACAGCAAATTCCTTGCTAGAGCAGAGTTTCTCAGCCTCAGTTTTGGCCCGATAATTCTTTGCTGTGTGGGGGCTGCCCTATGCATTGTAAAAGATGTTTCACAGCGTCTCTGGCTTCTACCCACTAGATGCTAGTAAGCATTCCTCAAGTTGTGACAACCAAAACTATCTCCAGACTACTTATAAATATTTCAGTGTCTGCTTGTGTATACATTTTAACTACACATTAATTTTTTAAAAGCTACAAAACCACATAAATACTATGATGTAAATTCATAATAACAGGCATTTTAAAAGACTGAATGATTAATATTAAAAAGTGATAGAACTGTGTTCGAGAAGGAATTATGGATTTCTCAAATTCTAGTTGCTAATGTTTGATAATGATGTTCTAGTATTTCAACTTTTAAAAATACATTTATTTATCTATATTTTGTAACTAATAGATTCCAAATGAAATTAGGCCTGGAAACAACATATTTTTAACAATATTTGCACATCACTTTACAATCTCTTCAGCATTTTACAAACTTCTCCCACTTAATTCTTAGGAAAAAAGAAGCAAATTAATATTCTACCCAATTCATAAGTATAGGATTCTATCCATATTCTTTTGAAAATTAAATCCAAAGTTCAAAGTTTTTCAAAAAATATGTGTACATATATATCCCTTGCAATCATTAATGCAAGCAAAAATAAACGAAAGAAAATTCTGCTCCACAAATCATATATGTACATTTGCCTCAAACGCAGAAGTCACATTCTTTTCCCCAATTTGTGTCTGAAATAGGAATTTCACAATTCACATATAATCAACAGTATCAAGCATAGTCTTTTCTCACTGTTGTGGCCTCTCCCGTTGCGGAGCACAGGCTCCGGACGCGCAGGCTCAGCGGCCATGGCTCACAGGCCCAGCCGCTCCATGGCATGTGGGATCTTCCCGGACCGGGGCACGAACCCGCGTCCCCTGCCTCGGCAGGCGGACTCTCAACCATTGCGCCACCAGGGAAGCCCTCAAGCATATTCTTGAACTGAAGAGCCTAATTCCAACTGAAGGACAGTAAATATATACTTGTAAGGTAAAAATATACTCGTTAATGTACCTTTAACTTCTCCTCTCCACCTCAAATTCACCAAACTTCTATCTCCCAACTGTCAGGAACAGTGCTTCCCAAGTGACTAACCACAGATTATTGAAGGACTGTGCAAAGTTTTAACCAATGCCCAACAAAAGTATTAGTTTGCAAGTAGGATAAAATTCAACTCTGACACACATCCCAACCTATAACCTTCAATCTAGATTCAAGATCTTAGACACTTTCAACTTCAAAGGCTGAGGTCCTCAAAGCTTTATAAAACTACACTCTCTCCAATGCAACAGCCTCTAAGATCCAAACTCAACACAGAGTAAGCCCTCAATAAATTGTGATACCTTCACATTAAACATTTGCCAAGTTTTACTAGTTTTTCTTCCATATGATTTCTTGTTGTACCCGTATTTGTTTCTACAATCACTACCCTAACCCAGGACTCAATCACCCAGTTCATCAAGCAGCTAATTTATTCCTTATTGTATCATATCCCAACTGCTCAGCCAACCAAAATTCCACAATACTCTTCTTCATAGTTATCATGGCCTATTATATGAATAATGAGAGTCCCAGTCATTATGGCCCAGTTAGCATTTCTCCTTATTTCCTGCCATGGACTCTCCATTCCAGGCAAGTAAGCCTACATGCATCTTACTACACTATAAGCCATTCTCTTCTATCTCAAAAAGCTCTCCCAAACTGGCTGATGTCCCTCCAGCTTAATAAATCCTCATTTCAACTGCAGCTACAATACATAATTGGAACTCTATTTTTATATCTTGGCATTTCTGTCTACTCTGACAAACTCAATGTTTTTTCTTCTCTTCTCACTCAAGACTGTGCCGTCATGACTCCTACGAGCCATAGACATACAATAAACACTGGTGACTAAACAGCAATGTTCTAACTGTACATGTTCTCACATTGTTTAATTGGAATTGTAGTAGCTTCAGAATGAATTCACCCAACATCAAAGAGAGTCTACACCCCCTGAGAACTATTCTCAGTACTGCTATTTCCTGCAACCTAGCTAGGACAGGACTGTCCCCACCCCAGTAGTCCTAAGGCAAAGCTTTCATACTGCTAGACAGCAGTGTTACTGCCCTCATAGGAATCTAACTGGCAGGATTATTCCAGTTTTTCCATTTATCCTTAGTATTGCTCCTTTTTCCAAGTACAAAAATTGACAGCTAAAGCAAGTTTAGCCCCAAACTGTAAGCTGTTCTTATACTAAACCTCCATCATTTAAGATTAAATTCAGCCCATTTAAAAGGGACACAGGGGTTTCCCTGGTGGCACAGTGGTTAAGAATTCGCCTGCCAATACAGGGGACACGGGTTTGAGCCCTGGTCCGGGAAGAACCCACATGCTACGGAGCAACTAAGCCCGTGCACCACAACTACTGAGCCTGTGTGCCACAACTACTGAGCCTGTGTGCCACAACTACTGAGCCTGTGTGCCACAACTACTGAAGCCAGCGCACCTAGAGCCCATGCTCCCCAACAAGAGAAGTCATCTCAATGAGAAGTCTGCACACCACAACGAAGAATAGCCCCCGCTGTCTGCAACTAGAGAAAGCCCGTGTGCAGCAACAAAGACCCAACGCAGGCAATAATTAATTAATTATTTTTAAAAAGGTATGGGGGGCAATGGGTAAAATGCCTAGGCTTTGAGGTCAAACTGGCTTGGGTTTGAATATCTAATTCACCACTTAGCAGGTGGATGATGCCAGAAAAATTATTTCTTCGAGCCTGTTTCTTCAAATGTAAAATATCACCACTCCCTCATACATGTTGAAAAGCGAAACTTCTAACACAATATCAGATACACAGCAGACATCACAGAAATGTCCCTTTACTCTCCCTGCTCCATCCTACAAGTTCGTAAGATAATTTTTAAAATATTAGATAATAAACACCCTTGAAGATCTTAAACAAGTTATAAAAGGGAGATCAGAAAAGACAGAGGTGCTTGCCATGCCCAGTTCTCTCAAACCCTGCTACTCAGAGAGGTCCTGTACACACACAGAAAAGATACTGCTAATGTAGGGGATGGCTTGAAATGGGCCTTCTCAAGATGATACAGCTAACTGGATTATCAATCTCAGGTTGAAAAGATGAAGAGTCAGAGCTCCTTAAAGACAAAAGACACGACTTCCCTGGTGGCGCAGTGGTTAAGAATCCGCCTGCCAATGTAGAGGACATGGGTTCGAGCCCTATTCCAGGAAGATCCCACATGCTGTGGAGCAACTAAGCCCGTGTACCACAAATACTGAGCCTGCGCTCTAGAGCCCACTAGCCACAACTACTGAGCCCACGTGCTGCAACTACTGAAGCCCGTGCGCCTAGAGCCTGTGCTCAGCAACAAGAGAAGCCACCGCAATGAGAAGCCTGCGCACCGCAATGAAGAGCAGCCCCCGCTCGCCACAACTAGAGAAAGCCCACACGCAGCAACGAAGACCCAACGCAGCCAAAAATAAATAAAAATAAATAAATTTATTTAAAAAAAGATGAAGACAAGAAGTCTGTCCCCTTTATTAATTTCATCATAGGCCCTTACTTGCTGGTAAAAGTGAAATAGTTTAAGCTTAAACTTTGATACTTTTAATACTTTTGGCCAAACTTCCAGAAAACTTATTTCTTTATAATGCATGCTACAAAGCGAAGCATTTACACCAGATTTTTTAATATAAAAAACATGTCGGAATTCCCTGGAAGTCTAGTGGTTAAGACTCCGCACTCTCACTGCCAAGGGCCCCAGTTGGATCCCTGGTCATCGCGGAACTTAGATCCCCACGAGCCGTGCCTCCATCAAAAAAAAAAAAAAGTGTCATATTCTAAAGTTCATTTAAAGTATGATTTCATTAAACCAAAACATGGGACTGAATTTACTGCTACAGCTAAAATACCTGTGGACCTCTCAAACACACCAATTAATTTTTTTAAAAGAGGAGAAAGAAAAAACATCAACTCACCAACATATTTGTGTTAAAAAAGTATAATTCACACATACATAAAAATTCTTTGGGCTATACTTAATCAGAAGTTCTAATAAATTTATAATGTGGTTGCATAAAATATTTTTATGTATATATTTGAGTCATGTCTAAATAGACATTAAACTCTAGAAAATTTATGGTATCTTCCTACAAATACAGCATAGGCTGGGACATGTGCAAGAAATGGACAACTTTAGGAAAGTTTAGTTTTATGATTCTAAACACATTCTCTTTTCCAGCTTCTCACCAACACACTAAGAGCAAGAAAAAACTAATGCAAAACAGTGACTGACAAATCGGATAGGGGAAAGCAACTAAAAAGGATAATTAAGTACCTAAAAATGATTTATACTTTAAAGTTAAATCCATATTTCCACTACAGCTTCTTCTAATCTACACAAACATATTCAGTCTCTCATAAGAGAATCTGTATGTATTCTATTCTATCATCCTCATAAAAACTTCTTACAAACTTGACCATAAAAGCTCAGATTTGTAATTAAAATATTATATATTACAATTAAATTACAAATATCTCCATACACCCAAAAGCTACAATCTTGATGCTAATTTTAAAATGAAAGATTTCTTAGTGTCTTTTTGAAAAAGTTCTGCTTAAAACAAACATCAAAAAGTAAGTAGCCTTTTAACCAATGTTTAATGCGAAATGGTACTTTATAAATGACTCCAGAGTTCTGAATTTAGAAAATTTTTGTTTAAAAAGGGCCTTAGCCCACAAAGATTATGCTGTCAATTTATACTTTTTCTTCGACCATCAGAATACACCAGTTTCTATTCTTACTGTTTCACTCTTGAAAAGCAAAGGACATTTTATAGACTACTGCTCATCAGGAGTTTAAACTGCCTCACGTGGACGCCTTACTTTTTACTACCTCATAGAAACCGGTGTCTAACAAAAGGTGAAAACAGAAATTTCTTGTAAGCCACATTTAGAACTTAAATACAAATGTAAAAACAAAGGCCCTTATAGAGGGTATCCAGCACAGATATTTCAAACTAAACATCTACTAGAAGCTCCTAATCTGTTTCGCTAGAAAATGAACACTACAAACTACAATAGAAGTCTACCTACAAAGTATCATCCTCAGACGAAGTATAAGACAGGACAAAAATATGCTTGGCTCTGCAGTCAAAGTTACAAAGAAAAGAACGAAAACAATCCACGACATGAAATATTCAGATATTTTCTAAATTATCAAATTTGTCTATACTAATCCAAAGCACTCCGGAAAAACTTCCAATCTAATTCTCTTAAACATATTTTAAGGTCTTTAAGTATACTATGGAGGAAGTCAAAAAGTTAACCTAAAATAAAGCACTTTACACAACAACAAAATGATGCAGTTGGTCCTGGGATACACTGGAAATGAAAATCGTCTTCAAAACTGGAGTAATCAAGAAATTATATGCTTTTAGCACACTTAACGCCAACGTGGGGGGTGGAGGGTTGCCACTGTTTTGACAATCCACTAATTACAGTGTATGTCTACTCCACCTGAGAGTTTAAGAAAACTCTTCAAGTTGGGTCACCGAGGGACCGTCCCTCTAAAAGACGCAATCCAGCCTACAGATCAGTGAACATCCCGAAAACGGCTTATCTTTCTCCCCACCAAAACCTTTCCCCTGGGCAACAAAATGTTTGCACTGAACATAAACACACCCTCCCGCTATCTCTCTCCGAACACCTGGACAGAGGCGGGGCACTCTGGAGAGCTGTAGCCGCCCGGCTCAGACGAGAAGGAGACCACTGTTACCCCTCCATGGGCGGCCCCTCTGCAGAACCGGGTCGGTCTGGATCGCCGCGCCCGGTAAAGAACAATACAATCGCAACTTCCCACGAGCCTGCGCGGCGGTTCTCCGCGACTGAGCGGACTCCGGAATTCGCCACCAGGCAGGAGCTGGGGGCGGAAGGGTGAGGAGGGTGAGCGCGGGACCAGGATGGCAAAGACCGGCGGCCCTGCGGCAGTTGCCCGCCCCGGCGCCCGTCGAGCAGGCTGGAGGGATGGTGCTGCCGGCCTGAGCACCACCGGCTCTCGCCTGGCGACCCGGATCTCGACTTTGCTTCTCAGGCAGGCGACCCCAGACTCCCCTGCTGCTGGGGCGGCAGGGGGCGGGAAAGGCCTCGCCGAAGGCTCGGAGCCTCCTCGGCCCGCCACGGAAGGGAACGCGGTCGGGGTGCGGGGGACAATAGGGAGCGGGGAGCGCTGCGCGCCCGAGTGGCGCCGCCGGCCGGCCGGGCTGACTGACGCGCCAGCCACAAGGAGCGACTGGGCTCCGCTCGGCCCGGCCGCCGCTGCCGCTGCGCGGTCTGCCGTGCTCACCGCGCTCCCGGCGCTCGGGGTCGTGCCTCACCTCCCAGTCCCGCCGCCCAGGAGAGGAGCAGAATTAACACTCTCAGAAACACCATCTTCCGCTGCCGCTGCCACCGCCTCCTCCTCACGGGTTAACAGCAGCACATCGATCCGGAGGGAGAAGCTGAAGAGGCTTGGTCCGGAGCCTCCACGGGGAGCCGGGACCTCCCCCGGCAGGAGAAACGGCGAAGCACCTCCCTCTCGCCCCACTTCAGGGGCCGGCAAAGCTCCCAGCACCTCCAAAACAGGGACCTCCCTCCCCCTCGTTCGTTTCCTTCCTCCCTTCCCCGCTTTCCTTCCCTCGCTCCTTCCCTCTTCTCTACCTCCCTCCCCCCGAGCCCGGTACCTCCGCCTCCTTCCTTGCCACGTGACCGGCGAGCGCCCAACCAGCAGGCGGAGCCGCACCCCTTCCTCCCGCCCCTCCCCCTCCCCCAGGTGCCCCAGGGGCGCGCGCATGCGCGCTGCGGTTGGTTCCCGGGCTCCTCAGCCAGCAGCTGCTTCCTGTCCGCAGGCGGAGAGCGGGGATTGGGCTTGGGAGGCGGGGTTTCCTGGGGTTCCGCCCCCGGACCGGAGCGCAAATCTGCGGACCGCGTAGGGCTGATTCTTAGAGCTGCTGAGAATTGTCTCTTGGGTTAAAATGGGAGAGTCAAGGGGCAGCTGTCCACTTCTTAACTTCACAGGGAATGGAGATTTTGGTTACTTCTTTTTTTGCCTCTCAGAGTGCACGACGTCTACTAAGTAAACAAAAGCAAAGTCCCCCACCAAAAAAGCCAAGTGCGAACAAGCGGTAATTACAAAGGAGACCCGCCAACAATCAGAACCTAAATGTAAAGACCTTCCAGCAGCAGAAACACAGCCTGTCATATCTTTCTGATCGCTTTACAAATTTGTGGCACAGATCAGGCCTTAGCCATTCTGAAAGCATGCCGCCTCAACCACAGGGTACGGAATCTCTAGCCCGAAAAATGTCCTATTTACCACTCTCTCTGTTCCATCTCTGAACAGAACTGTGGAATCTCCTTCACCCCAACTTCTTTGAAGCTCCTATTTGATTTATCAGTAACTCCCTTTGACTCTTTAAACTAGTATTCCATGGATTAAAGACTTAAACATAAGACCTGAAACCATAAGACTCCTAGAAGGAAACAGGGGAAAGCTTGATGTTGGTCTTGGCAATAATTTTTGGATGCGACACCGAAAACACAAGCAACAAAAGCAAAAGTAAATAAGTGGGCCTACCTCAAACTAAAAAGCTTTGGCATGGCAGAAGAAAGAATCAACAAAATGGAAAGGCAACCTTCAGAATGAGAGAAAATATTTGCAAATTGTATCTCTGAGAAAGGGTTAATAACTAAAATATATAAGGAACCCTTACAACTCAATGGCTAAAAAGCAGACAATCCCATTTGAAAATGGGCAGAGGAACTTAAAAGACATTTTTTCAAAGAGGACATCCAAATGGCCAATAGGTACATGAACAGATGCTCAGTACCACTAATCATCAAGGAAATGTGAATCAAAACCACAGTGAGATATTGCCACACTGTTAGAAAGGTTATTGTCAAAAAGACAAGAGATACGTGTTGACAAGGATGTGGAGAAAGGGAAACCCTTGTTCATTGCTGGTGGGAATGTAAATTGGTGCAGCATTACAGAAAACAGCATGGAGGTTCCTCAAAAAATTAAAAATAGTACTACCATATGAGGGACTTCCCTGGTGGTCCAGTGGCTAAGACTCCGTGCTCCCAATGCACGGGGCCCTGGTTCAATCCCTGGTCAGGGAACTAGATCCCACATGCCAACTAAAGATCTCACATGCTGCAGTGAAGATCCCACATGCAGCAAGGAAGATCCCGTGTGCCACAACTAAGACCCAGCACAGCCAAATAAATATTTTTAAAAGAAGAAGAAGAACTACAATATGATCCAGCAACCCCACTTCTGGGTATAAAACCAAAGGAAGTGAAATCAAGATCTTTAAGAGAAATCTGTACTCCCATACTCATTGCAACATTATTCACAATAGCTACGATATGGAAACAACCTAAGCGTCCCTCTATGGATGAATGGCTAAAGATGTCGTATGCAGATACTGTGGAATGTTATTCAGCCGTGAGAAAGAAGGAAATCTTGCCATCAGGGATGAACCTGGAAGGCATTATGCTAAGAGAAATAAGTCAAACAGAGAAGACAAATACTGTGTGATCTCGTTTATATGTGGAATCTAAAAAAGCCAAACTTAAAGAAACAGAGTAAAATGGTGGTTACCATGGGCTGGGAAGTGGGGGAAATGGGGAGATGTTGGTCAAACGGTACAAACTTCCAGTTGTAAGATGAACAAGTTCTGGGGATCTGATGTACAACATGCCAACTATAGTTAATAATACTGGTAAGCATTTTGCAATACATAAGTGTATCAAATCAACATGTATACACCTTAAACTTACACAATGTTATATGTTGGTTATATTTCAATAAAGCTGGAAAATTTTTAAAACTAACTAAATAAAAGTAAACAATTCAATGGCATTTTAGTAAATTCACAGTGCTGTGCAACTATTACCACCATCTACTTCCAAGACATATTCATATGACAAATAAAAAAAAAACTTGTATTTCATGAATTAGAACGTTTCAATGACATCTAATTAGTCTTCATCTATTTGGCATCCTGCTTCAGGAGGCTGAATTAAAAATATAAGTATTAATAGTATTAATACTAATAATAATTTGGAATTCCTACTTCTTTTTGCTGTGTATTTTTTACAGTTTATCACCATATGCTTCTTTAATTCTCATTTTGAAAAATGAATTATTATAGTTTTTTAAAATTTATTTTATTTACTTATTTATTTATTTATTGCGGTACGCGGGCCTCTCACTGCTGTGGCCCCTCCCGCCGCGGAGCACAGGTTACGGCCGCGCCGGCTCAGCGGCCATGGCTCATGGGCCCAGCCGCTCCGCGGCACTTGGGATCCTCCCGGACCGGGGCACGAACCTGCGTCCCCTGCATCGGCAGGCGGACCCTCAACCACTGTGCCACCAGGGAAGCCCCACAGTATTTTTTATAGTTAATTCCAGTGGTTAGAGGCAAATGGCACCTTCTCTTTAATTTCAACTGGAAAAAAACCAAAATCGTGTTTTACATTGCCAAGGTGATCACCAAAAATTACATTTAAGATTGTATCTCTTTTTATTTAAAAACATACATTCATTGCATACCAGCATCATAATGAATGGTATTCCAATGTTACAAGTTTGAAACACTATTTTTTTTTTACATTTTAACTTACTACATTTTTGGTATTTTGTAAATGTATGGGAAACTGATGAAATGTGGAAATATAAGGTCTGCATTTATACCATCATAGACAGTCTGGGTTGGACTCCCAGCTTTACCATTTATAAGCTGTGTGGCTTTGGCCAAGTTATTTCACCTTTCTAACCTCAGTGTTTCTTTTCTTAAATGAGAATGATAAAATATGTCCCTCATGAGACTGTTTTGATGATTAAATTTAAATTATTTAATATTTGTAAAGTGATTATAACAGTGTCTGGCTGTTGCTACATAAGTGTTTAAATAATTGCTATATAAGTGTTTAATTAAAAATATATAAATATTATGGTTCTTCCATGAACACTCGTCCATTTGAAAGCAGTGATTAATAGCATTATTTCCTTAGCTATAATACACAGCTTTGATACTACCAGTATAAAAGAAAGTTACCCTCAAGTTTTAATAGTGAGAAATTCAGCTAGGAAGTATATGGCCGTATACAGTATATTATACAAGTAATACTGTACGAAAATGTTTCTTGCACAACTTAAAACCAATCCTGGTAAACATTTTAAATTTTCCAGCTCCTAATAAACTGCCTGCTGCATGTCTCACTGTCATGCCAAACTCAATATGTGTAACTTATCTCTGATAATGGCACCACCACCCTCTCAGTAACCTGGGATGGAGAGTGGAATCATCTCATATTCTTCTTCCCTTGTCTACTCATAAACAGTCACCAAGAATTGATTCTTCCCTAAAAATATTTTTCTTCTGCCTTTAATCCATCCCTACCCATTACTGTCACTCCAATTTACACAATTATTTTCTCTTGCTTGGTGGACTTCTAATCCATCTCACTCCAGTCTCTCTCACTTCTGGTGCTGCTTTCAAACCTCACCTCAGTCCACTGAAGTTTTCTTCCAACACCATCACTCTCAAGGAGCTACTCTTCCTGGGGCCATCAAAGATCTGTTAGGGGCTTCCCTGGTGGCACAGCGGTTAAGAATCGGCCTGACAATGCAGGGGACACGAGTTTGAACCCTGGTCCGGGAAGATCCCACATGCCGCGGAGCAACTAAGCCCGCACGCCACAACTACTGAGACTGTGCTCTGCAGTCACGAGCCACAAATACTGAGCTCGCGAGCCACAACTACTGAAGCCCGCGCGCCTAGAGCCCGTGCTGCACAAGCGAAGCCACCGCAATGAGAAACCCACGCATTGAAAGAAAGAGAAGCCCCTGCTCGCTGCAACTAGAAGAAAGCATGCATGCAGTAACGAAGACACAACGCAGCCAAAAATTAAAAAAAAGAAAAAGATCTGTTAGTTACCGATGCCACTACACACTCTCACTCCTTATCTAACTAGACCTCTTGGTCAATTAACGTTCTCTCCTCAAAATTCCCTCCTCCAGTGTTTCCCAAGACTGTGCTCTCTCCTGATCTTCCTCCTTACTGTTTTTTTTTTTTTTGCGGTACGCGGACCTCTCAGTGTTGTGGCCTCTCCCGTTGCGGAACACAAGCTCCGGATGCGGAGGCTCTGCGGCCATGGCTCACGGGCCCAGCCGCTCCACAGCATGTGGGATATTCCTGGACTGGGGCACAAACTCGTGTCCTCTGCATCTGCAGGCGAACTCTCAACCACTGCGCCACCAGGGAAGCCCCCGCCTTACTTTTTTTTTTTTAAGATTATTTTTTAACATCTTTATTAGAGTATAATTGCTTTACAATGGTGTATTACTTTCTGCTGTATAACAAAGTGAACCAGCTATACATATACATATGTCCCCATATCTCCTCCCTCTTGCGTCTCCCTCCAGCCCTCCCTATCCCACCCCTCTAGGAGGTCAAAAAGCACCAAGCTGATCTCCCTCTGCTATGCAGCTGCTTCCCACTAGTTATCTATTTCACATTTGGTAGTGTATATATGTCCATGGCACTCTCTCACCTCGTCCCAGATTACCCATCCCCCTCCCCGTGTCCTCAAGTCCATTCTGTATGTCTGCGTCTCTATTCCTGTCCTGCCCCTAGGTTCTGCAGAACTTTTTTTTTTTTTTTCATACTCCATATATATGTGTTAGCATTTGGTATTTGTTTTTCTCTTTCTGACTTACTTCACTCTATATAACAGACTCTAGGTCCATCCACTTAACTACAAATAACTCAATTTCATTTATTTTTATAGCTGAGTAATATTCCATCGTATATACGTGCCACATCTTCTTTATCCATTCATCTGTCAATGGACACTTAGGTTGCTTCCATGTCCTGGCTATTGTAAACAGAGCTGCAATTAACATTGTGGTACATGACTCTTTTTGAATTATGGTTTTCTCAGGGTATATGCCCAGCAGTGGAATTACTAGGTCATACTGTAGTTCTACTTTTATTTTTATAAGGAACCTCCATACTGTTCTCCATAGTGGCTGTATCAATTTACATGTTAGATAAGGAGTGAAAGTGTGTAGTGGCATCAATAACTAACAGATCTTTTTTTTTTTTTTAGATTTAATTTTTGGCTGCATTGTGTCCTCGTTACTGCAAGAGGGTTCCCTTTTCTCCACACCCTCTCCAGCATTTATTGTTTGTAGATTTTTTGATGACGGCCATTCTGACTGGTGTGGGGTGATACCTCATTGAAGTTTTGATTTGCATTTCTCTAATGATTAGTGATGTTGAACATCCTTTCATATGTTTGTTGGCAATCTGTATATCTTCTTTGGAGAAATGTCTATTTAGGCCTTCTGCCCATTTTTGGAGTGGGTTGTTTGTTTTTTTGATATTGAGCTGTATGAGCTGCTTGTAACTTTTGGAGCTTAATCCTTTGTCAGTTGCTTCATTTGCAAATATTTTCTCCCATTCTGAGGGTTGTCCTTTTGGCTTGTTTATGGTTTCCTTTGCTTTGCAAAAGCTTTTAAGTTTCATTAGATCCCATTTGCTTATTTTTGTTTTTATTTTCATTTCTCTAGGAGATGGGTCAAAAAGGATCTTACTGTGATTTATGTCATAGAGTATTCTGCCTATGTTTTCCTCTAAGAGTTTGATAGTGTCTGGCCTTAAAGACCTTAAAGACAATTAGGTCTTTAATCCATTTTGTGTTTATTTTTGTGTATGGTGTTAGGGAGTGCTAATTTCATTCTTTTACAGGTAGCTGTCCAGTTTTCCCAGCACCACTTATTGAAGAGACTGTCTTTTATCCACTGTATATTCTTGCCTCCTTTATCAAGAAAAAGGTGACAACGTGTGCGTGGGTTTATCTCTGAGCTTTCTATCCTGTTCCATTGATCTATATTTCTCTTTTGGGGCCAGTACCATACTGTCTTGATTACTTTAGCTTTGTAGTATAGTCTGAAGTCCAGGAGCCTCTTTCCTCCATCTCTGTTTTTCGTTCTTAGGATTGCTTTGGCTATTCAGGGTCTTTTGTGTTTCCATACAAATTGTGAACTTTTTGTTCTAGCTCTGTGAAAAATGCCAGTGGTAGTTTGATAGGGATTGCATTGAATCTGTAGATTGCTTTGGGTAGTATAGTCATTTTCACAATGTTGATTCTTCCAATCCAAGAACATGGTATATCTCTCCATCTGTTTGTATCATCTTTAATTTCTTTCATCAGTGTCTTATAGTTTTCTGCATACAGGTGTTTTGTATCCTTAGGTAGGTTTATTCCTAGATATTTTATTCTTTTTGTTGCAATGGTAAATGGGAGTGTTTCCTTAATTTCACTTTCAGATTTTTCATCATTAGTGTATAAGAATGCAAGAGATTTCTGTGCATTAATTTTGTATCCTGCTACTTTACCAAATTCATTGATTAGCTCTAGTAGTTTTCTGGTAGCATCTTCAGGATTCTCTATGTATAGTATTATGTTGTCTGCAAACAGTGACAGCTTTACTTCCTTTTTCCGATTTGGATTCCTTTTATCTTTTTCTGCTCTGATTGCTGTGGCTAAAACTTCCAAAACTATGTTGAATAATAGTGATGAGAGTGGACAACTTTGTCTTGTTCCTGATTTTAGAGGAAATGGTTTCAGTTTTTCACCATTAAGAACAATGTTGGCTGTGTGTTTGTCATATATGGCCTTTATTATGTTGAGGTAAGTTCCCTCTATGCCTACTTTCTGGAGGGTTTTTATCATGAATGGGTGTTGCATTTTGTCAAAAGCTTTTTCTGCATCTATTTAGATGATCATATGGTTTTTCTCCTTCAACTTGTTAATATGGTTTATCACAATGATTTGTGTATATTGAAGAATCCTTGCATTGCTGGGATAAACCCACTTGATCATGGTATATGATCCTTTTAATGTGCTTCTGGATTCTGTTTGCTAGTATTCTATTGAGGATTTTTGCATCTATGTTCATCAGTGATATTAGCCTGTACTTTTCTTTTTTTGTGACATCTTTGTCTGGTTTTGGTATCAGGGTGATGGTGGCCTTGTTGAATGAGTTTGGGAGTGTTCCTCCTTCTGCTATATTTTGGAAGAGTTTGAGAAGGATAGGTGTTAGCTCTTCTCTAAATATTTGATAGAATTCACCTGTGAAGCCATCTGGTCCTGGGCTTTTATTTGTTGGAAGATGTGTAATCACAGTCTCAATTACAGTGCTTGTGATTGGCATGTTTATATTTTCTATTTCTTCCTGGTTCAGTCTTGGAAGGTTGTGCTTTTCTAAGAATTTTTCCATTTCTTCCAGGTTGTCCATTTTATTGGTCTAGAGTTGCTTGTAGTAATCTCTCATGATCCTTTGTATTTCTGCAGTGTCAGTTGTTACTTCTCTTTTTTCATTTCTAATTCTATTGATTTGAGTCTTCGCCCTTTTTTTCTTGATGAGTCTGGCTAATGGTTTATCAATTTTGTTTATCTTCTCAAAGAAACAACTTTTAGTTTTATTTATCTTTGCTATGGTTTCCTTCATTTCTTTTTCATTTATTTCTGATCTGTTCTTTATGATTTCTTTTCTTCTGCTATCTTTGGGTTTTTTTGGTTCTTCTTTCTCTAGTTTCTTTAGGTGTAATGTTAGGTTGTTTATTTGAGATGTTTCTTTTTTCTTGAGGTAGGATTGTATTGCTATAAGCTTCCCTCTTAGAACTGCTTTTGCTGCATCCCATAGGTTTTGGGTCATCATGTTTTCATTGTCATTTGTTTCTAGGTATTTTTTGATTTCCTCTTTGATTTCTTCAGTGATCTCTTGGTTATTTAGTAGCATATTGTTTAGCCTCCATGTGTTTGTATTTTTTACGGACTTTTTCCTGTAATTGATATCTACTCTCATAGCATTGTGGTCAGAAAAGATACTTGATATGATTTCAATTTTCTTAAATTTACCAAAGCTTGACTTGTGACTCAAGATATGATCTACCTGGATAATGTTCCATGAGCACTTGAGAAGAAAGTGTATTCTGTTGTTTTTGGATGGAACGTCCTATAAATTTCAATTAAGTCCATCTTGTTTAATGTATCATTTAAAGCTTATGTTTCCTTATTTATTTTCATTTTGGATGATCTGTCCATTGGTGAAAGTGGGGTGTTAAAGTCCCCTACTATGACTGTGTTACTGTCGATTTCTCCTTTTATGGCTGTTAGCATTTGCCTTATGTATTGAGGTGCTCCTCGGTTGGGTGCATACATATTTACAATTGTTCTCTCTTCTTCTTGGATTGATCCCTTGATCATTATGTAGTGTCCTCCTTTGTCTCTTGTAATAGTCTTTATTTTAAAGTCTATTTTGTCTGATATGAGAATTGCTACTCCAGCTTTCTTTTGATTTCCGTTTGCATGGAATATCTTTTTCCATTCCCTCACTTTCAGTCTGTATGTGTCCCTAGGTCTGAAGTGGGTCTCTTATAGGCAGCATATGTATGGGTCTTGTTTTTGTATCCATTCAGCCAGTCTATGTCTTTTGGTTGGAGCATTTAATCCATTTATATTTATGGTAGTTATCAATATATATGTTTCTATTACCAGTTTCTTAATTGTTTTGCTTTTGTTTTTGTCGGTCTTTTCCTTTTCTTGTGTTTCATACCTAGAGAAGTTCGTTTAGCATTTGTTGTAAAGCTGGTTTGGTGGTGCTGAATCCTCCTAGCTTTTGCTTGTCTGTAAAGGTTTTAATTTCTCCATCGAATCTGAATGAGATCCTTGCTGGGTAGAGTAATCTTGGTTGTAGGTTTTTCCCTTTCATCACTTTAAATATGTCCTGCTACTCCCTTCTTGCTTGCAGAGTTTCTGCTGAAAAATCAGCTGTTAACCTTATGGGGAACTCCCTTGTATGTTATTTGTTGTTTTTCCCTTGCTACTTTTAATATTTTTCTTTGTATTTAATTTCTGATAGTTTGATTAATATGTGTCTTGGCATGTTTCTCTTTGTATTTATCCTGTATGGGACTCTCTATGCTTCCTGGACTTGATTGATTATTTCCTTTCCCATATTAGGGAAGTTTTCAACTATAATCTCTTGAAATATTTTTTCTATCCCTTTCTTTTTCTCTTCTTCTTTTGGGACCCATATAATTCAAATGTTGGTGAGTTTAATGTTGTCCCAGGAGTCTCTGAGACTGTCCTCAATTCTCTTCATTCTTTTTTCTGCTCTGTGGTAGTTATTTCCACTATTTTATCTTCCAGGTCACCTATCTGTTCTTCTGCCTCAGTTATTCTTCTGTTGATTCCTTCTAGAGAATTTTAAATTTCATTTCTTGTGTTGTTCATCACTGTTTGTTTGCTCTTTAGATCTTCTATGTCCTTGTTAAACGTTTCTTGTATTTTCTCCATTCTATTTCTAAGATTTTGGATCATCTTTACTGTCATTACTCTGAATTCTTTTTCAGGTAGACTGCCTATTTCCTCTCATTTATTTCGTCTGGTGGGTTTTTGCCTTGCTCCTTCATCTGCTGTGTGTTTCTCTGTCTTCTCATTTTGTTTAACTTACTGTGTTTGGGGTCTCCTTTTCACAGGCTGCAAGTTCGTGGTTCCCGTTGTTTTTGGTGTCTGCCCCCAGTGGCTACGGTTGGTTCAGTGTCTTGTGTAGGCTTCCTGGTGGAGGGGACTGGTGCCTGTGTTCTGGTGGATGAGGCTGGATCTTGTCTTTCTGGTGGGCAGGACTGCATCCGGTTGTGTGTTTTGGGGTGTCTGTGACCTTATTATGATTTTAGGCAGCCTCTCTGCTAATGGGTGTGGTTGTGTTCCTATCTTGCTAGTTGTTTCTCTAGGGTGTCCAGCACTGTAGCTTGCTGGTCGTTGAGTGGAGCTGGGTCTTAGTGTTGAGATGGAGATCTCTGGGAGAGCTTTCACCGTTTGATATTATGTGGAGTCAGTGGTGGATATTACGTGGTCTCTGGTGGACCAGTGTCCTGAACTCGGCTCTCCCACCTCAGAGGCACAGGCTTGACAACCAGCCGGAGCACCAAGACCCTGTCAACCACACGGCTCAGAAGAAAAGGGAGAAAAAAAGAAAGAAAGAAAGGAAGAAAGAAAGAGAAAGAAAGAAAGAAAGAAAGAAAGAAAGAAAGAAAGAAAGAAAGAAAAGAAAAGAAAGTTATTAAAATAAAAAATAAAAGTAAATTATTACAAATTAAAAAATTGAAAAGTGGTACAATAAAAGAAAGACAGAAGAGAGCAACCAAACCAAAAAACAAATCCACCAAATGAAAACAAACGCTAAAAATTATACTAAAAAAAAAAAAAAAAAGAAAGAAAAATAGACAGAACCCTAGGACAAATGGTAAAAGTAAATCTATACAGACAAAATCACACAAAGAAGCATACACATACATACTCACAAAAAGAGAAAAATATATAAAATATATATAAATATATTTTTAAAAAAAGCAAGCAACCAAATCAATAAACGAATCTACCAATGATAATAAACTCTAAATACTAAACTAAGATAAACATAAACCAGAAACAAATATGATTTAGAAAGCAAACCCCAAGTGTCCTGTTTCTCCCAAAGTCCACTGCCTCAATTTTGGGATGATTCCTTGTCTCTTCAGGTATTCCACAGATGCAGGGTTCATCAAGTTGATTGTGGAGATTTAATCCACTGCTCCTGAGGCTGCTGGGAGAAATTTCCCTTTCTCTTCTTTGTTCGCACAGCTCCCAGGGTTCAGCTTTGGATTTGGCCCTGCCTCTGCGGTCACCTGAGGGCGTCTGAGGGCGTAGGTCACCTGAGGGCGTCTTTTCTTCGCTCAGACAGGACGGGGTTAAAGGAGCAGCTGATTAGGGGGCTCTGGCTCACTCAGGCCGTGGCGGGGAAGGGAGGGGTACAGAATGCACGGCGAGCCTGCGGCAGCAGAGGCCAGCGTGACGTTGCACCAGTCTGAGGCGTGCCATGTGTTCTCCCGGGGAAGTTGTCCCTGGATCACGGGACCCTGGCAGTGGCGGGCTGCACAGGCTCCCGGGAGGGGAGGTGTGGAGAGTGACCTGTGCTTGCACACAGGATTCTTGGTGGCTGCAGCAGCAGCCTTAGCGTCTCATGCCCCTCTCTGGTGTCTGCACTGATAGCCGTGGCTCGCACCCGTCTCTGGAGCTCGTTTAGGCAGTGCTCTGAATCCCCTCTCCTCACGCACCCTGAAGCAAAGGTCTCTTGCCTCTTAGGCAGGTCCAGACTTTTTCCCGTACTCCCTCCAGGTTACCTGTGGCGCACTAGCCCCGTCAGGCTGTGTTCACGCCACCAGTCCTCTCCCTGTGCTCTGACCGAAGCCGAGCCTCAGCTCCCAGCCCCGCCCGCCGCGGCAGGTGAGCAGACAAGCCTCTCATGCTGGTGAGTGCTGGTCAGCGCCGATCCTCTGGAAATCTCTCCGCTTTGCCCTCCGCACCCCTGTTGCTGTGCTCTCCCCCGCGGCTCCGAAGCTTCCCCCTCCACCACCTGCCGTCTCTGCCCGCGGAGGGCCTTCCTAGTGTGTGGAAACGTTTCCTCCTTCACAGCTCCCTCCCAGAGGTGCTGGTCCTGTCCCTATTCTTTTGTCTCTGTTTTTTTTTTTTTTAACAACTGTATTTATTTGTGACTGGCTTATACCTGCTTTGTGTTTTTTTTTTAATTAATTTATTTTTTTTTTATATTTTTATTTTTAACTGTGTTGGGTCTTCGTTTCTGTGTGAGGGCTTTCTCCAGCTGCAGCGAGTGGGGGCCACTCTTCATCGCGGCGTGCGGGCCTCTCACTGTCGTGGCTTCTCCCGTTGCGGAGCACAGGCTCCAGACGCGCAGGCTCAGTAGTTGTGGCTCACAGGCCCAGCCTCTCTGCGGCATGTGGGATCTTCCCGGACTGGGGCACGAACCCATGTCCCCTGCATTGGCAGGCGGATTCTTAACCACTGCGCCACCAGGGAAGCCCTCTTCCTCCTTACTTTTAACTGTACTTCTGCATCTCTTCCCTGGGGCTTTTTCTTCTCTTTATCCTTTAGATATTGGTGTTCCTCAGGACTTCATCTTTGGCTTTATCTTCTCATTCTTCACTTGCATGATTATTTTTTACTACCTCCAGATGTCTATGACTCACTAGGCTGTAAATCCATGAAAACAAAGCCTGGGTCTGTCTTGTTCTGAATTCTACCCCACTGCCTAGCACATAGTCCACACTTTTCCTGCACCTGTGCCCCAAGCACCAGCCCTATATCCTAGTTGCATCATGTGCCAGCTGTGCAACCTTGAGTGAGTTAAGGCACCTGTACCACAGTTTCCTAATGTTTACAATGGGGAGAGTAGTAATACCCACCTCAGAAGTTTGAGAGTTATATAAATTAATAGAGGTAAGGCACGGAGAATATTTCAAGGCATATAGCAAGCACTGTAAAATTTTAGGTGTTGTTACATATCTAACTTATACTAGCCAATGCCTTCCTGTCTTTACATGGCCACACTAAATTCGATATCTTTGCATATTTTATTCTCTCCATGTGGAATTTCAATAATTCATTTTAAGACACTTTTTTTGGTTAGGATTTTGCTTTCTGTATAAAAGAGGAATCAGAGAGGAAAAGCACTTAGAAAATCCACTTTTGGGGAAAAGAGAACAGTGGAAAATGGTATTTAAAAGTTAAGGCATTTAGAAGGCATGTAATAAGTGTCACTTTCCTTTCAAATGTAAAGGAATAGATATTGTTAAACATACGGCTGTTTCTCCTTTGTAAAATCTTCACTAACTTCACCACTAGACAAAATTAATATATACCATGTCTATACTTATAAAGTAGCTATATCAAACTGTATTGTATTTGTTTACTTTAAATCTTCCCTAATTCTTAAAGATAATAATGAATCACATGTTATAGGGGTTTTGAAAACAGAACCTCAGAGAGTTAAGCAAATATATATTCAACAAATGTTTATTGAATCTTAATGCCAGAATAGGATCCATTTTACTAATTTATTCAAAACCCAGGAGTGACCCCCTCCCCACTTCCTAAAATCCTGATATCTTATTCTAACATTCAAGATGCTCCACAAAATTCATTTGTCCAAACTTTTCTCTCTTCTCCTTTCAATGAAACTTCTACTCCACACTATCAAACTGCACTTGGGAACTCCAAACTATCTTCAACTTTCCCCCTTCTATGCTTTTTGTCACCTCGGTTTCCTTTCTGCTCATACAGTATATTAAAAAAAAAAAAAAAAAAAAAAAGACAATGGACCAAAAATGGAGTCACTTATGCTAAGCCCCATGTCAACAAACCAAGATTCTTAATTGTTTCAGTTCTCCCAGAAATGGAACCTTTAACCAGTAAATCAGGAAGCACCCGATCAGCACTTGTTAGGTAATGTGCCCATTCGTCCCCTGCTATCCTGTAAACGAAAGTAACTTTGCAATAACCAACACCTTTTTTTGCCTAGTATCACTTCCTTGTTTTCACTCTCTTCTGCCTATAAAAGCCTTTCATTTTGTAGAGCTCTTCAGAGCTCCTTTCTATCTGCTAGAATGGATGCTTCCTGATTCAAATCAAGTTTTGTTCAAATAAACTCTTAAAATGTTTAATATGCTTCAGTTTACCTTTTAACATGTATTTCATATATAGTCTTAAAGTGCTGGTTACAACCTGGTAGCTCATAAACCAAATTAGACTCAGACAAGTTCAGTTTCATTTGTAGTTTAAAATTTTTTTCTTAATTATATGTCACTATTCAACAGTTAGGAGCTTTCATGTTAAAACCTAGATGCCAGACTTTCTGTGAAAGCTGAAAGGTTAAGCAGACTTAAGTTGTCGCAAAGTTGGCTAAAACTGAGTAGAGGCTGCCCTCCTTGGATGGGGCTGGTCTAATGTCACCCCAGTCTGTACTACCACTGTCAGTCTGTACTACCACTGTCAGTATTTGACCTTCTGATGCTTGATTTAAGAATTAGACCAAGTTCCAAATAGTCCTGTTTTCCTAGACCCCCGGGGCCCCCTAATCTCAATCAGATTTTAGTCCAAAACACCTATTATTTATATCCTTCATCTGCAATTAATCACGTTACTTTATAGAAATTCTCATTATTATTTTGATGTTACAGAGGGCTTAGATAAAGAGGCTTTGAGGCAAAGCAGAGGGCACTCAAGAAACTTTACAGGGTGACAATGATAATTATTGGTTATTCATTCACCAAATATTTGTTCTGCTCCTGGTTTGGGGTTTTCCACCAAGACAATATTCCTGATGCAGTGCCAGGCACCAAGATAAGCAATTCCCATACATGATCCCATTTAACTCTTTGCAACAATGCTATGAAGTAGATTCCCATTTTACATATGAGGAAGCAGGGGCAGACCAGACATCTAAACCAAGTATGTTTGACTCTGAATCTTGTCTAGTCTTTTGAATTACTGGATAAATTCATCCTTATTATCACTGCCATGGTCCAGAATCTACTTCTTGGCTTCGAAGGTCAAGAAGCTTGATTTCTCTCACTGCAACCTGAGATGATCAGCTGACAAAGACTAACTCATAGGAACTAAACTCTCAAGGGACTTACGTCTTGATCAAAATGTCACCTTATTGTTTTATAAGTGAGACATTCATGGTAGCAAGTCAATACATTCTTTTTTTTAAATCTTCGATGCTTCAGAAGGGAAGTCACAACTGAAAGTGGCTTAGGTAAGCAAGGCATCAGTGCAGAATAAAGTAATTGAATGATTTTACTGACTAGTTCATCCAAATATCCAACTGACTATGCCACACAAGAATCTATCAAGGTACCAGACAGGTACCAGGCCATCCACCTGTACAGGTGCCCCCCAACCTTAGATGGTGATTGAAGCATATTGTGACGAACCCTTATGCTTTGGGATCTTCTCTAGACTCCACACAGACTACCATCTCCCTTTCTGTTATTATTATTTGCTTTCTTCAGTTATAATATAATTGATTAGGCCACAACTTCCTATGCCTATTCAGACTTTGACTTAATTTCCAGACCTTACTTTCGCTTCTTTTGGACTTGGAAAGAATTCTGTTTTCTAAGGGAACTATGACAAATAGCTAAACTGATTCATTTTAGACTGATTTGGTTTTTTAATTCTCACTTTTCTGGGAAGCACCTTATAGTAGCCCTTACGCACTGCTTCAGGTTCCCATTTTTATTTCATTTGCAAATGTTTATGTTTTGTCTTCCTAACCAGATTGTAACCAATTTGAGGGCAGTGACAACAATAATATATTTGAAGAGCTTTACTATCTGTTCCCATTTTATTCACAAAACCACATAGCAAAATCATTCATGCTAATATTTTTCCCCTGCTTTTTTTTTCTTTTACAAAAGGTGAAAACTGAAGTTAGCAGAAGTAAGTTGACCTACCCAAGCTTATAAAATTAGTCAATGGCAAGACCAGGTTCTAGTCCCAGTTCCTGTAGTCTCTGTTCATCACGCGTTCTACTATTGGTTCGTTGGCCAAAAAGTTCTGTAACATCTTACGGAAAAACCCAAATGAACTTTTTGGCCAACCCAATACATTAGGCTGCTTCTGCATGACCATGCTTAATATTCTCTTCTGAGCCCCAGAACACCACATTGTAAATTTTGAATAAATAATCACAGAGGTTTTTTATTGTAATTATAAGCCAGTGAGTCATAATTCTTATTATATGTATCTTAACGTATCAACTATATGTCTCAATAATGCAAATGGTTATTATCTGATATTGTTCTAGATGAGTATTTCTCAACACATGGCCAGTGGCATATCAGCATGAGAGTCACTTAGGATGCCTGTCAAAACGGCAGATTCCTGGGTTTTTCTCCAGTTTTGTTGAATGAAACTTCCTGGGGATGGAGTCCAGAAATATGCCTATTAACAGGTTTTCCACCTAAGAGTTAATCATGCTGAAGTTTGACAATCACTGTTCCAAATAAACATAATGAGGGATAGAGTGAATATAAAATACCAGGTTCTCTAGGAAAGGCAATGTCAACTTATAAAAATATATATATTTCAACATATAAAAACAATAAAGAAGAGGATACATTTCCTTGATTCTAAGATAACCTCAATTGTAAGATACACCATTGATTCAATAAGAGTTTTTGAAGAAAAGAGCATTAAATCCTCAAAAAATGTTTAATTCCAAACCTAGAAGATTTTAAATATTAAGAAAGTGAAACTTAGACCTGAGGAAATTCGGTACTTACATTTTAAATGGTGTAGTAAAAACAGAGGAGTTTGGAGGTGGGAAGTTGGACATGGTCTGAGTAGACTTTGAAAGCTAAGAAGAGAGAGGACACTTTAAGTTAGGGAAACAGAATGAGCTAATGATTTGGATAGGTATAATTAGTGGAGTGACCAAACCAAATCTTATAGAAAGAAGGTTGCTATTACATTTTAGTAGCTGGTAAGGGTGGTTAAAAAGAATTAGGACAGATTAAGAAAAGCTTTTACTGCCAGGTCAACTCATGATATTCAGTAGTTAAGGAAGTGCCTTTAAAGGTTTTTCAGCAGTAGGTGGAACTAAAGAAAGCATTGTTTAATCTAGCAACATCCACAAGGTACTTAAAGGAAAAGAAATTGTAGAGAAATCAGTTAGCAGGTTTACACTAACACGCTCACTAACCTAGAATAGCACCAGAGAGAATGGAAAGCAAGGCTTGGATAAACCATTGAAGAAAGTCAAATCCTGACTTGACTTGCACTTCTGGAAATATATCTGAGGAATACAATTATAAGTACAGATATAAAGATTCAGTTCCAGGGACTTCCCTGGTGGTCCAGCAGTTAAGAATCCACGTTCCCAATGCAGGGGTCCCGGGTTCGATCCCTGGTCAGAGAAATAGATCGCATATGCCACAACTAAAAATCCCGCAGGTCGTAACTAAAGAAAGATCCCGCACGCCACAACGAAGATGCTGCGTGCTGCAACTAAGCTCTGGCACAGCCAAATAAATAAATATTAAAAAAAAAAAAAAGATTCAGTTCCAAGGACATTGATTGCGGTGAAGTTCATAATAGTTAAACAATGGAAATGATCTAAATATTTAAGAAACGGATTGATTCAGCCACATAGTGGAATATTATTAATTCACTAGGAATGTTGCAGATGAATGGATATTAATGCATAAAAATGTTCACGATATATTGATAACTGAAACAAATGTGTTTAGAATGGTCTGATTCTTGTTTACAAAAATATGTATGTGTTCAGATGCCTAGAAAAGTTTGGGAAGGATAGACATACAATGAAGTATCACTAGTGTTATTTCTAATACTTCATTCTACATAGTGCAACGAAGGGTGTTTTTTATTTTCCTCTTTTTGCTTATCTTGTTTTCTAATTTTTCTAAAATGAATATGTTTTGGTTTTCTACTAAAAAAGCAAAATTAATTATCTCTTTACATTAAGCATTTTATATTAAAAAATAGGACTTGTTGACCATGAGGAAACTAAAACAAAACTACTTGAATATTTTAAGCCTGGGTGACAGAGACTGATACTAATATGGAAAAATGTGGGAAGGCCAAGAACAAAAAAGCATTTTGAGATCAGGATTATATACATATCTCAAGGGAGAGTGTATAGAAAAATGGCCAAAAGACTAACTTTGGAGCAGTGTGGCGTTCTGGGAGAGTAATGAAAAATAACACTGGCTACAGAAGATGAATTTAGAAACGTTTTTCTCTTGCTAAGGTTTATTTATTGGCAGTAGGAATGAGGAGGACAGGCTTCGCTTAATGCTAGAATAGTAATTCTCAAACTTTATCGTGTATCTGAATCACCTAGAGGTCTTGTTAAAACACAGACCTCTTGTTGCTGGGCTTTACACCCACAGTTCCTGATTCTGTAATCTCGGTGGGACTAGAGAATTTACATTTTTAACAAGAACCTAGGTGATGTTGATACTGCTAATTCCAAAACCACATTTTGAAGGCAATCATACTAGAGTTGAGAGAGATCTGGTAAATTGGTAGGTTGACAGGGGAGAAATTTGTTTGAGGAGAGAAGTCCTAAGGCATGAGATGTACTTGATTCAATGAGAAAACCTGAACCAGATGAGCAGAGCCACTTCCAGAGCCTCTTTCTCACAAGGCAGAAGAGCCCTGATCATGGAGGAGCAAGGAGGCTCTAGGGAAGGGAACTGGGTTGGGATGGTACAGTGAGAAAGAGCTGGAGTGTGGGGAATTAAAAAAAACAAAAACAGAAACAAACCTTAATAGCTGGTATAATACCAGGGGAGCAAGGATTCTGAGTTGAAGGTGATGGACCATATTCCTTTAATTCATTACTGGTGAAACCCATCTGGACCCATATTTAGGTCCTACTTTTCAAAAAGACTACATAAGTAAAATTGAGAAAACTGTTTTATTAATACTGTAGCATTTTAGAGCTACAATAAAAGGGAAAAGAAGGTCATTTCCCTCCAGTCACCATCACACATCTTTAACACCACCAGAACAGACTAGCATCTGGTGAAACAGCATGTAGTAGAAGCAGCACCTGGTAGGATATCATAGGATTGAATTTGTTTCTGAACAGGTGTGAGACTCCTCATGGGGGCTCTCAGAAATAATTAAATAGGGGATGTACTTTACAGGAGGCTGGAGTTTCTGCATAGTCAGTTGAGGGCCAGAGCCAGGGCAATTTGAGTTACATGGAAACCTTGATTTTTTTTTTTTTTAATCTTATTTATTTTTTAACATCTTTGAGTATAATCGCTTTACAATTGTGTGTTAGTTTCTGCTTTATAACAAAGTGAATCAGCTATACATATACATATGTCCCCATATCTCTTCCCTCTTGCGTCTCCTTCCCTCCCACCCTCCCTATCCCACCCCTCTAGGTGGTCACAAAGCACCAAGCTGATCTCCCTGTGCTATGCAGCCCCTTCCCACTAGCTATCTATTTTACAGTTGGTAGTGTATATATGTCCATGCCACTCTCTCACTTCATCCCAGCTTCCCCTTCTCCCCCTGTGCCCTCAAGTCCATTTTCTACGTCTGCGTCTTTATTCCTGTCCTGCCCCTAGGTTCTTCATATCCATTTTTTTTTTAGATTCCATATATATGTGTTAACATACCGTATTTGTTTTTCTCTTTCTGACTTACTTCACTCTGTATGACAGACTCTAGGTCCTTCCACCTCACTACAGATAACTCAATTTCATTTCTTTTTTATGGCTGAGTAATATTCCATTGTATATATATGCCACATCTTCTTTACCCATTCATCTGTCAATGGACACTTAGGTTGCTGCCATGTCCTGGCTATTGTAAATAGAGCTGCAATGACCATTGTGGTACATGACTCTTTTTGAATTATGGTTTTCTCAGGGTATATGCCCAGTAGTGGGATTGCTGCATCATATGGTAGTGCTATTTTTAGTTTTTTAAGGAACCTCCATACTGTTCTCCATAGTGACTGTATCAATTTACATTCCCACCAACAGTACAAGAGGGTTCCCTTTTCTCTACACCCTCTCCAGCATTTATTGTTTGTAGATTTTTTGATTATGGCCATTCTGACTGGTATGAGGTGATACCTCACTGTAGTTTTGATCTGAATTTCTCTAATGATTAGTGATGTTGAGCAGCCTTTCATGTGTGAAACCCTTGATTTTAACTCAGAATTTTATCACTCTCTCTTGGGTAGAAAGCTAAGAGAAGAGGAGTAAAGGTATATATGCCCTGTACCTGTGCAATAATCTGCTCAGAGCCAATTTTGATTCAGCTAACAATAAAGAACCATCACAGTTTTAGTAGAACCATCAACAAAATAAAAGCAAGATATTTGAACCATAGCTCTAATAGGTTTATGCAGGATAAAATGAGGAACACAAAACCATAGGCTGGGGAATAACTAGAATGCTATGACACTCTACTAGGAAGGTGGTAAGGACTCAGCTATGAAGTGGCTATAGATGAATGAAATAGTAAAGGGGTGTACAATATCAGCAAGACTTGATAGATGAGATAATAGTAAATAAATTAGGGTAAAAGTCAAATATAGCATCAATTTTTCTGTCATGGTAGCTAGAAAAGCTATGATCCAACTATGAAAAATAGAATTTTAAAAGAATTATCATTTTGAGAGTTAGAGATTTTTTTTGGATTTCTTAAGCCTGAGGTAATAATCAATCTGTGATTTTAATTAGGGGAGTATAGCTTAATTCCTCTTTAATTACCTCACACTAAAGATCTTTTCTCATCTGAATCTTTCTAAGTTACTGCTTGTACTACTCCTTTAGTATTAATTATTAATTAACTTGTATTCTCAATGACCAATTCATGTGAATGTCTTACTTCCCAAAGCAGATTTTGCTCTCCCAAAGAATAAAACCAATGTTTTACACTTGTATCCCCCACATCTCATACTCTGGCACTGTAACTCCATACTGACTAAGTAATACTATTTTATAGCACATGGTTCAGATATTCTTTGAAAAATATAAAGGATATATAAAAAATTATGTTCAATATTCTGAGATGAAAGGTCAGGATGCCATCAAACAATATAAAGGAACTAGAAAGAACTCTTGTAAATTTAATATACAATAGTGTCAATAAACAATGCATTTAAAATAACTGAAAGACAAATTTGAGGAAATCTCTTAGAAAGAAAAGATAAATAAAATTAGAGAAAAGATAAGATTAATAAAAGAAATGAAAAAAGAGATTTCCCAGAACCGAAGGACATGTTTCTACATTGAATGTGATCACCAAATACCCAGCCCAATGAATAAAGCAAGACCCACCCAAAGGTATATCAAATACTGAAATGTCAGAACACCAAGAAGAAAGAGAAGATCAAATAAATGTCAAAGAAATAGGTTATATACAAAGGATCCAGAGTCCAATAGTATCAGACTACTCTACAATCACCTAGAAGCTAGAAGACAGTTGATCAATGACTAAAATGAAGAAAAAGTATCCAATGTTGAGATGTATATCCAGCCAAACTATAAAATGTAAAGGTAGAGTAAAGGTCTAGCTATTTTCAAACAAACATGACCTACAAAAATGGGCTTCCTATGCACTCTTTCTCAGGAAGCTGAGAATATGTTTCACCAAATCAAGGAAACAGGGAGACAGGAGATCCAAGACAGAAAGTAATCAACATGTAAGAGAGGAAGAAGGAATTCCTAAAACAACAGTAAAGAGAAATCCCAGGATGACAGCTGTGCAGCAGGCCTATAAAACAAGTCCAGATCAGAGCAAAAGGAGTGTTCCAGGAGAGATGTACCCAAGATTAAAATGGGTGTGAGAAGTAACTTGATATGGTTGACTGTACTGGTAAGTCTGCCTGAGTTAGTGGTAGGTGAAGAGTAAAGCAAACAAACAAAATAATGAGGCAATTGTTAATTCCAGGGAAAACAAAACTTTAACAAAAAAAGTAATCACAGTCGCAGTAAATTACCTGATTTAGTGGTGAATAACATATATATAACTCTAGTGCTTTAAATTTTGAGTACTTTGATCAAAAATTTGAAATAATTGGGAGGTTGGAGCAAGAGAAGGAAGAATGGTGTGAGAGAAAAGAACCAAATCCCCATCTTTCATGGGAATAAATCAATAAACAATATCTACAATTTTTAAACGAAGAAATCAGAGTGGAATCATGTTACTCAGGAATATGGAGATAAGGAGCTAAAAATATCTAGGAGTTGAATGGGACTGCTTCATTGTGGAGGCATAGGGCAGAGAACTGCTTTGTTTGTACAGAAACTATTTGACTTTTAACACTATTACATCTGTAACTCTTTTAACTTTTAACACTATTACATCTGTAACTCTGACAAATAATTTAAGAATTTTGGATAGTAACCAGCTTATTTTAAAATGGTATATTTTATCTCACAATTAACTAAAGATGCAAATAAGCAAAAAAGAATGAAACATTTTCCAGTTTATTATCTTCTGACATTTGTTCCTAAATGCCACTCCCCACCTCCCTTAGAAAAATACTATGTTCATTTTCACAAACTTAAATACATATATTTGGTCAGCTTGACTTACATAATTGCTGACAACATATGAAAAGAAAAACTGGTTCTGTTTGTTATAAATAAGTTATTAAATTATGCATGTGAACATTTGAAACATATACTAATAAAAACTACCAGAGCAAGAAGGCTTATCTAAGTAGCATCTTTGAAAAATGGTGAAAGGTCATTATTTGAGATGCTTGTTTCATGATTTTTAGCTCTTCTATGGTTTCTGGCCTATAAATGATTCAGTCATTCAATTTTTTTTCATGTAATACACCTTTACAAATTTCTTTTTTATAGTCAAGGCACCTTGCTAAGTTCTGAATTTCCTGAAATCTATAATATTCTCACTTGTACTTAATGATCTTAAATACTATAAAGTGCTTAATCTAGCAACATATATCTAAATCTGTTAACATTTGCAATTATTTTTCAGGGAAAAATTCTAATTTGAACAATAGTATTTATTGTTTACAGATTGACATGGACACCTAAACTCAATATTTTGAACAAGCTTTCTATTATCTCTTCTAATTTTCCTCCTTGCCAAGAGTTGGCTAAATATCATAACATTGTGTCACTGTAAAAAGGTGGAAGGAAAGGCATTCCACCTTTTTACAGTGTTGCACCTTTATCCTACATTGTCAGGAAATTGTACTGCCCAAGCAAATATTTAAAACGTAGCAATAAGAAAAAACCTCTAGACAGTAAACCGCAAGAAGATATGAGCCCTTCCTCTTATTCACCATGGCATCCCCAGTGCCAAACATAGTATCCAGCAATATAATGGGTATTGAAATATGTTAAATGAGTGAATGCAACACTGCTTACTAATTTCGTCTATCTTCCCTAATCAAAAGAGATACAAAAAGACCACATTCTATTAGGTATCAGGAATTTATATATCTGACTACGAAGGAAGACCCATCTTGTCAAGTTTTGGATCCCCAGAACCTAGAAAATATGGAAAGAAAAAAAAAAAAAAAAAGTCCTTGTCGGGAACAGATCGCAGTGGGTTAGACTAGCACCCAAATCCCCTTTTGTCACCAACAAAACTTCCAGCCTACTCTGTCTGCCCTCTCTTAAAACTGAATGGCCTTAAGAGGAGTAGATTCTCAATAGAAAAGTCACTTTTTCAGGAACAGGCACTTCCCACTCCATGCAAAATGAGGCCAAGTCAACAAAACAGCAAAGACTTGGCTAATGCAAGCACAAGCTAATTTATTATGATTGGCCCAAATTACCCACTTTTTTTTGCCGCGCAGGCCAATATCCACAACCGCACTGATGCCTCATGTAGGGCGAACGTTTTCACCAGTAGCTGGTGAGGAGCACGGTGTTTCTCAGCCAAAACCGAGGGAGACTGGAAATTGTGCAGTGCAGTAATCCAAACACCTCGAGTGGATCTCAGTCTTTAAAATCTATATCTCGTAAGAAATTCCTTCCATTTTCCATATTACAAGCTGGGTAAACAAATCTCCGGAGCTCTTCAGGGATGAGCTCTTTTCCAAATACTACAACCACTGCCACCTCCCCATCCCTCAGTCCAAGGTTGAACCACACACGACCCAGTTCTGAAGGGTCACATCTAGCTGACCGCCTCCCAGCTGGCCTTTAAAGAAGCCGCGCGCGGTAGAGCAGCTCCGAAGTCCAACTTCCGGCCACAAAATGAGAGGATGTTTTCCTCCTGGCCACACCCTCCTAGCCTCGCCCTCCACGCCCCGCGCAAGAGCGCGCGGGCGCGCGGGAGGGGCGGGGCCGCATAGGCGGCCGCTGCGAGTTTCGCCCTCCCTCAGCGGCGCGCAGGAATGCCCCGGGCCCACGGACAGCGCGGCGGCGCGCGCGCTCGCTCCCGGTGCCCTCCTCCGTGACGTGCCTGGCCCAGGCCGCGCAAGGGCGCTGTAGCTGCCAGTGCCGCTGTCATGGCGTCTGAGGCGCTGTCTGAGGAGAACCCGCCGCGGTCTCTTTAGAGCGAGGGGCGGGCGGCTGGGTATGGAGAGCGGCCCTGAGAGCCTGCAGCCGCTAGAACACGGAGTGGCCGCCGGGCCGGCGCCAGGGACAGGTTCTCCGCAGGAAGGGCGACAGGAGACCAGGCTCGCCGCTGGGGATGGTCCTGGAGTATGGGCGGCGGAGAGCAGCGGCGGGAAGGGGCAGGGGGCGGCAGCCGCCGGGAGGAGCCTCTCGGACTCGGCTTCTCCCGCCGGCTCGCCTCGGGTTCTCGTACCCTGCAGCTCCCTCCCGGACTTGGACTTGAAGGGGAGCGATTTGGAGAGTCCTGCTGCCCAGAAGGCGCCTCTGACAGGGCAGCACAAGGTGACCGCCTCCCCGGAGGCAGCTGAGGCCGGAGCCGACCATGAGTTGGTTCCGGCCGGAGAGGCGGGCGCCCTCGCGGATCCCGCCGGCACCTGCCGGGCAGAGTCGGCGGCCGCGGGCTCCGAGGAACCCAGCAGCGGCGGCGGCCTCAGCAGCAGTTGCAGCGACCCGAGCCCTCCCGGGGAATCGCCGAGCCTGGACTCCCTGGAGTCGTTCTCTAACCTGCATTCTTTCCCAAGTAGCTCCGAGTTCAATAGTGAGGAAGGAGCTGAGAACAGGGTCCCCGAGGAGGAGGAGGGAGCGGCGGTGTTGCCCCGGGCTGTGCCTCTGTGCCGAGAGGAGGAGCAGGAGGAGGGGGAGGCAGCCCAGGTGCTGGCGGCCTCCAAGGAACGCTTCCCGGGACAATCTGTTTATCATATCAAGTGGATCCAGTGGAAGGAAGAGAACACACCCATCATCACGCAGAATGAGAATGGCCCCTGCCCTTTACTGGCCATCCTCAATGTTTTGCTTCTGGCCTGGAAGGTACACTCCGCAGCTTTCTATTTCCTACAGCTTTCGGGGAGGGGGAACACGGGGCGAGGGAGCTGCTGCCTGTCAGCTGATGGCTTCTTCCTTTTTTTCCCTCATTCATCAATCCGTCCCTTTTTCTTCTTACATGAAACTCGTTCTGAGACTCTCTTGTTGGAAGAGTGTTCTCATATGTATGTCAGAAAGAATTGCCGGCAACCTCAGGTCTCTCTTGCAGTGTTTAGTGATGAACGTTCAGCATTCAGCTATGGCTGATATACTTGGAAACAGCCGGGACTAGGAGCATCCTAAACCCTTTGATTTATTTTTTTTAACCTATATTTTTCTGTGTTATTCCTTCTTACTGACTTTATCACATATGCAAAAGAGTGAAGAAATGGGGAAGGTCATGTTCAGAAGTTACCATCAATCCGTGATATCAGGGAGCAAGTTTGATGGTTACGTTTAGTCTATTTTCCAACTCCTGCTTGCTCCATTTGGGTGTGGATACTTAAGGACATGGTGCTGGGGAAGATGTGGCCCCTTAGACAAATTCCATTTAAGGAAAAGCAGTGGCCTGAGACCTAATTACCATAACTTCTTGGTTTTCAAAGATTGTTTTTATTTTATGCATGATTTTTACTTGCCTCATTTCTTTGACTATACTTAAAGAGTCTGGCATTATTACCAGTAACCACACATCAGAATGTGTTAAGGGAGCTAAAATTATAACAACTAAAATAAGAAAAGATATATTCAAGTTAAAGGAGCAAAAGAGGGAAGGGCCCTTCAAAAGGAAGTATATTGAGGACTCAATATATTGAGGACCCAATATATTGAGGACCTGTAAATGAAGTGTCTTATTTAAGCTTGCAGTTTTAGAGTGCTGAGAACATGCATCTTAGAGTACATATTTTACTTTTAAATTGAGAATTGTATCTATAGATAAAATGTTCCCTAGAAAAAAATAATCTGGATTATTGTGACTAGTTAGGAAGAAAATCAAGTAAAGGAAATAGTGTTTATTAAGTCCCTTCATCTTCCTTTCTAGCAAGGGCTAATGCAAAAGAAATAAGATTATATCTTACCAGTATCTAGTACATAATGGCACTCAAATGTGTTGAGTGAAAACTGCCTGCTCTTGAAGAGCTGTTGAGCTATTTGGAGTTGCAGCATCGACTTACTTGAAATTACTAAAGAACAATGCAAGACAATACACTATAAATGCTAGGTTATAGGAAGCAGATTGAAATGCATTAGACATCCCCAAAGGGGAAGTTTTCCTTTGGTCTGGCATAGTCCCAGAGAGCTTCATGGAATTTTTAGATCTTGAAGGAAGCTTTTAAGGAAAAGTAGGATTTAAAATAACAGGAAAATGGAATTCCTGGGAGAGGGAAGGGTATAAATAAAAGGGATGAAAATAAAATGGATAATGTGTGTGTGTGTGTATGTTTTGGATGACAGGAGTGGTAAGTTCATATTGCAGGATAATAGAAAGTAAGATTGAAAAGGTGAAGAGCCCCTTGATGAAAGCCCTTGAATGTCAGACTAGGGAGTTAAATTTCATCCTATGAGCCAAAGTCCCCAGTCTTTCTGTCAGAAGGAGTAACAGTTTTCTTTAGGCTTTTCTCACTTCCTAGTTTCTACATAGTACTGCAGAAGTTCAGAGGAAAGAGCAAGTACCGTGGTCTCAAATATTTGGGGATAGATGAGCATTGAATTGGTCTTTGAAAGACAGCATACATTTGCGTTCCCACTATATGTGAGGTACTAGAAATACAAAGATGAGTAAGATGCACGTGTGCCCTCATGTAGGTCATTAGTAATGGGGAGACAGACATATAAACAATAACCACATTGCAATGTAGAAGTTCTAAATACGCTATGGAATTACAGAGAAAAGTGTAATTGGCAATGGAACATGTCAAGGGAAAGCTTCACAGAAGAGGTAACCTGTGTACTGGGTCTGATGGATGAGTAAGAGAAGTTCCTTCGAGGCAGAGGGAATAGTGTGTTCAAAGACGCTGAAGCAGAAAAAGGTTTTTTCTATTTGGAGACTCCAACCTTGCTTGGAGTGCAGTGGAGGAGGAGAAGGAAATGGCAGTAGCAGGAAATAAAATTGATAGGTGGGTTAGACTCTGAATGAGCAGGCATGCTAAGGTACTTCGAGATTGTTTTGTAAATCTTTGGTTCTTAGCCTTTTTTCTGCCTCAAGGCTATTGATGCACACAAAAATTACTCATCAGTAATCATCAGTGATTGATGAGGAGATCGATTAAGAGAAGCAAGGTTGGATAGAGCAGTGTTCTCAAAGTGAGCCAGGGCTTCTGAGGTCAGTACTGTTCATAATAGTACTCAGGTTTTTTTTGCCTTTTTCGCTCTCATTCTCTCAGTGTCAGTAAGAGTTTTTCAGGCTGTATGATGTGTGATGACATAATTGCTCTGACAGTTAACAGAATCTGTGCTTGTGCATTCTTGTGTTTAAAATTTTTCTCAATTTTTATTTCTAGTATGGTAAATCTTGATAGATATAATCCACTTAAACAAGAGCTCTTTGTGATCCTAAATAATTTTTAGGACTGAAGAGGGTCTTGAGACCAAAAAGTTTGAGAAATGCCGTAGTAGAGCAAAATAGTAAATAGGGTATGAAGGTAGTTGTCAGATTTCAGAGGACCCATCATTAGACATGTTTAGACTTTATATACAGCTGATAATAGGAAGCTACTATAAATTACTGGATAGAGGAATGACATAAAGAAAGGGGTCTTTTCATTTGAGATTAGACTGGAGGTGAGATTGTAATGAGTGTAGCAGGAAGAATTGATGAGGATAGCTCTTTTGGATGGGAAATTCTCTGCCCCTTCTCTCTGTTGAGGATAATGTCACAGCCTAAATGATGAATTGATTGCTATCTGGATATAGGAAATGAAGGATGTGACACTTTTTCTAATTGGGTAATAAGGATTGGTTGGATCATTCAAAAGGTAGACAATGTGTTTTAGATGGGAAAGTTGATGTCAGAGTTTGGCTGTGTCAGGTTGGAATTATCTGTTAGTGGGACATAAAAATATAAATGTTCATTATGCCTCCAGAAACATAGAATGGGCCTCAGGAAAGACGTAAAAATTATGAGAAAAATTGAACTGGAGAATTATTGCATAGATGTAAGTATGGTATCAGTGAGAATACATGAATTCTCCAAAGAGAGTGGTGAATAGTTCTCAACTATTTGTCATCCCAGTATCTGTGAGGAACTGCAAATTGCCATTATAAACATCCTCCCTCTATTTTCTCGCTCCCTCTTCCATCCAGTTCTCCAGTAGACACAGAGAAAACAGAGGAATAAAGAGGAAAACAGAGGAATAAAGTTGCTGGGGAAAAGGGAATGCTAAGCAGTAAAGATGAGAGAGTGTAAAAGAAATCAGTATAGGCACAGTTTGAGATGTAAATGAGAACTAGAGATAGGACAAAGTCATGATAGTAGTGTGGGAGAGAGACTCTAATTTAAAAAAAAAAAAAAAAGGTCAGTTATCATTGTTAAATGCAGCAGCATCAAGGAACTGGTGGAGTAGGAAAGATTTTGCCAAAAAGGACAGATATGAGAACAAGGTCGCGAAAAAGTCAGGATAACATGGAGTCCTCAGAATAGGTGGTAAAATTCTCTTCAGAGGAAAACAACAACAATCTTTTTTTCTGAAGTAATGGAAGGAAGATACAAAGACAAGGTCATGTTAAGATAGAGAGACATGAAAATTGAGGCCTCATTCTCCATTTTGGCAGAATAACAGATGATCTCATCAGTAATAGCTATTGAACTTGCCAGTAATTAAGGAGAGAAGTTGTAAAGCATCGAAGGGTGAATTTTGTGAGAAAATTATGTTGTGTTTTAAAGAAGTTCTCATCTCATTGAAGATTATGCCTAGGAATTTGAGGCATAAGCAGAAAGTACTCAGTGGCCATGGATAAATTTGGGTATTCTTTTAAAACTTCTAGTATGTCAATTTTGCTTCCACCCCCCCCAAAATAGTTCTCTCATCTCTGGAAATAGGAGCAGGAAGAATGTCTGGTTAGGATTATCATGTATTGGGCTTTTCAAGGGTTGATTCATGGAGAGTCAATGGAATTAAGAATTGAAAGTAAAACAGTTGATCATCTTTTTTGGGGGAGAATGAAGTAATGAGAAAAATCAGTAAGGAATTTCCTAGCAGTCCAGTGGTTAAGGCTCTGCGCTTCCACTGCAGGGGGCACGGGTTCGGTCCCTGGTTGAGGAACTAAAAAAACAAAAAAATCAATAAACTGAATACATTAGGAAGATTTGAGTGATTCAAAGGAAGTAAGTACCATGATGATTCTGGGTGAGAGATGACAGTTAAAATGATCAAACATGGTAAGTACTGAGTTGGAGATGTTAGAGTTTTAATGAAAAGTGTTGGTTTAGGACTGATGGAAAGTAGGTGATCATCACTCATCTGTAAAATAGTTGAGCTGTGATAATCCAACAAATCAAGAAAGAAGGAAATCTGTTCATTAAATTTAATTCAAGCTCAAATTTCTAACTCTCTTTAGCCGACACCAGGTAAATTGACCCAAATTGAAGTCTTAGAATACATTTTCATTTTGCTTCTTTATTTTAGACTTTTTTTTGGTGTTTTTTTTAATAGTTTTTCTTTAATCTTTCATAAAATAATGCCATTTTTCATTTGAGGGCTGTGGCCCAATTAATCAGTTGTGTTTATAAAAATCAAGTCAGAAGATACATAAAATATAAAATTTACTTTCTGATGTTATTGGCCTATGTTATAAATACTGAAGCAGAGTGATGGGTACTTGGAAGTTCATTATGCTGTTACTTTTTGGCTTTTCCATATGATTCAAATTTTGCATTATGAAACATTTTTAAAAGCTTCTGCCTTAATATTTTTATGTTTATGAAGGTATTACTTTAATAATAGAGGGAGTCCCTGCTTTGTCACACTTTTGTTTTCTTATAGAAAGAATATAGGTTCTAAGGCCCACATACTCAAAAAAATATATATATATACACACATATATATATATAACTTATACTGTACATTATAATAGAAGACATATAGCATTGTAATATCTAATCATTATGTATCTAATTATTATGTAGCATTTTAGTGGAAGACTGAATGCACTATTCTGATTTAAGATGCTGGAAGCATATCCCCTCTCCTCCCTAATCCTTTGGGTGGGAAATTCTTCCTCTTCTTTCTTTGCTTAGCAGGTGCTGAGACGATCTCCTACTCCACATCAAGGGAGGAACAGCAGGATTCTTAAGCAAGTTTGTTTACCTTAGGCTTGTTGTTCCAGACATTAAACCTAGAAACTATCAATATAAAATAAAAATTGATACATTTGATTCAGTAAAAAACAAAAAACTTAAGGTTAAAAAAAAGAAAAAGGACAAAAAGATACCCCTTCCCCAAAAAACTTCACCAGGAACTAAGTCAAGTCAAAACACACACTACAAACTAAGGGAATTATCTGCTAGATTACTGTATGTGTCTAAGAGCTAATTTCTTAATTTACAGAGAGCCCTTATAAATTAGAAAGAAAAAGATGAGTGACCCAAGAGCAAAATGAGCAAAAGGCCATTAGCAGAAAATTCAGTGAAGTTCCAGCGGACATATCCTCTGTCTCATTATCACCTGCAGAGGGTAAGCTTCTTACCAGAAAGCTTTTGCTCTAATTCTCCCTCCCTCCTTGATGACTTTTCTTTTCTCATACCTTTTCACAGATACCTCTTCTTACTTTTGACTAGGTTTTACCTTCTTTTTTTACTTCCCTCATAGGAATATTGCAATTGCACAAATTTTCTCATATTCCCCTTTTCCTAAAGTAGGCACAAAGCTCTTTTGAGGATTTCCAAGTCTATTACTTATAAAAATGGAAAAACAGATGGTGAGCTGAAGATTCCATTTTAGCCTGTGCCCACCCTGTTTGTTTTTTAATATAGATCCTGTAAGAAGAGATTAAAAACTTCACACAGTGGTAGAGTTTTGTTTACACAAAAGGTGCAAGCAACACTTCCGAGGCTTTCATTTCCAGTCTCTCCTAAGAATTAGGATTGGTGTAATATCTCTGGGTTTGTCAGATAAAGTGGATATGGGCAGATGAGATTATGAATACTCCCTGTGTTAGTTGTCCTATTAGTGATGTCCTCATTTTCTCCTCTGCCTTTGCTATGAGTAGTCCTTCAGTGGGAAACCTTCCCATTCTCCTTCCATCCTTGTCGCTGTTAAGTCCCAGGTGAAGGACATTTGAGCACAGGTGGTATCAGTAATCCTAGGGCTTTGAATAATAACAGTAAGTACTCAATTATTTTTATGTCCAGATACTATGCTAAGTATTCTACATGTATTATATGCAATTTCTCTCTTTTTTTTTTTTTTTTGTGGTACGCGGGCCTCTCACCGTTGTGGCCTTTCCCATTGCGGAGCACAGGCTCCGGACTCGCAGGCTCAGTGGCCATGACTCACGGGCCTAGCCGCTCTGCGGCATGTAGGATCCTCCTGGACCAGGGCACGAACCCATGTCCCCTGCATCGGCAGGCGGACTCTCAACCACTGTGCCACCAGGGAAGCCCCTATGCAATTTCTCTTTTAATTTTCTCAACCACATCAGGAAATCCTTGTGTAGATATTGTTCCTATTTTACATACATAGAAAATTGAGGTGCATAAAATGTAAATAACTTACCCAAGGTAAGTTTATACCCACTTCAGAACCTGAGCTCTTACTTCAGATATTTGGTTGGAAAGTTGAAATTCAAGGTGACAGTAAGCCTGGTGGACAATAGGCCTGGGACAAACCAGGGTGGAAGAAGAGCTAGTGATAAAGTCAGAGAAGCAGAAATAGACTTCACGATTCCTTAGAACAAATCCTGGGGATCTGTTCTTTGTACAGATTCCTTCTGTTTTTAGCCCCCTGTGTTTTATCTCATGTCCTCTCAATTATCTGACACTTCCAATTTCAGAGCCTTTCTTGAGTTCTGTGGTGAACGAGCTTGCCTTTACCATCAAAGTTTATTAAGTATTTTCTTTGATATTTTCAGTAGTTAAGTTTTCTCTCTCCTGCCACTACCCTAGTTCAGGCCACTTTCGTCTCTCTTCTGGACTACTTTAGTAGCCTTTTAACTGTTCTCTTGTCTTATCTTATTCTCATCTGTCTTTCAAGCAATTAATATAAATGTTTCACTGTCACTTTTTCTTTGGGTATATTTTCAGCATGGTAAGCTTGCTGAGCTGCTTAAATATAAGTCCAGTGAAATTTGAACTAAAGATGCCTTTTTTAAAAAAAGTTGTATTTATTTATATTTATTTATTTTTATAAACTTATTTATTTATTTTTGGCTGCCTTGGGTCTTCGTTGCTGCACGCGGGCTTTCTCTAGTTGTGGTGAGCGGGGGCTACTCCTCATTGTGGTGCGCGGGCTTCTTATTGTGGTGGCTTCTCTTGTTGGCAGAGCATGGGCTCTAGGCCCACTGGCTTCAGTAGTTGTGACTCGCTGGCTCTAGAGCGCAAGCTTAGTTGTGGCGCATGGGTTTAGTTGCTCCACAGCATGTGGGATCTTCCCAGACCAGGGCTGGAACCCGTGTCCCCTGCATTGGCAGGCAGATTCTTAACCACTGCACCACCAGGGAAGCACCAAGATGTCTTCTTTTATTATACATCTTTTACTGGGAAAATTTCACTGGAAAAACATTCTTCATTGTTCTAAAACCTTTGAATTGCGTATAAAATAGGACATTCTTGAAAATCTAATACATGTGAATATATCTGCAGTTTCTGATGGTTTTAAATAGTTTTAAATAGGCCTCAATATTACTCTGAGAATGGAGTCTAAGTTCTGATAAACATTGAGGGTAAAGGTGTTTCAAATTAGCCGAAGTTGAAAGTTGTCTCTTATTAAATTTTCCTGATTTGAAATACTGATGGCATGTAGAAAGTCAGTTAGATTTTTAGTATTTTTAAGTACAGTAATTATTCTTAATAATAAATGAATATTACCTCTAAGAAATTAGAATATAAAGCATGATGTATAATAGCTTATAATACATGTTTATTTGCTGGAGCCAGAATTAAAGGCATGTTGAAAGGATCCTTAAGTTTTTTAGCCCTTATTTTGAAAAAAGCTGCATTTCGTCTCTTTGATTCCCATTAATAATACTTATATTATAATTTCTTCACAATTTCAACTTAAAAAAAATTACAAATACTATATGATTTGCCACATATTCAAAATCAGTGAAACTTGAACTGAGAAGAAATTTTTTTTTTTTTGGACGTGCTGTGCTGCTTGCAGGATCTTAGTTCCCCAACCAGGGATTGAACCCACACCCCCTGCAGTGGAAGTGCAGAGCCCTAACCATTGGACCACCAGGGAATTCCCAAGAAATTGTATTATTTAGTGATCCTTTTTACCATAAGTAATGCAAAAACAGACTACAGCACAGGAATCAAATAATTCACGGACAAATTAAAAATATTTGTCTCCTGGGACTTCCCTGCATGGCACAGTGGTTAAGACTCCATGCTCCCAATGCAGGAGGCCCAGGTTCGATCTCTGGTCAGGGAACTAGATCCCACATGCATGCCACAACTAAGAAGCCTGCATGCTGCAACTAAGGAGCATGCGAGCCGCAACTAAGGAGCCCACCTGGTGCAACTAACTAAATATTAAAAAAAAAAATTTTTGTCTCCTGAGTTCCAACTCAACTTTCTGTTTGAATGTCAAACTAAATTTCACAGTTATGAAGCAGACATCATTTTCTTCTACAAACTTACCTTCCCTTACCAAATGTCTTATTTTTATTAAATGTATGGATCTTAAGTTTTAGAGTTCCCTGAGCCTTAGAGTCAACTTCAGTTTTTCTTTTCCCATCATCCTTCACTTTTCACTGGTCATAAAGTTCTGTCAGTTATTCATTTAAAATATATTTCACGGGACTTCCTTGGAGGTCCAGTGGTTAAGACTCTGTGCTTCCACTGCAGGGGGCACGGGTTTGATCCTTGGCTGGGGAACTAAGATCCCACATGCTGTGCAGCACAGCCAAAAAAAAATACACACGCACACACACATATATATATATATACATATATTTCAGATAACGTTTTATATAAGATTTCATTGAAAGAAAGTGTTGCTGTTTTTAGAAGTCTGTATATTAATTTTGTATCTTGCAGTTTTACCAAATTCATTGATGAGTTCTGGTAGCTTTGGTGGTGTCTTTAGGATTTTCTATGTATAGCATGTCATCTGTAAACAGTGACAGTTTTACTTCTTTTCCAGTTTGGATTCCTTTTATTTCTTTTTCTTGTCTGGTTGCTGTGGTTAGGACTTCCAATACTATGTTGATTAAAAGTGGTAATGGGAATTTCCTGGTGGTCCAGGGGTTAGGAATCTGCACTTCCACTGCAGGGGGCACAGGTTCAATCCCTGGTCCGGGAACTAAGATCCTACAAGCCACACTGGATGGCCAAAAAAAAAAAAAAAAAAAAATGGTTGAGCATCCTTGTCTTGTTCCTGATCTGAGAGGAAATGGTGAAATGCTTTTCACCATTGAGTATGATGTTAGCTGTGGCCCTGTCATAAATGGTCTCTATTATGGTGAGTTATGTTTCCTCTATACCCACTTTGTTGAGAGTTTTTATCATAAATCGATGTTGAATTTTATCAAAAGCTTTTTTTGCATCTATTGAGATGATCATATGATTTTTTGTCAGTTTGTTAATGTGGTGTATCACATTGATTGATTGTTGCAGAGCACGGGCTCTAGGGTGTGCTGTCTTCAGTAGTTGTGACACGCGGGCTCCAGAGCACAGGCTCAGTAGTTGTGGCACACGGGCTGAGTTGCTCCGCAGCATGTGGGATCTTCCCGGACCAGGGCTCGAACCCGTGTTCCCTGCATTGGCAGGCGGATTCTTAACCACTGCGCCACCAGGGAAGCCCCAAACTGTATTTCTTGAGTACTTATTAATTGGTATTCTAATTAAACATTTAACAATGTTCTTTGGCTGGTCATTTTCATACTTACCGTTAGCTATGTAGACTGTTCCTTATTTGTTATTACTGGGTCCCCTGCATTTTTTTCCCACCTCTCCCCTATATCAAAATTATAGGTATCAAAATCTTGGCATATCACTTTTGAGATGTTTTACATTTCTGTTCAGGATATTAACACTTTAAGCAGGTTTTGTTATTTTTATTTTTGGTCTCTCTTGAGTCTGTTCTCAAGTATACTTTACTCTTCGAATGACTAAGAATTACAGAATAATTGGGCTGAATTAATGATGTTTTATCCTATAGTTGAATATATAGAGTTGTAGTAGCTATTTCCTTTTGTTAATTTAAATATTCTTTTGTTAATTTAAGTGTTTAATATTAAATATTTTATTTAAATATTAATTTTAATAGAAATCTAGTTAGAATAATAAAATATTTACAGGATAGGACATAATTTATTTTCCTAGATAATAAAAGCTTCATTTTATTTGGACTCTATTAATTTGAAACTGTGTGTGAATATGTACTGAGAGGTTTTGGTCAAATTTTAGGAAGAATATTTAAACTACTTAGAGTACCTTCCAGATGTCCTTGAATACATTAATTTACTTGTAAACAATATGTTATAGATTATTACTAAAAGAGGACCATCTGAGAACCTAGGTCATACTTCATTTGTTTGTCTGTTTTTCATCATAACATTTAAAATTTAGAGATTCAGACAGAATGCAACAATTTAAAATTCTGTATCCTTAGCTAACTTTCCCATAACCTGTTTTTTCTTTAATAGATTCTAAAGAGACAAAGGAAAGAAAGTCTTACGATCATTAACAAAATTTTCAGCATTTGCTTTTGTGGTGATGGTGCTGGAGGGAAGCAAAAAGAGAAGCAAGCATTCAGGAAGATCATTTTGTGGTTAAAAAAAATTAAGATCTGTTGATGGCTCCAAAGTATTAGTGGGAGGGAGGCAGACATTTATTTCTTCACTATTATACTCTTTTGTCCCTAGCTTTAGTGAACATCCATAATATTTTGTTGGCTAAGATTCGGGAAATGAATATACCACTCAGTATGCTTGGGAATAGTTAAAATATTTGTGTATTTGTTGTCCCACTTCTAAAATCTCTATAAAGGTTGTCATTTCCTATTTCAAATGTTTGAAGCAAGACATGATAGGCAGTTGTTATTATTTGGAAATTTCAAGACTAAACCCTGAAATCATCTATTTGTAGAAATCTAGGATTGTAGAATGTATTTCCCAAATACATACACTTGTTAGTGCCTTGGTTTCTTATTGACAATTTTATAGTGGGATTACTACATTGACCAAAAGAGGATAAGCTATTTGTTTATGGGATTTTCTGGTGAATATATTTCTGCACTGAATTTGTCTGGAATAAAAGAATATATAGGTCTCATTTAAGAAGCATTGTTAGGTGAAAACTGGACTTTCAGAGTGGTCTGACAGTTATTCAGAATGTAAATATTCACAGTGTATATAAACTACTGGTTTAAATATCAGACCTTCAAAGTGGTATTGAAACACCTTGATAAAATATTATCTAAAAGCAGTTAAGATCATCTAAAGCAGGGATCAACATACTTTTCCTGTAAAGGACCAGATAGTAAATATTTTAGGCTTTGTGGGCCATATCGTGTCTGTTGCAAAGATTCAGCTCTGTTATTATAGTGCAAAAGCAGCCAAAGACAGTACATAAACAAATGAGAGTGACACCCAATACAACTTTATTTAGAAAAACAAGCAGGGTACTATAATTTGCCAATGAGTTTCAATTTGAAAAATGTACTCTTTATGGGAACTCTCTGTACTTTCTGCTGAATTTTTCTGTGAACCTAAAACTGCTCCAAAAAAAATGTCTATTACAATTTCTGGGACTTCCCTGGTGGTCCAGTTGTTAAGACTCTGTGCTTCCACTGCAGGGGGCGTGGATTCTATCCCTGGTCGGGGAACTGAGATCCCGCATGCCATGCGGCGCAGCCAAAAAAAAAAAAAAAGAAAAAAGTCTATTACAATTTTAAAAAGTGTCCTAGAAAATAAGAATAATTTAGAAACAAGTAATGATCAAAACCTCCATGGCAACTCTTGGTTTTCACTGAGTGATAAAGCCACTGGATGACTAACTCATAAGTACCAACTGTCATGTATGCTTTCAGAGGGTCTAAAACTGTTCTGTTTTACAGGGATCTTTTTTAGCACTTACTTTATTCATTAATTAAAACAAAAAATTGTGACATACTGTTACTACATTTGGTAACATAAAGATCCAGAGCACCTTCTTCAACACTTGTTGTTGGAGAAATTGCTGATTTAAAAGATCCTGAAATAGTAATTCCTGAGGAATTTTTAATTATGCTGCTATTCTGTCATTGCTATGTTAATTATTTTGTTCGAGTTTGCATCCTACAGTACTTATTTTTCTTCCATGAATATACCAAGGAGTATGCTTTTCAATAAGTCAGCTAAAATATTTACAATCATTGGCTGTAATATCTGTGTAATTCATCTGATAATTCATTTGAAAAATTCATTTAGACTGTGTTGCAGCTGACATAACTTTTGAAACTTAAGTATGACTATAACGTATATATCTACTTTTAACCTTTTTATTGTGACATATAGCGCATACAGAAAAGTACATAAAACAGAGATGTCCCGTTTAACAAGTTATCATAAAACAAACAGTGGAACTACCATGCAAGTCAAGATATAGAGCATTGCCAGCACCCCAGAGGCCTCTTACGTGTCCTGTTACAACTATAACTCCTTCTCTTATCCCTAGGGTTAACCACAGTCCTAATTTTTATAGTATCTATTTTCTTTTCTTTATACATATACAGCTCTAAACAGTAAAGTTTAATTTTGCCTGTTTTTAAGTTTTACAGGTTGACTCATATAGTATGAATCCTTCAGTTTATGACCATCCTTTATACTGTATTCATTTTAGCTACTCAACAAAAAAAAATGGCCCAGGTAGACTGAAGTAATGGAATACTGACCTGTGTTAAGCCTGTCTTCAGTAAAACTGCTGCATGGGTGACCTGTCAAAACATGTTCGGTGCCTCTTCCTGCCCTTAAACTGTATTTTCTATCATGCAGGACACTGCTGCAGGTGCATAATGACAATCAGGATGGGTGACGAAAGGCATAGCACTTGGCTTTGAAAATAGATTTCTCATTGACTCTCTGAGATCTTGTATCACCCTGTAAATTTTATGATGATAGGATTGGCTTTGTTGTATTAAAGATTAGTTACAAAGATTTTTAAATGTGAGTGTTGTATACCTATAGTAGATACATATAATACACATACATACTTGTGTTTCTGACTGAAGAAACACTTTAATTATCTAAAACATTTGATTTTATAGAAAAATACTTTGTTTTTCAGGTGAAACTTCCACCGATGATGGAAATCATAACTGCTGAACAGCTGATGGAATATTTAGGTTAGTGTTGAAAAGTGAATGATTTTTATATCTCTTTCAAAATAAACCAAAGTTTTCAAAGCTAATATATTACCAAATTTCACCTTTTTTAGGCTATTTTTAAGTTATAATTTTTAATCTCTTAATTAAAAAATTTTATCAGTATGTTTCTGTTATTGGATGCCTTCTTTCTGACCAGCATTAAAATTCTTTGATATAAATAAAGAGACTAGTGACATCTAGAAAACAAGGTACATATTAATTCCAATAAACTACAGAGTGGGAAATGGCACAAAAACTCTAACATTGAATGTAGGTAGTGTTTTAAAATATTGAGTAGACTTGAATTAAAACCCAGGAGGTGATTTAGAGCAGTGCTACCCAAAATATGATTCATGGACCTCTGTCAGTCTATAAAATGTTAGTTACCGGTCTGCAATGAAATAGAGGCTTATACTAGAGTGTAAAACATTTTAGTCCATCTGAAATTTTTTGATGGCCAGTTTTTCTTGATGAAGGAAGCAGTGTATTGAATTGCATTCTTATGCAAGATTCTTATTTCAAAACAGACCATACTACACAGTTTGCAGACCAGTTGCATTGAGTAGAACTTGTTTACAGAGTAGGTTGTTGTATATCACCCTGTGGTCTTTTACAATTTAGCAAATAAGAATTTATATATTTATACTATTACCAAATCGGAAATCTTAATCCATATTCTTACAGTTGTTTAGTAATTAAGTTTTTATTTTAAAAAATTTTATTAGCTGATTAGTTTATTTATGGCATTCCAGACAACTAGCTAACTGATTTTTTTTTTTGTGAGGTGTAAGTTTAGTGAAGTAATTGAGATTAGAGCTTTTGGAAGACCTTTTTCTTTCTTTTTTTTTTTTTTGCGGTACGCGGGCCTCTCACTGTTGTGGCCTCTCCCGTTGCGGAGCACAGGCTCCGGACGCGCAGGCTCAGTGGCCATGGCTCACGGGCCTAGCCGCTCCGCGGCATGTGGGATCTTCCCGGACTGGGGCGCGAACCCGTGTCCCCTGCATCGGCAGGTGGACTCTCAACCACTGCGCCACCAGGGAAGCCCTCGAAGACCTTTTTCTTTATGTAATTAATGTCATTTAATCCCACTCACTGGCTAGGGAACCTCATAGTTAAGTGTAGATTACTTTCAATATCTAGATGTCTGGAAATAGAATTTCTATTTAAACCTCTTTTACTCTAGCTTGGTGATTCTTAAACTTTGTGGTTTCTAAATTATATTTCATGGAAAAGGCTGAAATATGCTTAGTGCTTTTGATGAACAGCCAGTATGACTGCCAAGGACTGTGCAAAGGGGAAGTATTAGGAGATGAGATTAGAGGTAATGGGATCATATCGTACAGTATCCTAGGCTATTATAGCAACTTTGACTTTTGCTGTGGGTGATTGGGAAGCCATTAAAGGATTTTGAACAGAGGACTAATGATCTGACTTTGAGTTTAACAAGAATTCTCTGGCTGTTATGTTGAAAATAGAACTTAGTAGTGTAAAGGCAGAAGCAGGGAGATTGGTTAGCAAGCTGTTAAAACTGTCAAAAGATGGTGGTGGCTTCAAGCAGGGTAGTAGAAGTGGAGATTATAAAATATGGTCAGATTCTGAATATAGAGCTGACTGAATTTGCCGATCAGTTGAATGTGGAGTGAGAGTGAAGTCAAGGGTTACCCCATGATTTTTGGTTTGAACAACTGGAAGGACAGAGTTAACATCAACTGAAACAGGAAAAAATGGAAGGAACATGTTTAGGGAGGAATATCAGGATTTTGGTTTTGGGATGTTTATTGGCATTCAAGTGGAGATATCAGGGAGGCAGTGGGATATATAAATGTAGAGTCTAGAGGAGAGGTCTCAATCAGTGCTGTACAGTAAAACTTTCTGTGTCAGTGGAAATGTTCTATATCTGTGCTGTCTAGTTTCATAGCCACTAGGCACATGTGGCTCTTGATATCTTAAAATATAGCTGATGTGACTGAGGAACTGAATATTAAATTAATTTTAAATTAAATTTTTATTAATTAATTAAATTTAAATTTATGTAGCCACATGTCACTACTAGTTATTGTATTGGACAGCACAGATCTAGCCTGTAAATACACATTTGGGAACACATAACATATATAAATGACAGTTATACTGAGTCACAAATAATATAAATGTAGATAGAGAAGGGAAGAGATCAGTAGACTGAATCTTGGATGTGCCAGTGATTAGAAGCTGAGGAAGAGGAAGAATGGGTAGAAGCTCAACTATATAGAAGAAAAACCAAAGACTAATTTCCTAGAATCTAAATGAAGAGTTTCAATGAAGAGTTAGAGATTAGTTGAATCAAATGCTGCTAATAGGCCACGCAGGATGAAAACTGAAAATTGACCATTGATTGAGCTATAAGGAGGTAATTGGTAACTTCAACGAGTCCACAGGATAAAAACCTGACTGGAGTGGGCACAGGGGAAAATTAGAAGCCCTTATATATTGTACATAGCCAGTAGGAATGTAACATAATGAAACTACTGTGGAAAACAGTTTGTCAGTTCCTTAGAAAGCTAAATATAGAATTACCTATGATCCTACAACTTTATCCAAGAGAAGTAAAAATACATGTTCACACAAAAACTTGTACAGGAATGTTCATAGCAGCATTATAATAATAGCCTAAAAGTGGAAACAACCCAGATAGCCATAAACTGATGAGTGGATAAACAAACTGTGTTATATCCATATAGTGAAACATTATTCAGCCATAAAAAGGAATGTATTGATACATGCTGTAATATGGATAAACCTTAAAGACATTATGCTAAGTCAAAGAAGCCAAGTCACAAAATACCACTTATTATATGATTCCATTTATATCAAATGTCCAGAATAGGCAAATTTAGAGACAGAAAGTAGATTAGTGGTTGCTTAGGACTTGGGAATATAGGGGGGAAATAGAGATTGACTGCTAATGGGTATAGAGTTTCTTTAAGGGGAGACCAAAATGTTCTAAAATTAGATCATGATGATAATTTCACAATCCTATTAATATACTTTAAAAACACTGAATTGTACACTTTAAATGGGTTAATTATATGGTATGTGAATTACATTTCTATAAAGCTGTTTTTAAAAAGAGAAAATTGAAGGAAAGGAATTGAAAAGAGTATTTTAGACAAATAGAAGTATTAGTCTTAGGCAGTACAGATACTTTATCCTTAGCAATAGGAGGGAAGATAGAATGTATTAAAAATAGATGCAGGTAGGTGGACAGATGTGGGTGTGGTAACTTATAGAAGGTCTTTTGAGTGCTTCTATTTTCTCAGTGAAACGGGAAACCAGGTTATCAGCTGAGAGTGAAGATGAAGGAGGAGTTGTTGAAGATGAGAAGGAAGATGTTGCCTAGACAAGTTGGAGGTGAATGGGGAGATGAAGTATTATTCCTGGGCATTACCACTGGGGTTAGTGAGACCAGCCAACATTGGCAGTATGATTTCTTCAGTCACACTCAGCTGCATGAGTATAGGCCTGAATAGTGGAGGAGCAGGATTTAACCAGAGCTGGGTTTTTGCTAAGTGAGTATGTTGAAGAAAGAGTCTAGGAAATTGAAGGTATGTGTAGAGAGTGGTTATAATGATGAGCTATAATAGTTAAGTTGCATAAAGAGGAAATGAGGATATAAATATGTTGAAAAATGTGACGGGATTTAGTGGATTGTAGGCCCTGATACAGCTGAAGAATTTTTGGAGCCTGGTGATAACAAAGCTGTATGATCATAGGGAATGAGTTTCTGAGATAAGGTGGAATATAAGATTCTTGTTGGAAAAGAGGCAAGGAACAGAAAGTCCAGGGTATTAGATGGGTCATCTCTATGAGTATTGAAATTATCAAAAATTATGGCAGGATTTGTGTCATAGAGAGGTAGTGAGCTAGGAATGAGGCAGATTGACCTGAAAGTTGGTAGAGAACTATAACCAGGTGGGTGGATAATGGGTAGTATTATATGATAGCATGAGTTTTAAAACTGAGGAGTTTTAGGGAGGAGGGAGAGAAAGAATGACCCTAAGGAGCAAGTAGATCCACCTTCAGGCTCACCGGTAAAGAAGCATGAGAGAGAAAAGACATCACCTGAGAGGGCTGCAGTGTCATCAAGGCAGAGCCAAATTTCATTTAGGCAGAAGATGAAGGAAACATTAAGAAAAGAAAATACTTAGAAGATTTGAGAGACCATGAGTTCCAGAGGACACTGAAATTCAAGATAGGAATTTAGGAGTCGTTAGTATAAAAATGGTATTTAAATCTGTGGAAATTGATGAGATCATTAAGAGAGAAAGTATAGAGAAAAGACGTGGGTCCAGGATCATCCCCTAAAGTTTCCCAGCATGCACAGATTGGGTAGAGCAGTGTTTCTCCACCTTTTTTTCAGTATTGCCCCCCTAAGGAGCCTTTGTAGACATCTTTGTCCTAATCACTCACTCCAGGAAATTTTAATACCACAGATATACTGTATGTCTCTTCATGTTCTGTGGCCCTTTGAAGGCCACAAACCATTATATCTAAGATACCTTTGTCCCTACCCTCCAAGAATCAGTTTTTGCCCCCTTGGCGGTAACATCGCCCCTGCTGAAATGCATGGGTTAGAGCAGCGGTCCCCAAACTTTTCGGCACCAGGGACTGCTTTTGTAGAAGACAATTTTCCCACGGGATGGGGGGAAGTTTCAGCAGGGGTGACGTTTAATATAAAAGATATTATTAAAATTAATTTTACTTCCTTTTACTTTTTTTAATGTGGCTACTAAAAATTTAAAGTTACATATGGGCTTGCATTTGTGGCTTGCATTATATTTCTGTTGGACAGTGCTAACCTTAAACTGTGCTGCCACTCCACAGCTTCTTATGTCATCCTGGCTCTGCTGTCTGTGCTATCATAGACCGATGCCATTTACCTAACCTCTTGCCTGCTAGTTATTACCATCACTCTACTTGCCTTTTTCTATTCTACCTTCTGAGACAAAATGAGCTCTTTTGCTGTCAGTTCCCATAGCTAAAGAATGCATTTGTAATGGCAGAGACCCATGAGCAGAGGCAGAGGGCATATGAATGGAGGTACTAATAGTATAAAAGGGTAAGATTGGAGTGGAAATAAAAGCATCATAAATTATAATATCTCTTCATTTTACAGATGAGGTAACCAAAGCTCAGAAAGATTAAATTATGTGTTCTATCCATCTAGGCACCTTCTAATATGATTTTTAAAGTGCTGAAAGGCTAGTATTCTCAAAAGTATATCCCTTCTCCCTTTCCACCACTCAAGTGTTTTTGATAGAGTATTTTAAATTCCTACTACTTGTCTCTTCCTTTTTTTTTTCTTTTTCTTATCCAGCAAATATTTACTGATTATGTACTGTGGACAAGTTATTTGGAGGTGTCAACAATACAGTCAATGTGGCTTGCATACATGTACTAAGAAAATGTTAACATGGTATTTTTCTTGGAAAGAAAATAATTAGTGCATCTTGGTATCTTAAATTTATCTAACTGTTAGATTTTAAAAATCCCTGAGAGAGCAGGACATAGAGTAGAGAATTTTTTAAATTATAGGGAAAAAGAAAAATTGACAAAGTAATATTTAGATTTAGGGTAGCTAAAGAGGTTTGGAAGTCCTGGGCGAGGAGACTCATCTACAGGGACAGCATGAAAGTAATATGATCCTAATGGGAGGTGGGAGAGAAGTGAGCAAGAATAATGTGAGAAGAGAGATTCTGAAAACTCTGCCTCGCCAAAAGTAAACTTTATTTAAAGCCAATCCTGCCAAAACAAATTGTTTAATTTTCTAAGCTATTTGGATTTTGTTCTCTTGAGATTACTCCAGTTCTCTGGGGGAACCAGAGATACTTTTTCATTAATAAGCAAACACTAGTAGAAAGATTGTAAAGAAACCATTAAAGGTTTTCCTAGGTTTTTCAAAGGTTAGAGGAGGAGGGAATTTTAATTTGGAAATTTCTGTTACTGGAGTATTAGAACAGGGTCAAACATGGACATGGCTTGTTGGAGGGCTTTGGCCTCAAGAAAGCAACATGAAAGCTCCTAGTGAGTGCTGGGAGGTCTAAGTGGGGAAGAAGTGTAGGTGGAAGGCAGAAAATGGTTAGGAAGATGAGGTAAAAAAGCACAACACAAACTAGAATACACACTATGATTTTAGCCATCCAAGACAGTTTGTATGATGGTGAGACTAGCATCGTATTATAGTAAGGAAAATGGTTGTTAGGATGATGGTGCTGTCTGACTTTTTAAAAGGTAGTTTATTTTATCTTTTGAACATAAATACTATAAAAGGAGGTCAATGTTGAAGCATGTTAATTTTGCCCACAGTTGACTGTGTCTTCTCTTTTCCAAATGCTCACCTGGGATAAGTTACCTACTACCTACTGCCAAACCCTCTCTTCCTTTTTTGGCCTAATGTGGCTGTCAGGTTTTTGTTTCTTAATTTCTGTTTGTCTGAAATATCCCATTAATAGCAAAGTCTTATGGATTCTTTCTTTGAAATTCTTTCCTCTCTCTGTATACTGGTACTTCGGAATGTGATTTATTGCAAGCTCTTTTGTTTCCTCTACTCTCCAAATTAGCCTACATATCAGTGTTATCTTCTTAAAGCACCAGTTTCATCCTTCACTTGTCTACTTAAAAACAGAAAGATTCCCTTATGATCTTTCACAAGCAGCCAAACTTACTGATGTATTATTTATGATTTTCTATAATCTGATCAAGCTTACCCATCCAGCCATATTTCCCACCATAAGGAGGGAAACCATAAGGAGGTTTATAAACCTCCTTATAAACTGCCCATATAGCAAGATGTTTCTTATATTTGCTTTTCCCATCATTCTTTCTCCCTCAAAGAATGCTTTTTCCCCTCACTGCCTTGGCAGGTTCTGCCGATTTTTCTGACTCTGCTTTAGATACTACCCCCTACAAAGGATATTTCTAAGTGCTACAGGCTTTATGAATATTTCTTTTCAAAATCACTTGGTACTTAAGGCCTTTATTACATTTTACACTCTATTATACCTTATTGTTATTTTATTCTGTTTCCTGTATGTTCTTTGCCCAACCAAATTATTAGTTTTTTAAGGGAAACGCTCATTTCCAAACACGTTAACCTGTTGCTAAACACGGAATAGACTTTCAATAAATACTGTTTTTTAAAAAATGTTTTATTTATTTATTTATTTGGCTGCGTCAGGTCTTAGTTGCAGCACGCAGGATCTTCGTTGTGGCATGTGGGATCTTTTTTTTGCAGCGCATGGGCTCTTCACTGCGGCGCGCGGGCTCCAGGGCACGCAGGCTCAGTAGTTGGCAGCGTGTGAGCTCTCTAGTTGTGGCACGTGGGCTCCAGAGCCCATGGGCTCAGTAGTTGCAGCACGAACGCTCTCTAGTTGTGGTGCGTGGACTCTAGAGTGTGCAGGCTCAGTAGTCGCGGCGTGTGGTTTTAGTTGCCCCACAGCATGTGGGATCTTAGTTCCCCGACCAGGGATTGAACCTGCATCCCCTTCATTGGAAGGCAGATTCTTAACCACTGGACCACCAGGGAAGTCCCTCAATAAATATTTTTGATTGAGGTAGTATTGTTGACCAATTTTGTTATAAAGGTTAGATAAGCTAGACAGAATTCTTAAGAGATGATTTATTTAGATATCTAAAACTGAAAGATGCTCCCTTAAAAACTCAAAATCAGTCTTTTAAAAATATCTAATTCTCTATTACAAACTTTCCTAAAAATACAGATGTCTATTGCTTCATATCACCCCAAAATTTAGTCACTTAGAACAATGAATGTTTATTATCACACAGTATCTGTAGGTCAGGAATCTGGGTGTGGCTAAGTGACTCTGGCTTAAGGTCTCTCATGAGGTTGCAGTCAGTGTGTCAGTTGGGGCTGCAGTCTTATCTCCAGGGCCAACAGAGGAAGATCTGCTTCCAAGCTTTCTCGCTTGGTTGTTGCCAGGATTCAGTTCCTCACAGGTTGTTAGACTGAGGTTCTCAGTTCCTCATTGACTGTGGCTCTCTGTGGCTCTCTCTCTAGAGGCTTCCTTCAATTCCTTGCCGTGGGCATCTCCAAAAGGCAGCTCAGAACATGGCAGGTGGCATTCCTCAGAGTGAGCAAATGAGAAAGCACCATGACAAACGACACAATATTTTCTTTTATAATTTTGTAAGTGACATTTCATTAATTCTGTTGTATTTGATTCACTAGAAGTGAATCCAGTCCACACTCAAGGGAAGGTGATTATACAAAGGTATGAATGCCAGGCTATAGGGCTCATTGAGGTCCATCACAGAGGCTGCCTCCCTTAGTCAGGCCATTCTTCTCTTGTCTGAAGATCTTTTCTGACCTCAGGAAAAGAGGGGTTGCTTATCTGAGTCTTTCCCAATAATTATTCTATTCTTAGCACCTAAGCTTTAATCCATGATAGCATATCTAGGGTCATTTAGTATTGAATTATGTAATGTTCTGCATCCTGACCCTATTAAAGTTGTAGGAAAGCATACACTACAGTCTTTTATCAGGATAAATACAGAGCTTAAATGAGATATAGGATACCAGTATAGCAAATATGTTCTCAATTATTTGAATAAATAATGTATAAAATTTACTCAAAGCGTAGTTTTCAGTTAAATGCTATATTAAAACCTCAACATGTAAATATACAATGTGCCATGTATAATAAGGATTCAAAAATGTTTGTTAAATACACTTGCTTATATATTTCTGTGAATGAATTAATTTAGTGATTTAGAATTCCTGTACCTATGGTGGAATAAAATTGTTATCAGTTAGATTTTGCCATCTTAAAGTTCTAAATAAAAGCAAAAATAATAATATATTGATGTTCGTAGGAATTTCTTTATTATCAGAGTTGGAGAGATTAAAAGAATACTTTTTTAAAAACTTATTTATGTATTTATCTTTGGCTTCGTTGCTGCGCGCAGCTTTCGCTAGTTGTAGCAAGCGGGGGCTAATCTTTGTTGTGGTGCATGGGCTTCTGATTTGTGGTGGCTTCTCTTGTTGCAGAGCACAGGCTCTAAGCGCATGGGCTTCAGTAGTTGTGGCTCGTCGGCTTAGTAGTTGTGGCTCACGGGCTCTAGAGCGCAGGCTCAGTAGTTGTGGCACATGGGCTTAGTTGCTCCTTGGCATGTGGGGTCTTCCCGGACCAGGGCTCGAACCCATGTCCCCTGCACTGGCAGGCGGATTCTTAACCACTGTGCCACCAGGGAAGTCCCTAAAAGAATACTTGATGCAGTCTTTAGAAGTTTATTTTGAATTTGAAAATAAAAGTTAATAAAACAATTTATCAACTTAGTGATTTGGGAGGCTGGCTGAGAAGTTAGTTCCATGTATCACTGTTTATATCAAATTAATTCCAGATAAAGATTTAAACGTAAAAAAAGACAAATATAAAATTACATGAAGAAAGTATATGTGAATGTTTGTATACTCTGAAGAGGTGAAAATCTTTCTGACATGACATCAAACCCATCAAACCCAGAAGCTATAATAGAAGAATTTGACTATACTGAAATTAAATATTTCTGTATGGTGAAAAGTAGGCAAAAAACATCTCCATAAAGTCAGAAGCCATTATGGGAAAAAAAAAATTTACCATGTATAACAGGAAATGTTCTAATTCCTCTAACTGAAAAAGAGCTTTTATGTGGTTCAGTAAAAAAAAAAAAAATGATACTTGTATAGGCAGGCAATTCAAAGATAAGTATATATAATTAATACATAGTTAAAAAGGCAAAACATGGATAAAAAGTTACTGCATATATTAAAATGATGCTACATATATTTAAAAGGTATCACGTATACTAAAAGTCATTTATAGGGGCTTCCCTGGTAGCACAGTGGTTAAGAATCCACCTGCCAATGCAGGGAACACGGGTTCCAGGGAACACGGGTTCGAGCCCTGGGCTGGGAAGATCCCACATGCCGCGGAGCAACTAAGCCCACGTGCCACAACTACTGAGCCTGCACTCTAGAGGCCGCGAGTCACAACTACTGAGCCCGTGTGCCACAACTAATGAAGCCTGCACGCCTAGAGCCTGTGCTCTGCAACAAGAGAAGCCACCGCAATAAGGAGGCCGCACACCGCAACGAAGAGTAGCCCCTGCTTGCTGCAACTAGAGGAAGTCCGCGTGCAGCAACAAAGACCCAATGCAGCCAAAAATAAATAAGTAAATAAATTTATTTTTTAAAAAGTCATTTATATATTAAAATGGTGATACCAAGTGAAAATACCTGTATAAAAATGTATCAATTTGGGGGAAGTATAGTTGCTTTACCATATTATATTAGTTTCAGGTGTACAGCATAGTGATTCAGTATTTTTACAGATTATACTCCATTAAAAGCTATTACAAGATAATGGCTTTAATTCCCTGTGCTATACAATATATTCTTGTTGCTTATCTATTTTATACATAGTAGTTTGTATCTCAATTCCATACCCCTTTCTTACCTCTCTCTCTCCCCTCTCCTCACCGGTAACCACTAAGATACCAGTTTTTTAAATGCAAAAAAAAATGTTTGCTTACTTCTAAGAATGACAAACATTTAGAAGACTGATGACACCCATTCTTGGAAAGGTATTGGGGTAATAGTTATCTTGCTGATAGCAGTGAAACTTGGTAAAAACCTTTTAGAGCTTTATTGTAGTGACATGGAAAGATGCTTAAATATAAAGAGGAGGAAAAAGAAAGTTCAAAACATAGGATGTACACTGAAAAAAATATGTGAGACCTTAGCTAACAGTTAACATTGATTTTCTCTGAATGGGGGGGGTAAATATTTTATGTTACCTATTGCTACAATTTATAATTAAAATATATTACCTTTGTAATTAGATAAAAAGTAATATTTTTAAAAGGCAACTTTACCATTTCTTTTTACAGGAGACTACATGCTTGATACAAAGCCAAAAGAAATTTCAGAAATTCAACGTTTAAACTATGAGCAGGTAATAGATACAATTTTTGTTATATTAAGATAGTTAATTTTTACTTACAGATATATTCATTGGTCTCTATCAGTGGCTTTTCTTTTTTTTTAATTTTTTAATTTTATTTATTTTTTTATACAGCAGGTTCTTATTAGTTATCTATTCTATACATATTAGTGTATATATGTCAATCCCAATCTCCCAATTCATCACACCACCCCCACCACCACCCCCACCACTTTCCCCCCTTGGTGTCCATACGTTTGTTCTCTACATCTGTGTCTCTATTTCTGCCTTGTAAACCAGTTCATCTGTACCATTTTTATAGGTTCCACATATATGCATTAATATACGATATTTGTTTTTCTCTTTCCGACTTACTTCACTCTGTATGACAATCTCTAGATCCATCCACGTCTCTACAAATGACCCAATTTTGTTCCTTTTTATGGCTGAGTAATATTCCATTGTATATATATACAACACATCTTCTTTATCCATTTGTCTGTTGATGGGCATTTAGGTTGCTTCCATGACCTGGCTATTGTAAATAGTGCTGCAATGAACATTGGGGTGCATGTGTCTTTTGAATTATGGTTTTCTCTGGGTATATGCCCAGGAGTGGGATTGCTGGGTCATATGGTAATTCTATTTTTAGTTTTTTAAGGAACCTCCGTACTGTTCTCCAAAGGGGCTGTATCAATTTACATTCCCACCAACAGTATAAGAGGGTTCCCTTTTCTCCACACCCTCTCCAGCATTTGTTGTTTGTAGATTTTCTGTTGATGTCCATTCTAATTGGTGTGAGGTGATACCTCATTGTAGTTTTAATTTGCATTTCTCTAATAATTAGTGATGTTGGGCAGCTTTTTATGTGCTTCTTGGCCATCTGTATGTCTTCTTTGGAGAAATGTCTATTTAGGTCTCTGCCCATTTTTTGATTGGGTTGTTTGTTTTTTTAATATTGAGCTACATGAGCTGTTTATATATTTTGGAGATTAATCCTTTGTCCGTTGATTCGTTTGCAAATATTTTCTCCCGTGCTGAAGGTTGTCTTTTTGTCTTGTTTGTGGTTTGCTTTGCTTTACAAAGCTCTTAAGTCTTATTAGGTCCCATTTGTTTATTTTTATTACCATTACTCTAGGAGGTGGATCAAAAAAGATCTTGCTGTGATTTATGTCAAAGAGTGTTCTTCCTATGTTTTCCTCTAAGACTTTTATAGTGTCTGGCCTTACATTTAGGTCTTTAATCCATTTTGAGTTTATTTTTGTGTATGGTGTTAGGGAGTGTTCTAATTTCATTCTTTTACATGTAGCTGTCCAGTTTTCCCAACACCACTTATTGAAGAGACTGTCTTTTCTCCATTGTACATCCTGGCTTGCTTTGTCATAGATTAGTTGACCATAGGTACGTGGGTTTATCTTTGGGCTTTCTATCCTGTTCCATTGATCTGTATTTCTGTTTTTGTGCCCATACTATATTGTCTTGATTATTGTAGCTTTGTAGTATAGTCTGAATTCAGGGATTCTGATTCCTCCAGCTCCACTTTTTTCCCTCAAGACTGCTTTGGCTATTTGGGGTCTTTTGTGTCTCCATACAAATTTTAAGACTTTTTGTTCTAGTTCTGTAAAAAATGCCATTGGTGATTCGATAGGGATTGCATTGAATCTGTAGATTGCTTTGGGTAGTATAGTTATTTTAACAGTATTGATTCTTCCAGTCCAAGAACATGGTATATCTCTCCATCTGTTTGTGTCATCTTTTTAAAAAAAATTTTTTTTTATATATCAGGTTCTTATTGGTTATCCATTTTATACATATTAGTGTATATATGTCAATCCCAGCTGCTTTTGCTGCATCCCATAGGTTTTGGATCATCATGTTTTCATTGTAATTTGTCTGTAGATATTTTTTGATTTCCTCTTTAATTTCTTCAGTGATCTCTTAGTTATTTAGTAACGTATTGTTTACCCTCCATGCGTTTGTGTTTTTTATGGTTTCTTTTGCTGTAATTGATTTCTAATCTCATAGCGTTGTGGTCGGAAAAGATGCTTGATATGATTTCAATTTTCTTAAATTTACCAAGGCTTGATTTGTGACCCACAATGTGATCAATCCTGGAGAATGTTCCATGTGCACTTGAGAAGAAAGTGTAATCTGCTATTTTTGGAAGGAATGTCCTATAAATATCAATTAAATCTATATGGTCCATTGTGTCATTTAAAGCTTGTGTTTCCTTATTAATTTTCTGTTGGGATGATCTGTCCATTGGTGTAAGTGAGGTGTTAAAAGTCCCCCACTATTACTGTGTTACTGTCAATTTCCTCTTTTATAGCTGTTAGTTGCCTTACGTATTGAGGTGCTCCTGTGTTGGGTGCATATATATTTACAATTGTTATAGCTTCTTCTCGGATTGATCCCTTGATCATTATGTAGTATCCTTCCTTGTCTCTTATAACATTCTTTATTTTAAAGTCTATTTTATCTGATATAAGTATTGCTACTCCAGCTTTCTTTTTATTTCCATTTGCATGGAATATCTTTTTCCATCCCCTCACTTTCAGTCTGTATGTGTCCCTAGGTCTGAAGTGGGTCTCTTGTAGACAGCATATATATGGGTCTTGTTTTTGTATACATTCAGCGAGCCTGTGTCTTTTGGTTGGAGCATTTAATCCATTCATGTTTAAGGTAATTATTGATATCTGTGCTCCTTTACCATTTTCTTAATTGTTTTGGGTTTGTTTTTGTAGGTCCTTTTCTTCTCTTGTGTTTCCCACTTAGAGAAGTTCCTTTAGCATTTGTTGTAGAGCTGGTTTGGTGGTGCTGGATTCTCCTAGCTTTTGCTTGTCTGTAAAGCTTTTGATTTCTCCACTGATTCTGGATGTGATCCTTGGCAAATAGAATAATCTTGGTTGTATGTTCTTCCCTTTCACCACTTTAAATATATTGTGCCACTCCCTTCTGGCTTGTGGAGTTTCTGCTGAGAAATCAGCTGTTAACCTTATGGGAGTTCCCTTGTATGTTATTTGTCCTTTTTCCCTCGTTGCTTTCAGTAATTTTTCTTTGTCTTTAATTTTTGTCAATTTGATTACTGTGTGTGTCGGCGGGTTTCTCCTTGGGTTTATCCTGCCTGGGACTGTCTGCACTTCCTGTACTTGGATGGCTATTTCCTTTCCCATGTTAGGGAAGTTTTTGACTATAATCTCTTCACATATTTTCTTGGGTCCTTTCTCTCTCTCTTCTCCTTCTGGGACCCCTATAATGCAAATGTTGTTGCATTCAGTGTTGTCCCAGAGGTCCCTTAGGCTGTCTTCATTTCTTTTCATTCTTTTTTGTTTATTCTGTTCCACGGCAGTGAATTCCACCATTCTGTCTTCCAGATCACTTATCCGTTCTTCTGCCTCAGTTATTCTGCTATTGATTCCTTCTAGTGTATTTTTCGTTTCAGTTATTGTATTGTTCATCTCTGTTTGTTCTTTAATTCTTCTAGGCTTTTGTTAAACATTTCTTGCATCTTCTTGATCTTTGCCTCCATTCTTTTCCCGAGGTCCTGGATCATCTTCATTATCATTATTCTGAATTCTTTTTCTGGAAGGTTGCCTTTCTCCACTTCATTTAGTTGTTTTTCTGGGGTTTTATCTTGTTCCTTCATCTGGTACAAAGTCCTCTGTCTTTTCATTTTGTCTATCTTTCTGTGAATGTGTTTTTTGTTCCACAGGCTGCAGGATTGTAGTTCTTCTTGCTTCTGCTGTCTGCCCTCTGGTGGATGAGGCTATCTAAGAGGCTTGTGCAAGCTTCCTGATGGGAGGGACTGGTGGTGGGTAGAGCTGGGTGTTGCTCTGGTGGGCAGAGCTCAGTAAAACTTTAATCCACTTGTTTGCTGATGGGTTGGGCTGGGTTCCCTCCCTGTTGATTGTTTGGCCTGAGGCGACCCAGCACTGGAGCCTACCCGGCTCTTTGGTGGGGCTAATGGCAGACTATGGGAGGGCTCACGCCAAGGAGTACTTCCCAGAACTTCTGCTTCCAGTGTCCCTGTCCCCACAGTAAGCGACATCCACCCCCTGCCTCTGCAGAAGACCCTCCAACACTAGCAGGTAGGTCTGGTTCAGTCTCCCCTGGGGTCACTGCTCCTTCCCTTGGGTCCCGATATGCGCACTACTTTGTGTGTGCCCTCCAAGAGTGGAGTCTCTGTTTCCCCTGTCCTGTCAAAGTCCTGCAATCAAATCCCGCTAGCCTTCAAAGCCTGATTCTCTAGGAATTCCTCCTCCTGTTGCTGGACCCCCAGGTTGGGAAGCCTGACGTGGGGCTCAGAATCTTCACTGCAGTGGGTGGACTTCTGTGATATAAGTGTTCTCCAGTTTGTGAGTCACCCACCCAGCAGTTATGGGATTTGATTTTATTGTCATTGTACCCCTCCTACCATCTCATTGTGGCTTTTCCTTTGTCTTTGGATGTGGGGATCTTTTTTGGTGAGTTCCAGTGTCTTCCTGTCCATGATTGTTCAGCAGTTGGTTGTGATTCCGGTGCTCTCGCAAGAGGGAGTCTCAGTGGATTTTTGGGCATATTCTTTGTTTTCTCTTTTTACACCCTTTTAAAAATGTAAAAACCATTCTTAGCTCACAGCCTTATTTGACCCACAGGCCGTACTTTGCTGATCTGTCTTTTATGTGAATCTATATGCAATGTAGAATGAAACATAGGTATCATTCTACACACCTATGTAGAATGATAACTTGGTATTTTCCTTGAAAAAATTGACTTTCAAGTGAATTTGTTATTGATTTATCTTTCCTCATTTGTGTACATTTTACAATTAAATTATATGTAGGAAACAGTTCAGCAGAAGATTTCTGGGGTATGTCATTAGGACTAAATCTGCTGTTTCATAGTTTCAATGTGTCTACGTTGCTTGGCACGTTCTTTAGAGATACTATTCTGTAATATAGGAGGGGACCACTGGGCTCAAAATTATTGGAGCTGTAAGAAAGCAAGCATAGCTTCATTTTCTTCAGTATTCTTCCTTTGTTTGACAATGGAAGGCAAGAAGAAATCAGGTTCTTACAGTGGAAGAAGTATCAGGCAGGGAAGAAACAGATATCATTGGAACCTTTATGTTTACTTTCAAAGTAACCCTTACTACATACTTTCACCAGTATCCAAATGGCAAAAAGAAAACAAAATTCATTTTGGTATTGCAAAATTTCTTGAATTTGAATGTTCAAATAATCTAGTCCTAATGAAATGGAAAAGCCAGTATGTTGCATTGCATCACTGTGTAAGGTAGGAAATCCATAGCTAAAGCCAAATAGGTATGCTAAATCATTTAAATTCTATTGGAATTTGTAGCTTAAAGCAAGGATTTCTAAACATTTCTCACAATGGAAACTTCTTTTCAAATGAAATCTTAGGCTAACCTTCAATATATAAAACCAGTAAATATTTTATAGGTATAAAGTGTTATGGTTAAATTTATATCATTTATTTATCAAATTTGTATCATTTCTTATTGAAATCAGCAAGGCTATTATGATTAATACAAAAACTTGAAATTAGAAATTATGGATCACAGTTGCAGTTTCACATTAACCTCAAAATTCATTTTACTTCTGTTGCACAGTCTTGAGAAAATCTTTTTTATTTATTCATTTTTAAACATCTTTATTTGAAGTATAATTGCTTTACGATGTTGTGTTAGTCTCTGCTGTATAACAAAGTGAATCAGCTATATGTATACACATATCCCCATGTCTCCTCCCTCTTGCGTCTCCCTCCCACCCTCCCTGTCCCACCCCTCTAGGTGGTCACAAAGCACCAAGCTGATCTCCCTGTGCTATGCAGCTGCTTCCCACTAGCTATCTATTTTACATTTGGTAGTGTATATATGTCCATACCACTCTCTTACTTCGTCCCAGCTTACCCTTCCCCCTCCCCATGTCCTCAAGTCCATTCTCTATGTCTGCCTCTTTATTCCTGTCCTGCTCCTAGGTTCATGAGAACCATTTTTTTTTTATTCCATATGTATGTGTTAGCATACGGTATTTGTTTTTTGAGAAAATCTTGAGTGATGAGTATTTGCAAATGATATCAGCACTTTGTTTCAAGTCTGTTTTGCAGTCTCAGGATATGTTTCCATTAAGGTGATCTAGACTCTTGAAAAATGATTGGAAGTAAAGTTTTGCTTCAAAGTTGAAACAGACACTAACAACCACTTGCATTTCTTATAAACATGTTAGACAGAAAGTACCCTGCATTTAAAATAAGTTCTAAAACTATTTATAAGGTATTGTGATTGCATTACCATTAGTTTTGAGAATAGTGTGTACCAAGCTGATAAGACTGAGTCTAAGCTGGTGCTTAATGTTCCACAGGTGTGATGTAACAATGTTCTTTTTGTATAGTTTTGTGTGAGCAGAAATGTTTAAGCCTAAATTTTAGAAAGACCAATGCAGAGCTGCAGTCTTCCTAATTAAAAACCCTTTTACCAAAAAAAAAAAAAAAAACCCTTTTACCAGAAATCATAATATAAACAAAGAGTGTATTTCTTTCAGTTTTGCTTAATGATGACAACACAAGAAAATACTCTGTGTGTGTGTTTATGACAGGTTTTTATATGACTGCAAATATATTTTTAAAATATATCTTATATTTAACTTTAAAATTTCACCACGTTAACAGTACCTTTAAGAAAAATTCTAAGAAACAGTTGAACTACTGGCTTAAAGGAGTAGTAATCCTTTCTTGTAAGCACCCATTTGGATTCAAGAACAAGATGGCAAAATACTCTTTTTAACTCTTTGTTTATAAATTTGTTTATTTTTATCAGTTTTATTTATGGATATTATTAATTGTATTAACTTAGTTATTTTAACATTTTATAATCTATTAAAAATGTAGAAGATACATAAAGGTATAAGCTTGAGTCCAGGAGCTGTTAGAAATTATACTTCCCCCGAAGGAAACTGGATGTCTGGCAACTAAGAATTTAACAAATAGCAGAAAAAAATCAGTAGTATCAGTGGTAGAACTATAATCCTACAGTGGCTCATTATTGTTACTATTTTCTCACATTCATCATTGTTATGGCTTTAGGAAAAGTTTTAAAACACTGAAAGGAAAAAAATGTGAGCTGATTGTTTTCAAGGGTTCAACTTTTAGGAAGACTGAGAAAATATATTGTTTTGGGGGAATATAGTTATTAGAGGTGAAACTGACAAAATCCAAAGAGTATATAACAGTGTTATCCTGTTATAAATTCTTCATTCATAAATTTAAAATATTTGAATAATTTGTTTTCAGTCTGTATAGTCTCTTAGCATGGAATTTTATAAGTTAATTGGTAAAACAGAACTTTGTTATTATGACCTAAATTTGTCCATCTGAGATTTCAGTGAGAGTCCCTAATTTTAATATAAAAGGATTTAATTTCATGTTCACCCTTTCTACTATAAGCCCTCCAGTAGGCTATAGTCTGCTCCTGTTTTATATCTTTAGTGTGTAGCACAGTGTCTGATTAACAGTAGGGATTCAATAAAATTTTATCAAATTTTATATATTGGTTTTTATTTGTTCCATCAAATATACCCTCTAAATTACGTCCATATTGAATATATTAAAACGTTTAGAAAAACATGTTTTAATATAGTCTTCATTACACACTTATATGACCGTGTTTATTGAGAAAACTGTTGTGGACAGAACGACTCTTTAATTTGACCAACAAGTCTTTGTGATCCAGCCTTTATCTCAGACTTCATCTCCCACCATTTACATTGATACATAATTATTACCCAAAGTCCATAGTTTACATTAGGGTTCACTCTTGGTGTTTATACTTTCTTTGGGTTTTGAGAAATGTATAGTGACATGTATCCACCTTTATAGTATCCTACAGAATAGTTTTCACTGCTGTAAAAGTCCTCAGTGCTCTGCCAGTACATCCCTCCCTCCTCCTAACCCCTGGCAACCACTGATCTTTTTACTGTCTCCATCGTTTTGCCTTTTCCCACTGTGTCATTTGGAATCATACAATATATTTCAGATTGGCTTCTTTCACTTAGTAATGTACATGTAAATTTTCTCCATGTCTGTTCATGGCTTGATAGCTCATTTCTTTTTCTTTCTTTTTTTTAAAATTGTGGTTAAAAAACATAATATAAAATTTACTCTCTTAACCATCTTTAAGTGTATAGTTTTGTCGTGTTAACTGTATTTATATTCTTGTATAACATCTCTAGGACATTTTCATCTTGTAAAACTAAAATTCTATACTCATTGAACAACTCTCCAGATCTCCCTCCCTCCAGCTCCTGACAACTACCATTCTACTTTCTATTTCCATGATTTTGACTACTCTAGATATCTCACATAAGTGGAGTCATACAGTATTTGTTCTTTTGCAGCAGCTTATTTCACTCAGCATAATGTCCTCAAGTTTCATCCATGTTGTAGCATGTAATAGTATTTCCTTCTTTATTTTTTTAAGGCTGAATAATATTCCATTGTATATGTATACTATGTTCCCTTTATCCATTTATCTGTTAATGGACATTTGAGCTGCTTCCACCTCTTGGCTGTTGTGAATAATGCTGCAATGAATATGGGTGTACACATATCTCTTCAAGACGATGCTTTAAATTCTTTCAATTCTTTTAGGAATATACCTAGAAGTGGAAGAGGCCTTCCTCTTTGACTAGAAATTTTGTCTTTGGACTTCCTGGTCTAAAAATAGGCCCCTCACCCCTCTCACTCTGTACATCCTTATCCTGTTCAATTTTTCTTACTAATACTTGACTTTATAATTTACGTATTTGTCTCTCATAGTAGAATGTTAGTTCCATGAGATTAGGAACTTTGTTTTATCCACTCTTTTATCATTAGAACTCATACTAGTGCCTGGCACATAGTAGGTACTTAATAATAAAAATTGAAGGAATGAATAAATTGGATAAAATGGAAAATTTGTAGTAAATGTGCCTGCATTTAAATATCTTTTTGTTGTTGTTTGATTTTCCTTATTTTTTCTCTTCCCCTTTCTATTTTCAGAATATGAGTGATGCTATGGCAGTGCTGCACAAACTACAGACAGGCTTGGATGTAAATGTAAAATTCACTGGTGTTCGAGTGTTTGAATATACACCAGAATGCATAGTATTTGATCTTCTTGATATTCCTTTGTACCATGGATGGCTAGTGGACCCTCAGGTAAGTAGAAAATCTTAAATTATATGAACACAAATATAGTAAAAATCTATTAATTTGGCAAATTAATCTAGATTTATATTTTCTGATACTTATATTTTTGTGCTTTTACATGAAATTAGCCACATTGTGAGGTTAAGAGCACAGTCCTCCAGACTGCTAAATCTGCCCAAGACTTCTGACTATAATTTCATGGAGTTAGAGGCCAACTGCAAAGCTGAGTCCACATCCTCATCAACACTTGTTATTGTCTATCTTTTTGATTACAGCCATCCTAGTAGGTGTAAGGTTGTATCTCATTGTGGATTGTTTGCATTTCTCTAATGACTAATGATGTTGATCATCTTTTCATGTGCTTATGAGCCATTTGTATATCTTCTTTAGAGAAATATCTGCAGATCTCTTGCCCATTTTTAATTGGGCTATTTGACTTTTTGTTACTGGGTTCTAAGAGTTCTTTGTATACTTACATAAAGTATGTAAGTATAGAGTATATAGTTTTAGTGCTTAATTTAGGAGTATGATCCATTTTGAGTTGATTTGTATATATGGTTTGGGGAAGGGATCCAACGTTATTCTTCTGCATGTGGATATTCAGTTGTACCAGCCCCATTTGTTGAAAAGGTTATTCTTCCCCCCAGTGAATTGTCTTGGCAGTCAGAGTGATCTTTGTGAAATAAACCCTCCCCTTTATCCCTGCGCCCTACCCTTTTCCTTAAAAGCCTCCAGTGTAACTAAAATAAGATACAAAATCTTTTTTTTTTTTTTTTTTACTTTTTATTGGTGTATAGTTGATTTACAATGTTGTGTTGGTTTCAGGTGTAAAGCAAGGTGAATCAGTTATACGTGTACATATATCCACTCTTTTTTAGATTCTTCTCCCATATAGGCCATTAGAGAGTACTGAGTAGAGTTCCCTGTGCTATACAGTAGGTTCTTATTAGTTATCTATTTTATATATAGTAGTGTGTATATGTCAATCCCAGTCTCCCAATTTAACCCTCCCCCCACTTTGCCCCCTGGTAACCATAAGTCTGTTTTCTCCATCTGTGACTCTATTTCTGTTTATTTTAAATTTTATTATTTATTTATTTTTGGCTGTGTTGGGTCTTCATTGCTGTGTGTGGCCTTTCTCTAGTTGTGGCAAGTGGGGGCTACTCTCTGTTCCCACACGCGGGCTTCTCATTGCAGTGGCTTCTCTTGTTGCGGAGCACGGGCTGTAGAAGTGCAGGCTTCAGTAGCACGCAGGCCCTAGAGCACGCAGGCTTCAGTAGTTGCGGCGCATGGGCTCCGTAGTTGTGGCTTGCAGGCTCCAGAACACAGGCTCAGTAGTTGTGGCGCACGGGCTTAGTTGCTCCACGGCATGTGGGGTCTTCCCAGATCAGGGCTCGAACCCGTGTCCCCTGCATTGGCAGGCGAATTCTTAACCACCGCACTACCAGGGAAGTCCTTTATTTCTATTTTGTAAATAAGTGCATTTGTAACATTTTTTTAGATACTACATATAAGTGACATCATATGATATATGTCTTTATCTGACTTACTTTAGTCAATATGACAATCTCTGGGTCCATCCATGTTGCTGCAAATGGCATTATTCTGTTCTTTAAAATAAGATACAAAATATTAGAGTTTTTTTTTTTTAAAGAAGATGTTGGGGGTAGGAGTTTATTAATTAATTAATTTATTTTTGCTGTGTTGGGTCTTCGTTTCTGTGCGAGGGCTTTCTCTAGTTGTAGCAAGCGGGGGCCACTCTTCATCGCGGTGTGCGGGCCTCTCACTATCGCGGCCTCTCTTGTTGCGGAGCACAGGCTCCAGACGCGCAGGCTCAGTAGCTGTGGCTCATGGGCCTAGTTGCTCTGTGGCATGTGGGATCCTCCCAGACCAGGGCTCGAACCCGTGTCCCCGCATTAGCAGGCAGATTCTCAACCACTGCGCCACCAGGGAAGCCCCTTTATTAGAGTTTTTATGATATACTGCGTGATCTAGACTCTGCCTCCTGTCAAACTTCACCTCATAATTCTCCCACCTTTTTACTACCCTCCAACAACACCAGCTGCCTTTCTATTTTTCAGACATACCAAGCTCATTTCTACCTCGGGTTTTTGTACTAGCTGATTGCCCACTGTGGAGCACTGTTTTATTACCCTAACACATTGTTCTCCCAGATCTCCCCATTTCTACTTCCTCATTATTCAGGTCTTAGATCAGATTATCACCTTGTTAGAGAGGCCTTCCCTTGTTGAAATGAGTCACCCTCTTTTCCCCCAGTCATTATCTAGAATTATTATTTATTTATTTACTTGATTGACTCTCATCTCCCAGTAGAGTGTATGTTTTTGGTTTTTTTAATTGATTAATTAATTTCATTTATTATTATTATTTTTTTGGCTGCGTTGCGTCTTCATTGCTGTGCATGGTCTTTCTCTAGTTGCAGCGAGCAGGGGCTACTCTTCGTTGCGGTGCGCAGACTTCTCATTGTGGTGGCTTCTCTTGTTGCAGAGCATGGGCTCTAGGCATGCGGGCTTCAGTAGTTGTGGCATGCCGGCTCAGTAGTTGTGGCTCATGGGCTCTAGAGCGCAGGCTTAGTAGTTGTGGCGCACGGGCTTAGCTGCTCTGCAGCATGTGGGATCTTCTCGGACCAGGGATCGAAACCGTGTCCCCTGCACTGGCAGGCGGATTCTTAACCACTGCGCCACCAGGGAAGTCTGAGTGTATGTTTTATAAGAGCTGGGCTCTTATTTCTCATTGTTAAGAACAGTGCCTGGAACATAGTAGGTTCTCAATAGATATTAACTGATGGAATGAAACATGCATGCATGCATTATGTATAGGGGAGGAGAGATCATAATAGCAAGGATTTGGTAGTGTTTCTTCATCCCTGTCCTTTGGTAGAAGTAACTGGTATTCTGGGCGGTGAAAGGGTGGCTTACTGTAAGCAGGGCATCTGTATTTTTTTTGGCACTCTGTCTCTGAGAACATCACTGAAAAGTCTAAACATGTCCAGCATCTGAAACCTCCAAGGTGCGTCATGTTGGATCCTGGCAGATGGCAATGCCAGGTAGCCTAGATTCTTGAGGAGGATGAACTTATGACCTAAGGAACTTAAGCCTGAGTTTTTAAAAACTGGACTCAGATCATCCCTCTGACTGTATGTGTAGCTACATATTGCCTGGCAAACAGTTGAATTCATATGCTTAAAGAAAAAAAGGTACTCTAATATAGGACAGAAAATTTTCATCAGACTTTTCTGGTCTACACAGTGGTTTTCAAACTCTTCGGCCTGAGAGCTGTGCTTTTTATCTATTTTACTTACTTGTTTTGTGACAGAAGGATTCTGATGCTGAGAAAGAAAAAAGAACAAGGCAAAATTTGAAATCCATAGGTCTCTATGAAATATCTCTTAGAACTGGCTAGTTCTTTGTATTATGATTATGTGTACTGCAAATAATTATCTTGCAAATAAATGTCAGTCATTTTCTGGATGGTGGGCCGGCACCATAGTTCAGCCACGGGAAGGTGTTTCTCCATTATTAATTGATAATTAACTCTTTAAGAGCAGCATTGGGGTCTTCCCTGGTGGCGCAGTGGTTAAGAATCCGCCTGCCAATGCAGGGGACATGGGTTCAAGCCTCGGTCCAGGAAGATCCCACATGCGGCGGAGCAACTAAGCTCACGAGCCCCAACTACTGAAGCCGCATGCCTAGAGCCTGTGCTCTGCAACGAGAGAAGCCACTGAAATGAGAAGCCCAGGTACCACAACAAAGAGTAGCCCCCACTTGCCACAACTAGAGAAAGCCCATGTGCAGCAACAAAGACCCAACTCAGTCTAAAATAAACTAATAATTTTTTTTAAAGATCTTTTTTTTTTAAATTAATTAATTTATGGCTGTGTTGGGTCTTCGTTTCTGTGCAAGGGCTTTCTCTAGTTGTGGGAAGCGGGGGCCACTCTTCATCGCGGTGCACGGGCCTCTCACTATCGTGGCCTCTCTTGTTGCGGAGCACAGGCTCCAGACGCGCAGGCTCAGTAATTGTGGCTCACGGGCCCAGTTGCTCCGTGGCATGTGGGATCTTCCTAGACCAGGGCTTGAACCCGTGTCCCCTGCATTGGCAGGCAGATTCTCAACCACTGCGCCACCAGGGAAGCCCCTCAACAAATTTTTAAGGATTTAAAATATATGAAGTACAGAATAGTCTCTGACCACAATGCAATTAAACTAGAAATCAGCAGAAAAAACAGTAGAGACTGTCTGGATCAAAAAATCGTAATGAAACTTAAAGTATATTTTAAACTACACAACAACTAAATATCAAAACTTGTGAGATTTAGCTGAAACAGTTTTTTTTTTTTAGCTAAAACAGTTTTTAAAGGGGTTTTTAAAGCCCTAAAATCGAATATTAAGGAATAATGAAACTGAAAATTAATGAACTTTATATCTATCTTAAGAGCAAAAGTATTAAAATAGAAAGAAAATATATAATAAAGAAGATTAACATAGCTAAAATTCTTCAAAAAGGACTTGAAGAGACACTTCACAAAAATGGATACCCAAATGACCAGTGAACGTATGAACTAGTCGTCAGGGAAATGCAAATTAAAACCTAAATGAGATACGACTACACACCCATCAGAATGGCTGACATTTAGAAGTCTGACAATACTAAATATTGGAGAAGATATGCAGTATAGAGAATTTTCATTCCATGCTAATGATAATGTAAATTGACTACCTCCTTTGGAAAGCAGTTTGGAGTTATCTAGTAAAGTTGAGGATAAGACTCAAGAATTTGACAAGGCAAATTCCTTAGAGAAACTAGATTTGTGAAACAGGATAAATGTACAGGAACGTTCATAGCAGTATTATTTGTCATCGCCCCAAACTGAAAACAACTTGAATAGCCATCAAAAGACGAATGAATAAATGTATGATAGTATATTCATACTATGGAATGCTATAGTACAATGGAAACAAAGAACAGCTGCATACCACTGCATACAACTACCTAGTATGTTATATTTTTGCTTATTTGGTTTATTGTTTGTCCTTTCTCTAGAATATAAACTTTATGAAAGCATAGACCATCTATTTTATTCACTGCTGAGTCTTCAGTTTCTCTAACAGCACCTGGTGCATAGTAGTGCATAAAAGGCATCCAAATGAATTAATTGAATGAAATATTAATGTAGAGATCCTGCCTATGAAATTTGAAATCTTTGTATTTTTCATTGCTAGTCTATAGTAGTACAACTGATTTTTATATATTGATCATGTATTTATTATTCTAGGTGTATTTTTGTGGATTCCTTAGGATTGAAAATTCAGTTCTTTGGAAAGACAATGAAGTTGAGTCACTAAAGAAAATTGCTGTAATCAGTAAAGGTGTTACAAAAAATAATGAAACTTTAAAGCGATTGTGCTCTCAAACTGCTTCTTAAGGGTCTAAGTTTTCATTTTAAATAAATGAAAACTGAAAGGCATATTCTTTTGTGTCATTTACCTAGAATCATAGCCAAAAGATCCACTTTCAAAGAAACGGCCTTATTTGGCTTCGTATCAGAAGGTTGACAAGTGAATACATTTGTGTGTTTTAAGCTAACATGAACTGTTTAAGATATGTATGTAACATTTTCCACAGTTTCCTGCTTTAATTTATTCAATTAACTGATCTTCAGCCAACCGTCAGTCCCACTTGGATGGTTAAGAGGCTTTTACCATCCTTGAATTTTGCAGGAACAACAAAAAATTATAACCTAGAGAAGTTGTTCTTAAATTTTGCTAGGCAGCAGTGGAATGAAAACTTAGGCACTTGAGAAACAACTTGAGTTTTGAATTCTTTTAGCTTTTTAAAAAGCTCCCAGTTTGAAAACCACTGTCCTTACTATTGTGCAGATCTGTCAATTCTTGTGGTATTCAGAGTAGATATTCATGAAGATCATTTGGATGTGGAAAAAAAACATGGCCTCTCTTATTTTTTATTTCATTGTATTAATTTGTGTTAATTAATATATTAATAAAGTACATGTAAATAATTTACAAATAAATATATTTTAGGGATGGGAGGGCAATCAAAGTAAGTTTAGACAGCAGATATCTATTTTGCTTCAATAGTAAAAGCAAAGTATATGGAAGGAGAGTAGAGATGCCCAATTTTATTTTCTTATACCTTAAAACTTTGAATTTATTTTTCTACTGTACCTTTACAGACAAAGATCAAATAAGAATCATGAGGCAAATATTTTCTCTTATTAATATATATTAACTTTTGTTTAGGGAAATAACATTAGTTATGTCTGCTCATATCTCCACTATGCTAGAAACTAAGTAACAAATAAAATGGGAAACCCTGTTTATGCCATAAATTAACATCTTTTAGATTTGCCTTGCTTTACAATCTTTTTTATAAATTTTTAAAATTTTTATTTTATTTATTTTTGGCTGTGTTGAGCTTTCTCTAGTTGGGGTGAGCGGGGGGCTACTCTTTGTTGCGGTGCATGGGCTTCTCATTGCAGTGGCTTCCCTTGTTGCAGAGCATGGGCTCTAGGCCAGCGGGCTCAGTAGTTGTGGCTCGAGGGCTCTAGAGCGCAGACTGAGTAGCTGTGGCGCACAGACTTAGTTGCTCCACCGCATGTGGGATCTTCCTGGACCAAGGCTCGAACCCGTGTCCCCTGCATTGGCAGGTGGATTCTTAACCACTGCGCTACCAGGGAAGCCCGCCTTGCTTTACAATCTTAAGAAATAAAATTGCATATACTAATTCCATTTTATTAGTTATTGCATAATTGAAATATGGCTAAGCAATATTGTTCATAATATGTTATTGTGAACCATAAACAAAACTGGAAACTGTTGGGTGTTAATTTTAGTGCTGATTTTCTTTTTTCATAAGTAATACTTTTATATTTAGTATTATATTAGAATAAAACCCTCAAGAGTTATATGGGTTTCTTTGTTATTGTTTTTAATTTTATCATGATTAGTGAGACAGTCATTTGTTTTGTAGATTGATGACATTGTAAAAGCTGTTGGTAACTGCAGCTACAACCAGCTAGTGGAGAAGATCATCTCTTGTAAGCAGTCAGACAACAGTGAGCTGGTTAGTGAAGGTGGGTGAGTGTTGCTATTATCTGACTTATTCTTGGCAAAGTAACTTGTCTTAAAATTTAATGTCTTCTAAATGTCTTAAATACAACTTCTAAAAAATAAAAGTGATTCTACCTATGAGAATTAAAAGAAGTAATTATTCATAGAGGTACCAGTGAAAGGTTTTTCCTAGAACCCTTTTTATTTGTTTTGTAAAATCACTCCTGGATTCTAATAAAAGTCTTTGGAATCACTTGCTATCTTTGATATAATCAGTTACCCAGGGGTTACTGATAATTACTCTTTTAAAAAAGGGTTATTACTTGGGAGTACTGAGGGAACTTTATAATTCATCTTGAACACTTCTGTTGACTGAGATGTATATTATGGTACTCAAGTGTTCATTTTAGTAGAGCTCTACCTTATATTTCAGTACAATATAGTATATTAAAGCTCTATTCTGGATCAGAGTACACCTTTGATCATCAGTTTCCCTAATCCTTAGCTAAAATTAAAAATTGCTAAATTCATCAGCATAGAAGTGTTTTTTGTGTGTTTGTTTGTTTGTTTTTTAAGCTGTGTTCCAGTCAGTGAAGGGAAGAGCAGATTTGAAACCAGAGTGCTATCAGGAACCATAGCATTTGGGTATAACTTCACCATCACCCACTTCACTTTTTCATAAATATACACAAATACTGAGACTGCTGTTCTCCTCAGTTTGAAGTGTTAACAAAAGAAAGAGAAATCGTGAGAAGCAGACACACAGTTCTTTCACATGAGGTATAATAAAAATTTATTATCGTCACTACATTTTAAAAAATTAAAACCAAGTGACTACAAGAGTACCTAAGAACATATAAAAGAAGATGTGTATGTGAATCTCATACTATATTGATTAATAAGAACCCAACTAATTACACTACTCAATTATCCAGAAGTTTAACATGTTTATGCAAGAGGCCAGTAGCAGGAAAATACACAGTGTGTTAGTTGAGGCTCATCTAGTCTTTTACTTGCAGTAAACACACAGATATTCAGCAATATTGATCATTGATTTGTGTGACGCCTCTTTCACTACAACCTAAGGCAGCAAAGTTTAAATTTTAGGGGAGAGAGGAGCAACAAAAGTTGTTACAAAAAATGTTTTCCCTCAGTTGACAAAATTCCACTCACTAGAACTTTCCATTCTTTATCCAAGCTCTCATTACTGTAAATATTCTTAGAAAGCAGGCTATAAAGAAAGTATCCATCTGTGGATTTCTACTTTCTCAGTAACTTTCAGTATGCTATTCAATAGTAATTGAGAGAACAGTAGGGTCCAGAAAGTGTTAACAGATGGAATGATAGCCAATAAGTGATATTTGGATGAATATATTTATAAGGTAAGAAGCTATGGGAAACACTAATGTTGACAGCATTTTCACCAAGCTAGGCTGCAATGTAACAGGGGTAGGACTTATTACACTAGCAGAATGAACAACAACCAAAAAACAGTCCCTTCATCACTTCTCCTTTCTCTCAACGTGATTTTACAACTATTATTATTATTTCTCTGGTATTGAATCCCTGGGATAATAAAAAACTGTAGCTAATTTGTATAGAATTGATAACTTGAGAAGAATATCTTGGTAAAAGCAAGTAGGAATCTTCCTCTTTAGTGGTATAGAATTTTCAGGTAATATATATCAGAGCTGATTAAATCCTTGATATATAAATTTCATAATGGTGAAATTCTGCTTATCATATTTCCATACATAGTGAAGGAAAAATTATATATGAAATTCAGTACAATTAAAAAGCTAAACTCGTTTTTTGTTTATAAGAAATTACAAATATGTAGTCTGCTTGAAATAAGTATTCAATCCCAATGGCTACTTGTATAAGGCACTATGAAATCATTAAGGAAATAAAAGGCCACAATGGACATTTTTTCTTTTTTTTTTTTTTTTAAACATCTTTATTGGGGTATAATTGCTTTACAATGGTGTGTTAGTTTCTGCTTTATAACAAAGTGAATCAGTTATACATATACATATGTTCCCATATCTCCATTTTTTCTTATATAATATAGCAATTAGCTTTTTTTTCCATTTTCTTCATCATATTTTCTTGGGTATATTGTTCAACCAAAGTAGTCTGCTTTCTTTTTCTGTTTAGCCTACAACTGTAACTTTCCTCCTGAATCATAAAATATCCCAAAGTGGTTTATTTCTAATCTTTCTTTATTAAAAACTATTAAACTTTGGTCTGAGATGATTTTTTAAAAATTCAAATATTTCATCTCCATAAGGTGCAGAATACAAGAAATATGTTTACTATCATTCTTTTTTGATGAAAAAGAAATATTATTTAGTTAATAGTCAAATAGAATTAGATATTCTTTCAACTTCTTTCAGAGAACATTTATTTTTTTCTGGTGGCAATACCTTGTAAGTAAAAGTACAGAAGTTTTACATGTACATAGAATATTTATTACTTGCTACCTCTTTTGGATATTAATACTTTTTTGAATCAAGTTATAACGATGGGTTGTGGCATGGCAGCAGAAATCAACAAGGAAAAAAATAGCACAGTACCAGTTTCCAGACTTCATGCTAACTGGTCATTTAATTCCAGAAGATCTCTCAGGAATAATTTCTTCTTTAACAATTGTTTCTAGGTAAAAAAAAATATGCTTAAGGAAATTATTCCAGCATATTCACTTATTCGAGCTCACTTACTGAGCTTTTATTATGTGCCATAAACGCTGAAGATTATAGTTTGAGTTCATATTATTTTTGATTAAATAATATTGATTTCCTTTTCTCTTTATTTTGGAAAAACTCAAACCCATAAAATTGGAATAGCACAATGAATATATGTATCTATATACATATTTGTACATATATATGTTTCATCTAAATTCACCAATTATTAGCATATTGAATTTTTACTTTCTGTATTCATACACACACACAATTTTTTTCCTAAATCGTGACAATTAATTGCAAATATTATAGCACTTTATCCATTAACTCTCCAATATTTGTCTCCTAAGAACAAAGAATTTTCCTATGTAATCACAATGCAGTTACCTCAGGAAATTTAACATTGATACAATACTATTATCTAATATACTGTTTATATTCAGAATTCCCCAGTTGTCCCAGTAATGCCCCTTATAGCTTTTAAGTTTTTTCAGTGTAAGTTTCAATCAAGTATCATTTAATTATCATATCAATTTAGTCTCCTGTAATCTAGAACAGAAGATCCCTATCCTTTTTTCTTTTCTTTTCTTTTCTTTTCGGTCTTTTGTGGTATTTACTTTTCTTTATAGTCCAGGCTGGTTGTTTTATAGAATAGTCCTCAATCTGGATTCATCTGATTGTTTCCTCATTAGTAGATTTGGGTTATATATTTTCCTTGGGAATACTACATAGGCGACATTGTGTCTTTCCTAGTGCATCAAATCAGGTGGCACGTGATGTCTGATTATCCCATTGTTGGTGATGTTCAAATAGGATTAAGGTGATATTTACCAGATTTTTTGTTGTTGGAAAGATGCCCTTTGCCATTTGTAATTAATAAGTAATCTCTGATATTATGTTTTGAAACTCCATAATTTGTTTAGTTATGAAAAGTTGAAACTAGATTAGGCTTTTGAATATGCCACTAAAATCACACAGGTGTCACTGTTTACAAGTTGGTAGAAGAATTAGGAAACATTTTTCTCTCTAAGTCTAAATTAGTCTATGCTCTATGGTCTGGGGAGAAATAGAGTTCAGTTTGCATTTATGATAATCAGCACTACATTTTATAAATTAATACCGGTTAAGTTCCAGTCTTCACTTTGCCATAACTAGTTTTATGTCCTTGAGCAAGTCACTTATTCTCTCTGAATCCATGTCCTGTTCTCTAGAAACAAGCAGCTGAGAAAGACTTCTAGTATTAAATTTTTGAATTTCATACATGAAAGTAACATTGTGCTATATCTCCACTGAATTTTTGTATCTTTTTGAAAGGGTTTTGTAGAGAGTATGTTGTATGAATGAGGTATGGGAGGGACATTTAGAAACATCTTTCTGAAGGAAGTGTTTAGTTACATGGATATTATAGACAGCAGTGGTACTTCTCAGCACAGGCATAACGCTTACTTTTTAAATGCTATATAAGAGAAAATGCTTTAGTATATAACTAATACATTCTACTCAATAACTTAGCATTTAGCAAAGTAATGATAATAATTGAGGAGGGGTCTTATTTCTAAATGTATAAAGCCAGGAAGTTGCAAATGAGCTATAAATTTCCTTTGGCTGTGGCCTTCTGTATAACTTTTTGTACTTCCCATCCTACATTACCAATTCCTTGGAATAGTGTGATATATTGGTAACTTTTTACAACCACTTTGCAGCTTGAAGTGCTATGGCTTGACACTAAAAGTGAGGGAGTGGAATAAATCTATATCAGGCAGCTGCCTCTGGCCCTACCAAGTTTCTACCAAGTTTATTTTCAAATTTTTGTTGAGTCATCAGTTTATTAACACAGATTCATCTTTACTCCCTATATCTGCACCTCCCTGCTCACTTACAAAACTTTTTAGAGCATTCTCCTCCCCTCTATTCCTTTTTAAAGAAAGGGAGCAAAAGGAGGAAGGAAGAGGAAGAATGAAAGAAATATAGGCTTTTAAAATATTTATACAACTGATTCTCATTATTACTGATAGTTATGTTCCATAAAGTTGCTGTGAACACTGAATTAGTGAATACCAAACCACTGCTCATAGGGGAAACACAACATTAGGTTCCTGTGAGCCTCTGGTCACAAGATTTTCATCAACTTATCAATACATAACCTTGTTTTTCGTGTGTTTCTGTTGAGAGACACCTTATTTTTTTTTTAACATCTTTATTGGAGTATAATTGCTTTACAATGGTGTGTTAGTTTCTGCTTTATAACAAAGTGAGTCAGCTATACATATACATATACATATATCCACATATCTTCTGCTATCCTCCCTGTCCCACCCCTAGGTGGTCACAAAGCACGGAGTTGATCTCCCTGTGCTATGCGGCTGCTTCCCACTAGCTATCTGTTTTACATTTGGTAGTATATATAAGTCCATGCCACTTAGAGACACCTTGTTTAATATATATTATTGATTCAGTAACATTAAACTCATATCCAACAGCTTCATGCCCGGCAGAAGCTGCAAAAATATGCATTGTCTCTATAAGGCACATCACAACCTTTGTGTGCTTAGGAACACTAGCTTCAGCATTATGCTTGGGGGCCATTTTACACAGTAAAAATCACTCCAAAGAAGCACAGAAATTTCACAAAATGTGATAAATATGGCATTATATAGAATGTGAAAATCACATTTGTTCACAGTATGAGAGCTGAAACAAGAAGGTGACACACTGTTGCCTATTTTGACTTCAGTGGGGAATGTGTGTGTTGGGTGACTCAATTTTTTTGCTGCTTTGCACATATTCAGGAATGACCCTGAAAGTGCAACAAGTATTGATTTTTGGAGTTATAAATTTTAGATAGTAGGCAAATTAGCGTATATGAACCCGTGTGAATAATGAGGATCAACTGTATGTATAGCTTTTAAATTAAACCCCAGAAGGTTTCTTTATATTTCATTATGTTTGAAAACAGAAGAGATGATTTCTATTTCTGAACTTGGTATATCTACATAATGAGTAGCATATGTTGGAGGAGATTAGGATAAAAATGTTATCAGTTACCCCACTGTTTTCTGTTCAGTCTTATGCCTACTTTTAGTTTTAAGGCAAGAATTGAGCAGTTTGTGAACTGAAAATTATCTGGGATCTTTGTCAAAATCTTAAGCAACTCAATTTCTTGAGGCTACTTTTAATTTCTAAACACCTATCCATTGGGGAAGTAGTTGTTGACTTTTGCTAACCCTTACCTTCTTATTGTTTTTTTGGGTTTTAGTTTTATTGTGTGTGTTTCTTCTATTGCAAGGCGCATGAAATCCTTTGCGGAAGAAGGTGTGGTATAAGTAAATACATTTATTGATAAAAAGAATTTCAGATAACTGTTTCTTTAGCCTGGAAATGTCTATAGACACATCTTCCATCGCAGAATTAGAAAAAAAATCTCCAATTTAGGCAATTTAGGGCCATCATGTTATAGTAGGAGGAGTCTTATTTTGATTGGCCTTTCTTCATAATTGGAACACAATGTAAATAGAAAAACTTTAAAATTTTGAAATTATTCTTCCATCTAATATTATGCATTGGTTCCTAGGCTTTGTAGCTGAGCAGTTTCTAAATAACACAGCCACTCAACTGACATACCATGGATTATGTGAACTAACTTCAACGGTTCAGGAAGGAGAACTTTGTGTGTTCTTTCGGAATAATCATTTTAGCACCATGACCAAATACAAGGTATGATATAGAAATAGCTACTGTTATTCTAAACTAAAGGAGCTTGATTTAGAGATGTCTTATGATCTGCTTCAAAATAAAAAATTTTAGCGTAATATTCTTTAACCATCAAATTATGAAGGTAATAATTAATTCTTTAGGGTGGAATGGATTAGCAATTTGTTACTTAAAATCAATTTTTTTTTTTTAGGTCTCAACTCCATTTTCAGAGATTACTGCATTAAAATGTATTTATTATTTTCTTTCTAAGGAAAAAAAAGATAAGCCCTAATGTTAGAACTAGGATGACTGCTAATGATGGATGTTTACATTTGAGGGCTAAAGGAGTTTAGAGAAAGAATCAAGATTTGTCTTTATGATAGTGTTTCTATTATTAAGTTATCAGTGTGACTTTAAATTCTTTTTATCATGTCACTTATGGCTTTGCCAAAAAAATCTTACTGATTCATCCCTCTTGTTATCTCTTCAATGCTTCCATTTTTACAGCTGCCACCTAATACAGGAGTTTATCAACTTATCTCTAGACTTTTGTGGCAGAATACTCCTCTGATCAGGTCAATAATATTGCAAAAATGTTAGTAGCACCCAGTGCCTAGAGGATAAAAATGCAAGGTATTTTCTACTATCCCCTTGTGTCAACACTTTGCTTCAGCCATAATGATCTGTCTACTCATTAATAGTCCTCCATCCCCATACACACTTTATGCTTTCCCATTTTGTTTCTTACTCCTAATCCCTATGTGAACATTCTCACTCCTTTTTGCCTATCCAGATTTCACCTATCTTTTAAGAAACATTTTATATACTAACTCTTCAGTAAAGCTACTTCTTCTCTCCTTAAATCAGTGGTTCTCAACCCAGATTGTATGCTAGAGCTGCCTACGGAGCTATTAAAAAAAATACCAATGCCCAGAGCCCAACACCAACTCAATTAAATCAGAATGTGTAGAGGTGAGACCTGAGCAACAGTATTTTTAAAATGTTTTCCAGGTGATTTAAATATGCAGCTAAGGCTCTGGATCACTACACTACCCTTCCTCCTTTACTTGTTATGGGCCATATTGTCCTTACTTTGCCCTTATTGATGAGTACCTAGTTAACAATTTTCTTTCCATGTAAATGTGTCTCATTTTTCTAAATGAAAGTAAGCTTATTGAAGTCAGGAATCTGACTTTGTATTTCCTTCAACACTTTAATCAGTGAATTGCACAAAGCAGTGTAAAATAATGATTTGTTTGCTTATTTAAGGATACTGTATAGCCCTAGCTCTCCTGCTCCCCTGTTAGTTATAGCAAGGGTTTGTTTGTATTGTTCCCATATTTAAGCTAGATGTGTGCTAGGTATGGGCCCAGATTTATCCATATTCCTCAAAAATCTAAGGCCAAAGAACCACAAAATCAGAATTATTGCTACATAATAAATACTGCTAAGTCATCTCACTTTACCTGATCTCTTTAAGTCCACACTTTATTCATTCATTCAACAAATATTTATTGAGCATGATTATGACTGGGTACTTACTTAGCTAAGTATTAGGACTGCAGCCTGAGCAAGGCAGCTATAGTTCCTGCCATTTAAGGACCTCCTAGTTTGACAAGGGACAGATGTTAAATAATTACATAAGTAGGTATCATTTCTATTGAGATACACTCTGTGAAGGGTACCTACAACATGCTGTGAGTACTTTTATTAGGACTTATAACCTATTTGAAGATGTCAGGAAAAATGGGGGGGTGGTGCGGTTAACTAAGCAGATGGAACATGTGTGCAGAAGCCCTGAGGAGGGAAATAACCTAACTTTTTAAGGAATTCGAAGAAGGGCTATGTGACTGAAGCATAGAAAATAAGAGGCATGATGTAAGGCTCAAGAGGCATGATGTAAGGCTCAAGAGATAGATATCAGATCTTGTAGAGTCCTAAGTTAAAAGGAGGAATTGGGAATTCTCTGGCAGTCCAGTGGTTAGGACTTGGCACTTTCACTGCCAGGGCCCGCGTTCAGTCCCTGGTCAGGGAACTGAGATCCCACAAGCCATGCTGTGTGGCCAAAAATAAATAAATAAATGAATGAATGAATGAGAGAAATAGACTTTGGTCTCTTGATGGCCTAGTCGTTCTTTTTGTTCTCTCTCTCTCTCTTTTTTTTTTTTCTCCACAGGGGTAGGATAGTTCAATTGAGAAAACAACGTCTCTGGCTGTCATGAGTGGTTGTTTTACAACTTTCCAAAATTGAGCTTTAGACGTTCCCTTTTTTTTTTTTTATCAAGGCCATATCCCTGACCTGGAAGTCCTTTACTAGTCACCTAGGTATTTGCAATCTTCCTGTGTGGTTGGGAAGGGTGCGCCTCTCCTGGAGCACTTTCTGCATTGGGTCTGTTTCTGGACTGAATATGCATTTCCATGAGATAATGATAGCCGAGAGAATGTGTGTACTCTGCTATTTCTCACTTCTAAGTTTTTCTCAGTAAACCTTATTCTGTAGCTAAACAGTGTACCACTAGTGTGTGTCTCCCTGCCCCTTGTATAACATTAAGGTGTTTTGGACTTCGGGGCAAGCCCCAAGAGCCAGTTTTTTGAAAGGATAAACAAAATCGACAAACTTCTAGCCAGGCTCTCCAAGAAGAAAAGAGAGAAGACCCAAGTAAACAAAATAAGAAATGAAAGAGGAGAATTAATAGTCAATACTGCAGAAATACAAAAAAATCATAAGAAATACTATGAATAGTTATATGCCAACAAATTGGGACAACCTAGAAAAAAATGGACAAGTTTCCATAAACATACAGCTTGCCAAAGCTGAGTCAAAATAATTTGGGGTTTCCCTTGTGGCGCAGTGGTTAAGAATCTGCCTGCCAATGTAGGGGACATGGGTTCGAGCCCTGGTCTGGGAAGATCCCACATGCCGCAGAGCAACTAAGCCCATGCGCCACAACTGATGAGCCTGCACTCTATAGCCCGTGTACCACAACTACTGAAGCCCGTGCGCCTAGAGCCCGTGCTCCACAACAAGAGAAGCCACTGCGATGAGAGGCCCATGCACCACAACGAAGAGTAGCCCCTGCTTGATGCAACTAAAGAAAGCCTGCATATAGCAATGAAGACCCAAGGCAGCCAAAAATAAATTAATTAATTTTTTAAAAAAGATAATTTGAACAGACTGATCACTAGAAGTGAAACAGAATCTGTAAATTAAAAAAAAAAAAAAAACCGAAAAACAAAACCCAAAAAACCCCTGGCAAACAAAAGTCCAGAACCAGATGGCTTTACTGGGGAATTCTACCAAACATACAAAGAACTTATTGTTCTCCAACTATTCCAAAAGATTGAAGAGGAGGGAACACTACCGAAGTCATTCTATGAAGCCACCATCACCCTGATACCCAAAATAAAGCTACAGTTATCAAAACAGCATGGTATTGGTGCAAAAACACATATGGATCAAGGGACCAGAATAAAGAACCCTGGAGTAAACCCACACACCTATGGTCAATTACTCTTTGACAAAGGAGGCAAGAATATACAGTGGAGAAAAGACAGTCTCTTTAGCAAGTGATGTTGGGAAAGCTGGACAGCTGCATGTAAATCAATGAAATTAGAACATTCCCTCATACCATGCACAAAAATAAACTCAAAATGCCTTAAAGACTTAATATAAGACACGATACCATAAAACTCCTATGCCAACAAATTGGGACAACCTACAAAAAATGGATAGTTTCTATAAACATACAGCTTGCCAAAACTGAATCAAGAAGAAACAGATAATTTGAACAGACTGATTACTAGAAATGAAATAGAATCTGTAAAAAACAAAACAAAACAAAAAACACCCAAAAAACAAAAAAACTCCCTGCAAACAAAAGTCCAGGACCAGATGGCTTTACTGGGGAATTCTACCAAACATACAAAGAAGAACTCATCCTTCTCAAACTATTCCAGAAGATTGAAGAGGAGGGAACACTACCAAATTCATTCTACGAGGCCACCATTACATAGAATAAAACAAAGGGGGAAACAGTCTTTGACATAAATCACAGCAATATTTTCTTAGATCAGTCTCCCAGGGCAAAATAAATAAAAGTAAAAATAAACAAATGGAACCTAAACAAATTTAAAAGCGTTTGCACAGTGTAGGAAATCATCAACAAAAAGGCAACCCACGAATGGAAGAAAATATTTGCAAATGATGTGATGAATAAAGGGTTAATTTCCAAAATATACAAAGAGCTCATACAACTTAATATCAAAAAAACAAACAACCGAGTCAAAAAATGGACAGAAGACCTAAATAAACATTTCTCCAAAAAGACATACAGCTGGCCAACAGGCACATGAAAAGATGCTCAACACTGCTAATTATTAGAGAAATGCAAATCAAAACCACAATGAGATATCACCTCACACTGGTGAGAATGGCCATCATCAAAACGTCTACAAATAATAAATGCTGGAGAGGGTGTGGAGAAATATTAATATATGGGAATATTAATATTCCCACTGTTGGTGGGAATGTTAATTGGTTTAGCCACTATGGAAAACAGTATGGAGGTTCCTTAAAAAACTAAAAATAGAACTACCATATGATCCAGCAATTCCTCTCCTGGGCATATATCCAGAAAAAACAAAAACTCTAATTCAAAAAGGTCCATGCACCCCTATGTTCATAGCAGCACTGTTTACAATAGCCAAGACATGGAAGCAGCTTAAGTGTCCATCAACAGATGAATGGATAAAGAAGATGTGGTGTATATATACAATGGAATGTTAACCATAAAAAAGAATGAAATATTGCCATTTGAAGCAACATGGATGGACGTAGAGTTTATCATGCTGAGTGAAATAAGACAGAGGAAGACAAATACTGTATATCACTTATATGTGGAATCTAAAAAATAACACAAATGAGTTTATTTACAAAACAGAAACAGCTTCACAGACATAGAAAACAAACTTATGGTCACCAAAGGGGAAAGCGGGGAGGAGGGAAAAATTAGGAGTATGGGATTAACAGATACACAGTACTATATGTAAAATAGAAAAACAACAAAGATTTACTGTATAGCAGGGGACTGTATTCAATATCTGATCATAGCCTATAATGGAAAAGAATCTGAAAAAACATGTGTAACTGAGTCACTTTGCTGTATACCTGAAAATAATACAGTATTGTAAATCTATTATTCTTTAATTTAAAAAACGAAAGAATGATTTCTGGGTTCTAAGCATGAACAACTGGATGAATGATGATGCTCTTTATCGAAACGCAGAACACTGGAACAGAAAAAAGATGTGAACTTTTAGAACTGTTAGAGCTGCTTCTCAGGCATCCCTCCAAGTGGAAATGTTGGTTAAATGGTTCAGGACTGGAATAAGTTTTGTGTACAAATAGGGAGAGGGAGAGTATGAGATTTACAAGAAAAATGTGGAATTGGAAGAAAAGAGAAGGCCTAGGACAGAGATTTGAGGAGTGCCAACATTTAAGGATCAACTAGTGGAGTATAAACTGGCAAAGGAGACAGAAAGAAAAGAACAAAAGGAAAATCTAAAGAATATGGTATCATGTAAACCAACAAGGAGAGAGTGTTTCAAGAAGAATTGGAGATCTCAATTGTTAAATGCTATTGAAAAGATGAATAAGATAAGAACACTTGGGGGGAAAGTGTTCATTAGGGATATGGATTTCATTGATATCTTTTAGAGAATGGTGGAAGCAGAAAAAAAACCTCATTGAATTGGTTAGGAAATGTTTGGGGTCTCAGATACTAGAAATAGATTATAGGCAACTTTTGACAGACAAACAACAGTTTGTCTGTGAGGAGGCACAGACATAATGGCTCATAGCTATAGTAGAGTGTGGAATCCAGGGAAGGTTGTTTTTGTTTAATATGAGAGACTTGACAATGTTAAAATATTGAAGGACTCAATAGAGAGAAATGTTGAAAATTCAGGAGAGGAGATAATGTTAGAAGCCTCCAAGAAGGTGAGAAAGGATAAACATTTTCACAGGTAAAATGGATTGACCTTTGGTTTAAAAAGAGACCTCTCCATTGTAAAGGAGGGAAAGAATAGACTATGAGTAGAGCTACCGGTAAGTTTATAGATTTGATGGCAGGAAATAGAGAAAGTTTTTGTTTCAATGTTTCTATTTTCTGTAATGTGGAAGGCAAGATCATTTACTGAGACTGAGGAGGGGTAAGAAGGTTTGGTTCCAGATTTGAAGAAAGAAAATTTGAAGTAGTCTTTACAGCATGTGGGAGAAAGGACTAACTAGAGAAATTAAGAATCACTATGCAGTGTTAAGGATGGTAATTATTACATGAATATACCACTTGTGTCATTTTTCTGTGGGAGTATTCATCAGAGTGTAGGCCTGGTGAAGGTAGTTAGTTATCCTAGATTTGGGACTTCGTTAAGTGGGTGGGTGCATCAAAGAATAAAAGAGCAAAGGAATTTAGGGGCATGATGTTATTATGTACATGATGATATTGGCCAAACTTATAAATATTTTTCTAGAAGAAAAAAAAAACACCATTCTTTACAAGGTAGTCCTGTTTTGTTTTGTTTTTTTTTTTGTCTGTGCTGCGTGGCTTGTAGGATCTTAGTATCCCAATCAGGGATCGAAACTGGGCCCTCGGCAGTGAAATCAATGAGTCCTAACCACTGGACCACCAGGGAATTCCTGGTAGTACTATTTTTATAGAAGGGATAAATGGAAACAACTATCCTGGTGGCCAGTCACTAGGGGGAAATGGTATTATTTTCTATAGTGACCACCAAACTGAAACAGTAGCACTGTTTTATACTTTTTATTATGAAAAATTGGAAACTTACAGAAAAATGATGAGACTAATTTAATGTGTTCCTATTGTACTCATCACCTACTTTTAACAGTTTTGACGTATTATTTTTTATCTATTTTTATATTTTTGTTTATACTTAAATATGTATCTCTAAACAAGAACATTTCCCTTTCAAATCACAGTACCATTATTGCATCTAACAAAGTTATCTATAATTTTTAATATCATCTCATACCCAGTCCATATTCAAATTTCCCATTTGTCCCCCAAATGGTTTTATGGATGGTTTGTTCAAACCAGGATCTAATCAAGGACCTTGTGTTACATTTGGTGAAGTCCTTTTTAGACAGAAATCCTGTGTTTTCCAGGAATCTTTTGGGTCTTTGGGCTATTTGTATCTGCCTCATTATAATCCTCTCAGTTCTATTTCCTATATTCCTGTTGAACTTTCTTTCCAGTTCTGAGGGTCTTTAAATTAGACGCTGCTTTACTCTGGCAAAGTACCCAATGAGTACATTCTTTATAAGAGTCAGAGACACTTTCCCTCCTGATTGACCCAGTGACTGATGACTGACTTACCACAAAATCTATTAGCACTTCTTCAGTTGTTGGTGTAAAACTAGAAGCCCTAAAGGAATACTTACTAAAATTTAAGGAAGGGGTTCCTGCATTTGCTTGATAAGGAAATAAGATGGAAGATTGTGCCCTTGTTCTATTAAACCTGTTCAGCATTAAAACTATTATTCTGTACCACTAATTGCTGGGTTGTTAGAGTTTCTGTAGTTCTTTATAAACTTGAGCCCTAAGGAATCTATAAGGATATAAGTAAGGAAAAACTAGAAAGCTGCTTTTTCCAACAAGATATGCCTACTTTTACTGCTGCATTAGATCTTCATAAGGACTTCTAACATTTCACTTTTGAAGGACCCTGAGATTTTTAGGGCCATTTTATGCATTCATATTTAATGATCACTTTATTTTGCATCTTCCTGCCCCTGTGAACTCTTTGGAACAACTAGAGTATAAACACAGTTCATTCCATGGAATTCTAGATATACTTTCTTTTTTTAAAAAAATATATTTTATTTATTTTTATGGCTGTGTCAGGTCTTGTGGCACGTGGAGTCTTTGATGAGACATGCAGGATCTTTTTTTTTTTTTTTAATAAATTTGTTTATTTATTTTTGGCTGTGTTGGGTCTTTATTGCTGTGCTCGGTTTTTCTCTAGCTGTGGCGAGCGGGGGCTACTCTTCATTGTGGTGTGTGGACTCCTCATTGTGGTGGCTTCTCTAGTTGCGGAGCACGGACTCTAGGTGCACAGGCTTCAGTGTGGCATGCGAGCTCAGTAGTTGTGCCTTGCGGGCTCTAGAGTGCAGGCTCAGTAGTTGTGGCACACAGGCTTAGTTGCTCTGACGCATGTGGGATCTTCCTGGACCAGGGACTGAACCCATGTGGCTTGCATTGGCAGGCGGATTCTTAACCACTGCGCCACCAGCGAAGTCCCACGGGATCTTTAGTTGTGGCGTGTGGGCTGTTCATTGCGGCGCATGGGCTTCTCTCTAGTTGTAGCATGTATGTTTTTTCTTCTCTAGTGGTGCGCAGGCTCTAGAGCACATGGGCTCTTTGTTGTGGTGCACGGGCTCCAGAGCACGTGGGCTCTCTAGTTTCAGTTTCAGTACATGGGCTGTCTAGTTGAGGCACGTGGGCTTTAGTTGCCCCATGGCACGTGAGATCTTAGTTCCCTGACCAGGGATTGAACCCGCGTCCCCTGCATTGGAAGGCGGATTCTTTATGACTGGACTACCAGGGAAGTCCCTCTAGATATACTTTCAACCAAAAATAAATTTAATATCTGGATAGAATATTTTCTACTACAGATAAATGGTGTGTATAACTAGGGACCTATAATAATAAACTGCCAGTCTATAATAAGTTGGCAATCAGTCAAAAGTATCTATAAGTGTATTATTCTATTAGTGGGGCTTATTTTTACTGTGATTTGCAGAAAGGGTTTTTATACTTTTTGGTACCCATATCGTATCATATGCCATTATTATCTCAGGACCAAGACCAACAAGGAAGAAGTCTGTGTTGGGACAAAAAGGATTACCTAGGAAAGGGAATCTCTAGTTTCTTTATAGGTTGTACCAATTTCCTTAGCAATTTACTAAATTCTACCTTGTGTGTAAAATATTTTTGTCATCTAAAGTCTTTTGGAACTCTAGAGATGTATGAGCCATGGACTTTTGTTTGACCAAAGGGAAGGTATGTGTCTCCTTTAATATTCTCTAGTACTATATCTCTGTTCTAACTCCTGTCTCCAGACTTTGGGTAGAGGCAGGGGCAAATTCTCTTGTTCAGTTAAACTTTTTGATGTTGTGTTGAGTCATCGTTGCTGTGCATAGGCTTTCTCTAGTTGTGGCGAGCAGGAGCTACTCTTCCTTGCTGTGTGAGGGCTTCTCATTGTGGTGGCTTCTCTTGTTGCGGAGCATGGACTCTAGGCGCATGGGCTTCAGTAGTTGTGGCACGCGGGCTCAGTAATTGTGGCTCGTGGGCTCTAGAGCGCAGGCTCAGTAGTTGTGGCGCATGGGCTTAGTTGCTTCGCAGCCTGTGGGATCTTCCCGGACAAGACCTTGAACCCGTGTCCCCTGCATTGGCAGGCAGATTCTTAACCACTGTGCCACCAGGGAAGCCCTCCATAGACTTTTTTTTTTTTTTTGCAACTGTAATATAACTTTATTTCACTTGGTAAAAGCCAAAACTGATAGTTCTTAACATGGTATGTGGAGATCAAAATTAAAGAATACAAAGTACCTTAAAAAAAAAAGCATTCAGGGGCTTCCCTGGTGGTGCAGTGGTTGAGCGTCCGCCTGCCAATGCAGGGGACACGGGTTCGTGCCCCGGTCCAGGAAGATCCCACATGCCGCTGAGCGGCTGGTCCCGTGAGCCATGGCCGCTGAGCCTGCGCGTCCGGAGCCTGTGCTCTGCAACGGGAGAGGCCACAGCAGTGAGAGGCCCGCGCACCGAAAAAAAAAAAAAAAAACAGCATTCAGCTCAATCCTGGTTCTTTCAATATTACTGCCAAACTTCTGTGAAAGAAGCCTTGTAATAAAGACTAACAGCAACATAGAAGATGATTTAAAAAAAAAAGTTCATTTAACAATCTAGAAAAAAGAAAGTGACTATAATACTTGATGACAGACATCATGTTTAAGTAGAAAACACAAAGATAGAAAAAAGTAATATCTCTGAAAATATTGCACAACTTCAGGTGTTTCCTCCAAATTTGCTTTATGTAATTGGATATAAATTAATGAACAAAAACTTAAGCAAGATACATGTAACAATTTAACAGAACCTGATAATCTAATTTCTTTCCATTTTTCTCAAACTCATTGTGGGGCTTATAAGAAAATTAACCAACATAGATACTGCTACAGTTGAATGTTAAATCTTTAAGTGCTTATGACATACTAAATTCTTCTATAATGCAATTATGAAGAACCCTTCAAGAGACTTGTGTTTTATATGTAGAAAAGTGTTAAAGTCAAATATTCAACTCAATATAAAATAATAAGAAACATTTCTGATTGTTTGGTTGAGATTGCTTCTCCTTTTGCTAATGAATGATTTTTTTAGCTGTAATATCACTGAGTTGAACAAATATGTCACCTTTGAGTACATTAAGAAAAATAAACACATGCTAAATGGATAAAACATTACAACTACATCCTTACTAGACCATCTCTACTTCTAACACTTCAGAAGCTTAGAGATTCAGTGTTCTTATATTAACTGCAAGAAAAAGATAAAAGAGAAATTCCTTCTTTTTTGAGATCACAACTATGAAGTCATGTGGTTATACAAATTCTGCATTTGTGTGCAAAACATGAAACACATTTATCTTAATTCTCCCTGCTTAGAATTGTCAGTCAACTAGCAGGACTGTTCTTCCAAGAAACAGAAACAGAGATGTGTTTTACATAACTTCAATAACCTCAGCACTACAATACAGGGAAGGAGGTCACAGGAAAGAATAAATCAAAATTGTTACAACTGAGAAACTTTTCTCAGTTTAACCATGGTGCCACTTTCATTTTTACATAAGCATGGTGGCATAATTCAAGCTCAATAAATCAGAATTCTTAGTGTTTGAAATTTACCTTGACTTTTAGTTATCACCATATTAACAACCAAACTAATTAGGTGAAACACATAAGAAAGGGTAATATTAAATCCCACTTTACTAGAGTTGGTTTCTTGACACATTAACTCATTTTTTTTATAGAAAAGGGATAGTGCATCTCAGCTTGCTTACACACTAGGAGATCACTTTGAATTCTGCATTTCCTAACTGCAAACAGATATAGCACTTATAACAGGTTATAAATAAAGTGGTTTTCAAGCATAGAGCCAGCCCCAACGATAATAATACACTATTTAAAAAGACCTAAGGCAATGAATTCCATTTCCAGTGGATAAAAGAACTGTACAAACAAGCTTAAAACTACTTTTTTTGTGCCAGTGTTGTAAAATGGAGCTTTTAATAAAACCTTGACCCAAATGCCAGCAACTTGAGAAAATAATTTGGGTGGGGGGGAGAAGAAAATTACTTCATTTAGGAAAAACAACCACTATCTTTTTCCTAATCTTCGACATACACAATTTAAACTTATACAGCTGCTTTAACACTTTACACAATTCCTATGTACTGGAGCAATAACAAGATCTAAATACAATTATATTCTTGAACACTGGGTCAAGGCTTTACATAAAAATACCTTCCTACTTTTCCCCCTAAGTTTCTAAAATATCACATACTTTTCCCCAACAGCTGCAGCCATTCAGGAATATTTAGGAAACTTTTGTGCATGATCTTAATCCCTAATCCCTGGCTTTTTGGGCTCAGTGACAAAAGATCAAAACCACCAAAAATGATGGTTCACTTGAAGTCAGATGAGAGACCCTGGCTCAGTCAGTCTCGTAGGACGAAAGTAGTGCTGCATCAACGGGCTTCATGCAGGAGGGGCATGTGAAGGATCTCATCAACCAGTCATCCATACAGTCCAGATGATAGATGTGCATGCACGGGAGAAATCGAATTGGGTCCCCATGAACAAAGTCCATCATACAGATCACACACTCCCAGATCTTTTTTTCTGATCCATCTCTTCCAGGTTCATAAACTCCTTTAGGCAGATGCTGTATAAGGCCTATTCTTTGAGCTATCCTAATTTGTTCCTCTTCAGTCAGCTGAGTTGCTAGGCGAGTCTGGCTAGGTGTTGGATGATAGACCGGAACTGGAACTTGTTCCTGATATGGCGGCGGCGGCTCCTGATCCTGCTCAGCCCCCTCGCCAAAGCTAGCCCGGTCGGACTGAGACTCGTGAAGCAGGGAGATGTCATCCGAAGTGGGGGACTTGAGGCAGTTCCCCATCTTCCGGGGCTGGGGTGTGTGATCTGTGCGCTGTTTTGACAGTCTTCTCCCCTCCATAGACTTTTTAATTAGGCCTTCTGTCATCGCAGAGTCACAGAGGATGTGTGAATTAAATTGATTTTTTCCCTATTATACTTTTTTCCTATTCTTGATTTTTATAATAATTTACCAGTCAACTTCACACTTCTCAACTGTGTATGGATCTATGGTGGGTTTTTTTTGCGACACGCGGGCCTCTCACCGCTGCGGCCTCTCCCGCTGCGGAGCACAGGCTCCGGACGCGCAGGCTCAGCGGCCGTGGCTCACGGGCCCAGCCGCTCCGCGGCACGTGGGATCCTCCCAGACCGGGGCACGAACCCGTGTCCCCTGCATCGGCAGGCGGACTCCCAACCACTGCGCCACCAGGGAAGCCCGGATCTATGGTTTTGATTGCACAGCCTCTCATGACATTTTCTCTGACAGCAGATACTAGTTGACTTCCTGTTTTTGGAAACTCCTCTTATTTCTAGTTTTGTGGTTTACCATTCCTAAACTCTGGACAAGTACCTCTTCCATTACTAGCAAAGCAATCAAGTCCAGCTCTTGTTAGTTATTAGTTGTAATAGCACTCTCCATGAACCCTTGATTAAACTATTCTTCCCTCACCTGTCCATTGGCAAAAATACATATACCCCTAATTTCTATCTCGTATGTTACCTTGCTCCATGTAATTCCATTTAATCTTGTACAGTTAAACTGGGCAGATCATTTTGGCAAATCCACATTGAGTACATGATCCTACGAAGATCTGTGCTTTTCATCAGCATAACTAAGATTAGGATCTGAAAGTAGCAGGAGGAGATGCTAGTGAGAGTGCACATGCTTTCAGGGCCATTCTTGTGGTTCTAAATAGTAAGATGACTTTTAACCAGACAGGAAATTTGAAAGTATAAAAATGGGCTGTAAATAAATCCGCACTTTCCTAGAAACAGACCTATTTTGGTCTGTTCTGCTTCGGGATTCTTATATATATAACTCTATATCCAAGATCTAGTTATTCCTTTTTATTTTAATGATCCTCCTCCGCTTCTCTAATACTTCCTGCTTGCTCTTTTTTTAAAAAATAAATTTTAAAATTTATTTATTTTTGGCTGCGTTGGGTCCCCGCTGCTGCATGCGGGCACTTAACAGCCGCGGCAAGCGGGGGCCAGCCCTCGCCGCGGCACGCGGGCCCCTCACCACGGTGGCCTCTCCCACCACAGAGCACAGGCTCCAGGCATGCGAGCCTCAGTAGCCGTGGCCCACAGGCTCAGCATTTGTGGCCTAAGGGCTCTAGAGCACAGGCCCAGCAGTTGTGGCACACGGGTCCAGTCCAGTCGCTTCGTGGCATGTGGGATCCTCCCAGACCAGGGATCGAACCTGCGTTCTCTGCACTGGCAGGGAGACTTCCAACCACCGCACCACCAGGGAAGCCCCCCTGCTTGCTCTTGAGTAAAATAAACTACTGATTCCTTGGCCTCTGTCTAGATCACCTAGCTTCTAGATCTTTGGTTAAATAACGACATCTGCCTAGTTCTTTCCCCATCGTGACTCCCCCTTGATCATCCCTTTCCCATATCAACTTTTATATCCATGTCTTGACTGTTTCCTCTACCTCTTGTTTTTAAATTATTGACAACTCGCTGGAGTATATTCGAAACCAAGGTGTTTTTTAAGGTTAGCTTTTATTAGTTTGCTTTTTTACTTTACATTTAAGGATTAGAAGTGAGAGTAGTTTAGGAGATACAGTTCAAGATAAGTACTAAAGCCATATTAAAGAAATAAAATAAGTTTGTCCATTCACTTTTCTCTTCAACTAAGACTATGGTGGGAATTTTTTTTTCCACAGAAGGCTACACTTAAGTAAAAATTCACCTAATTTAGATATTTTTAAAAGGTAGTTAATACATCAAAAATTGTCACTTTTTTTTTTTTTTTGGGCCGTGCCACACACCTTGTAGGATCTTAGTTCCCCGACCAGGGATCAAACCCATGGCCCCTGCAATGGAAGCGTGGAGTACTAACCAATGGACCACCAGGGAATTTCCAAATTGTCACTTTCTTTTAAAAAAATTTTTTAGAGGCAGGAAGGGGAAAGAAATGTGGTAACAGAAAAGTGATTCCAACAGTACAGGCAGAGAGATCCAGCTTTTCCTTTTAAATAAGAGGCAGGAAAAGGAGATAGATAAAGAAACCCAGATAGATTTAGGGGCTGTTCACGTGCCCTGCATTATACTAAGCATTTTACGTTCATTATCTCATTTAATTTTCACAACTTCCCACTTTACATCTGAGAGAACAGGCTTAAAGCCCTGAGTAACTTGCTCAAGACCACACAGCTTGTAAACAGCTCCAGTCTGACTTTTAACTTCACACTCTCAACAGCTCTGCCTCTCTGGGTGGGTAAGAAAGTTACTTGTAGGTGAGATTGATGTTTGTTAAGTAGGAGTAAAGTTCATCTTTCAATTTATAAAATTCCTTAGAAATCCTCTCATCTCACTGATTCTATATCACTTTATAAGAAAAGAAAACTAAGGTCCAAAGACTTTAAATAATTCAAATCCAAGCTAGTTAACCAGAAACATTCAGGCAGTGCTTTGCTCTGTATTTTAAAGCCTGGAATTACTTTATTTTTGTATTACATTATCAGGTTTTCTTCTATTTTACCAATTTACAAAATGTGATAGTATTATGTATATTGTTAATAAAAGTAACGTATATACTCTATATAGAATTATCAGAGTATTTTAGGTAGAACAGGTTTTCGTTCAGTCTTCTTTTGTGATTTAATTGCCCATTTTTAAAAAAATTTTAAAAATTATCTAATGTCATTTGTTTTTATGTAATAATAAACATACATTTTATACATTAATAAACAATTTAATTTAATATATGCATTCTGTATTTTTTTGTGAAATTAATATTTTAGAGACTGGTGAGTCAGATTAGGCAGAAGATTTAAGGCTTAGAAAAGAAAGCTTTGGCTAGATAATATTAACAAAAGTGCTGGGATACAAAAGCAAGGAATATATATATATTTTTTTTGTTGTTGTTGTTGCGGTACGTGGGCCTCTCACTGTCGTAGCCTCTCCCGTTGCGGAACACAGGCTCTGGACGCGCAGGCTCAGCGGCCATGGCTCACGGGCCCAGCCACTCCGCGGCATGTGGGATCTTCCCGGACTGGGGCACGAACCCATGTCCCCTGCATCAGCAGGCTGACTCTCAACCACTGCACCACCAGGGAAGCCCCCAAGAAATATTCTTGATGGTGATTTAATTGTAGACTCTCAGGAACAAATGGGCCTAAAGTATTCAGTACTATACTGACACATGCTTTGTAAATTTTAAGTAATAACCAGCATTGTTGACAGTGGACCAGTTACAGACTTTTTTTGATAAATGTCAAGATCTAAAAGAGGAAGAAATTGAGGCTGATGGTCCATGAGAAGACAGGTCACCTATACCAAGAAATGGATACTTTTAGTTAAAACTTTTAAGTATTCATGTGCTATGGATGATAGTAGCTTTCAATAGAAACGCTCCCAGAATTTACCTATCCTAAAGTGTCATTTGGAGGAAAATTATTGATAAGATTATAGTTCCTTCCCAACAAACAGCCAATCTAATATATGATCTATACAAAATAAACTGTAAAACTTACATATTATATAATATGTTGAAATGCATTGTGATAAGTATAAAGAGAAGGGTCAGATCTATTCAGTGGAAAATTAGTTTTTCTCTTAAATTATCCCAGAACAAGGTAGACCCTAACTGGGTATTAAAAATATGTTAAGGGGCCTCCCTGGTGGGGCAGTGGTTGAGAGTCCACCTGCCGATGCAGGGGACACGGGTTCGTGCCCCGGTCCGGGAGGATCCCACATGCCACGGAGCGGCTGGGCCCGTGAGCCATGGCCGCTGAGCCTGAGTGTCCGGAGCCTGTGCTCCACAAAGGGAGAGGCCACAATGGTGAGAGGCCCGCGTACCGCAAAAAAAAAATAAAAAATAAAATGTTAGGTAATGACACTGCATGGGTGAATAAAACATGACTCTGGTCCTCAAGGAGCTTAAAATGTATTAAGAGAGATGATTAAGTAAACAGACAACTGCAATTCAATGTATAAAGGGCTATAATACTGTTAAGTCCAGGATTCTATGAAGTCACATAAAAGGGGCACTAATATCAGAGTAAGGTGGGATCATTACTACCCATGATATGAATCCTCAAGCACTTAGCATAGTGCTAAGCATATGGTAGGCATTCAATATTTGATAAATTGGAACGTACCTGATTTAAAAAACAAAACAAAACATGAGCCTGGACTTAATTTTTTCTTAAAACAATGTCTTTAATCTTTATACCAAAATGTGTTTCTTTATGAATCCTTTTCATGTTGCAATAGTAATTTCAGTGACCTTGTAAATTAATCAGTACCTACAGCTGATTCTTGAATGTAACTGCTACTAGACAACAGGAAAGACTGTACTTCAGGAGGAGCTGTGTCCCATAGTGCTGGACACATAGTAAATGTTCAAAAATAACAACTACTTAGTTTTTTTTAAAGCTTCAGAATTTATTCAGTAATTCTCTACCCTCACCACCAAATTCTTTAAAGGAATTTCTTATTAGTAATTATTAAGATTGTGTATAAGTGAGAACTTGAAAAGTATGATTCTTGTGCAATAATAAACACTATATTAACCAGTGGGAACTCTGAACAAGTAAATGAAAGTTGTCCTTGGCAAATCTGAAATAAAAATGGCTTACAAATGTTATATGGTATACTAGGGACACTTTACATATGATTGGAGTTAAAACTAATGCATATGAGCAATTAGAGATCAATGCTAAATTCTATGGTAATGACTGTAAATACATTATGACTTCATTGATTAATTCAATAAATATTAGGCTTCAACTTTATGATACAGCCTACACTAGGCCCAGAGATAGATTAAAAAATACAGTCTGGGGAACGAGGAAGAAAACATAATCATTGTACAGTGTGATTTAATGCTACTATAGAAAAAGTACAAAGTACTGTCGGTGTATAAATTAAGAGCAGCTAATGGTGCAGAGAAGGAAAAATTGGTATGAAATGGATTAGTCATATGTGCTTAATTTTTTTAAAAAACAGGCAATATGATATAATTTTATTGTGACTATATCTTATTTGTTATCTGATGTATTTTTTAGGAACTTGTATAGTATTTTTCTATTTTGTGAAAGGAGATTAAAAAACCCCAAGGGCTATTTATAAGTTATGAATTAGTTGAACATGCCAAGAACTCCCATTTCTCATCATACTGTAGTGTACCTTTTATAAACTATATTCAAAGCCAAGTGGATATAATTCAGTGAGCAAATAAGATATCTACTTGGTCAACTATTTAGTAGGTTGTGCAGACCTAACTAGTAGGAATAATTATATGTTTTAAAAAGATTATACAGTTTCTCTTAAATATTAACTAGCTTTGATCAACTTAACAGTCCTTTTTCTTATTTCTTATTAAGGGTCTGCTGTATTTGTTGGTAACAGACCAGGGGTTTCTCACTGAAGAAAAAGTTGTTTGGGAAAGCCTACACAATGTCGATGGTGATGGAAATTTCTGTGACTCAGAATTTCATCTGCGGCCTCCTTCTGATCCGGAAACTGTATACAGAGGACAACAAGATCAGATAGATCAGGTAAATCTGTTGTTTTATCTTCTTCATATTGTTTAAAGTGCTCATTCCTTTCAAATGTGAATTTAGTTATCCAAATTTTTGAACTAAAAGTTGTTCATTAATATACTTGTGAAATTTTCCTGACACTTCCTAAATAGTTAAGTGATTATTCTACATGTACATTAATTGTACACTTTGGTTCAGAAGACCAGATTATATTGAACTGTGAAGGTCATGGTAAAGAGTTTAAATTTTATTCTAATTGTAGTAGGGAAGGTATGCGAAGTATTAAACATGGAAGTGACATGATCTACTTTACCTTTTTTTTAAATTGAGGTAACATTAGTTTATAACATTATATGTTTCATGTGTATAACAGTATGTTTCTACTTCTGTAAAAAAATATGGAATGCTTCACAAATTTGAGTGTCATCCTTGCATAGGAGCTGTGCTAATCTTCTCTGTATCGTTCCAATTTTAGTATTTATGCTGCTGAAGCGAGCACTACTTTACCTTTTTAAAAACCTGCTATGTGGCAAATGCATAGGAAGGACACGGTTGTAAGCAGACTAGCAGTCCAAGCAAGAGGTGATGATGGCTTAGCCTTGGTGGTAGAGATGAAGAGACAAGTACATATTTGAGATCTATTTTGGTTAGTCAGAAAAAGTAGAAAAGAGGGAATCTTGAAGATAGCATACACTGGATAAAGAGTAGGGGGGTGTTCTAAGCCTTAGAGTCCAAGGTAAGGAGGAACAGACACTTACAGCAGGAGCTGCACTACTGAGCAGAATTCTTATTTGGAACTGAAACAGATGAGATTTTTGCCTGCTATTGGTTGGTAGGCTTAGAGCCACAAGTGTGTTTATTACTAGAAGTATAACAGTGATGTGACATTTTCCTCAACTGAGGCAGAAATATGTTTATGTTAAACAGTTGGCACATGTTTTGCTGATAACAATTTAAGTGCATAGAGACTGTGTTCATTTAACCATTATTCATTGAGCAGTTGTACTGAGCACTATAACTGCATCCTGGGGACACAAAGATAAATCATTCAGTCCTGTCCTCAAAGATTCTTCAGTCTAGTTGGGGAGGCAGGTATTTGACCAACTAATATCATATGTTAAGTTCTATAATGGTAATTTGAATAGCAAGCTATGAATGGATGAAAGAATACTTGATTCAAACAAATACTAATCTTTCTAGGACTCTTGGCCTTCCTTTGACAAACAGCCATAATAATCAACATACTCATTTTCCTTCAGAAGATATACAGGAGCATGGTTTTTTAAGTGTTACTTAAGAGAAATATACAGGATTTTTCTAACTACTGTGTGTAAAAAATATTGGCACAGGAATGAAGTAAAGCAATAGATTGCCACAGTAATCTAGCCGTGAGGTGTTGAGAATACATGTATGATATTGTCTTTAAAAGTAGCAATGAAGGGACTTAGCAAAGAGCAGAGTTTGAAGAATTGGGGAGAAAACTTTGAAGGACAAATTCTTGATGTCAGTAAGATAATCATGCTAGATAGTACAAGGTCTTCACAGGCAACAACCTTTTACATATCCTCTGTGGTTATTTAAAATTCTCTTATTTTGAGGGTAGATTGGGGGAGGTGCACAAGAGTAGTCAAGTTTCATTCAGCACTAATTCTTAATAAAAGTGGATGTTTTGTTAGATAATATAACTTTTGACCAAAGATGCATCACTTTCTCTCATAGGAAATAATCTGGGGGTGTGTGTGGGAGGAGAAAGGCATAGTTAAGTAACTGAATATGATTGTATGATGGACAGCTATGTTGGCTTTAAAAATCATCTTTTGGGAGAATATTTAATAAATAATCTTGGGAAGTTCTTATAACCTTTTTTTAAACAGAAGACTTTTATAACATTAAATGGAAAAGAAAGCAGATTATGATAGTTTCAGGGGTTGGGAGATGTGTTTGTGTTTGTATGTGAATATAGAAAAAAATGATTAATATATAACAATTATATATTAATTGTTAACAGTAGTTGGCTCTGTGTAATGATATTATGGTAATCTTAACTTTCTTATTTATGCTTTTTTACTTTGTAACAATTTTCTACAGACATGTGTTTTTTTTTTTTTAAGCTTTTCTGAATGCCTTATATACTGCTTCTAGAAGGAATTTCAAATGAATATTTAAAATATTTATAACAATGGCAACATCACTGAAATAATTTCATACCTCCCAAACAAATATATAGAAAACTTCTATTTTTACATTTACCCTCTGGTATGTTTTTTAAAAGCCACTCTGATAGGTTTGTAGATATAACCCCTATATTTCACACACGTTAGTTCTTGGATAAAATCTCATAGCTAAAAATGGTTATCATTTAATTTCTTAGGACTATCTTATGGCATTATCTCTACAACAAGAACAGCAGAGCCAAGAGATCAATTGGGAACAAATACCTGAAGGAATCAGTGATTTGGAACTAGCAAAGAAACTCCAAGAAGAAGAGGATAGACGAGCTTCTCAATATTACCAGGAACAGGAACAAGCAGCAGCAGCTGCTGCTTCTGCTTCTACACAGGCCCAGGTAAAAACTAGTGTTCTGATCCTTAAATATAATGATCACTTTAGCAATAAAGAAATTTGTGCTGAGATAAAAACTTTTAAGTTAGGTATTGACTCTGTTAGCATTTTTAGCATCCATGGATTTTATGACATTGTTCTAAGTTTGTGATTATCTTAATATATTTCTAATTTAGTTAATTTTACTTTTTCTGAGGTTCTGATGGGAAGATTTTCCAAATTTATTAAGTTCTTAATAGCTTCAAACAATATAAACCAATATGAACAAATCTTTCCTATCAATTAGAAGGCAGTATGAGGTACTGCTGGAAAGAATGTAGACTTTGGAGCCAGATAAATGTGGATTTGCATTTTCTGCTTCTGTCTCCCCTTACTAGGTGCAACATGGACAAAGTCCTCTACGTCTCTTAGCTTCATTTTCCCTATCTGGAAAAAAGAAGATAATACTTAACCCTTAGGTTTGTGGTTAAGAATAAATAATGTTAGCATTTAATCCAATGTTTGACATGTGCTAAGTATTCAACAAAGGTTAGCACCTTTCCACTTTCCCCAGCTAAATGTTTTAAGCACTGAAAATGTAACTAAGGGGGTTTCTATTTCTTAAATCTCATTTCATTAAATGAAAAAAATATTCCCCTTCTTTTATGTTTGTACCATGCTAGAACTATTCCTTTGATTTGGGTATTCAAGAAAGCTTGATGCCCTTTAAGATCTGATGAAACTTTTAAATATAGAGGTCTCTATTAAAATAGGTATAACATTTCTATTTCTAGAAATATTGACTACTCCAAGCTTAAAATTTAAAACCTACCATGTTATGATTAGCTTTTCACTAAAAAAGTTCTCTCATTGCACAGAATACACATTTCACACTCTGAGTCCTCAGGGTTTTTTTTCCCTCCTTTTAAAATCTGTTTATTATAGTATTTAATGAGATCTTGGAAAACTATTGTAGCTTGCCAAAAGGTGTCACTTTCTTTAACATTTCCTAAACTTTAACATAAGTTATCTTGAATTTGAGTCTTCAGGCAATATAATGCTATATGTTATTTATTGTTTGAAGTTCCATTTACTTAGAATAATGGATACATTAATTATATCTATTCTGAATGATAGAGGCAGTTATTCAGATACCATATCACATAATAAGTCTATACACCAATAGCCTTTTTCCACTAATAATTCATTTCACTCCTGTAGTTTTTCTTTCTAGATAACTATGCTTAAGCATCTTGGAAAAATTGTGGTAATTTTTTCCTGTTTATTTTTCTTAAAGCAAAGCCAGCCAGCACAAGCCTCTCCATCGAGTGGCAGACAATCTGGGAATAGTGAACGTAAACGAAAGGAACCTCGAGAAAAAGATAAAGAAAAAGAAAAGGAAAAAAATAGCTGTGTCATTTTGTAACAAGTGTGGGTCATGTTGGAACCATCTGTATGTCTTCAGAAACAAAACCATAGGAGGAAAGGAAGAAAAACCGATAAATACCGTCTGTGCCTGATTTCCCAATGGATTTTGTTCATGTTTTTCAGGGGAAAGGTTGTTACTTAGTTACAATCAGACTTTTTCAAGTCACACAGTACACTCGTCATGAGCTGGAGTTTCATGTTACAAGTTGAAAATGCTGTGTGTTGTCATTCATGAAAAATAATGCACTTGTAGCCAAATAAGCAAATCACAGCAAATTTGTGTCATAGTGACATTCATAACTCATATCAGTTAGTAAGCTATTTCATCTTCTATTCTAACAATGAATAGTATTCATTGTTTCCTTCCTCAAATCTAAATATTAGCACAATAATTTCTGAAATTAATTTTTACAATGTAAAATTATGATCTAATCCATGAGAAACCAGGGGTTTAATATAGATTTAAAAAGAAAAGAAAAGACACAAATAACAAGAATAAATAACCCTCAATTATATATTGGACTAGTTCAGCCCTTGAACAGCTTTACGTTTCTTTAGGAATGTACATTTTAGATATATCTTGAGAACTGATAATGGAGCTTGGATTTAATTTAGATAGAAAAAAAAAAAGATTTGTATTTCTTTTCCAATAAAAAAAAATTACATAACACCAATACTCATCAAAATCAAATCTTAATAACTTTGTAGTGTTATAAAATTTGAGGAATTTTGAAATCTTTAATAAAGGTTACTTGGACCACAGTTACTATTTATTGATAGTGTGATAAGTGAGTATAAAGAGGAAACCATGTGGATGCTAGGCCTTGTAAATATGGAGATGTAGAAATAGAAAAGGAGATAGTTCAGTGTCTACCTTTTTCTAAAATTACCTTGAACCTTAAATTTTAAATGTTTATTTTCTAGAAAATTAAGTATACTTATTAAAACCAACAAAAAAGCACATTTTTGAAATGATGTTAGATACTCTCTCAGTCTAGTGGAAAAACATTAGTAAAAATCTGTTTGAGGATAAGAATCTGGAGGAATTTATGTAGAAGCAATCAGATTATTCTAACTTATGAGAACCAAATAAACCTATAACATCTTATAGTGTTTCTAGGATTCAGAAAGAATATTTATTGAACTTTATTATGAGGCAACACATATTTTCCTGTATTTCTATAGTTTGGAAAACTATCCTTAATAGTCCTTTTTATATGCTTTATATTTAAAAGTTTGTTTTAGTCATTTTTGAAAAGACTGTTGCTGCTGCAAGTAGTTACGTGATTTACATTCTAAGCCTCAGTAAATTTGTTTGTTCAAGAGCATCTTAATCTAACCTGAGCATCCACTTGGAGAATGCTTTTTGTGGTCTGGGGTGACAAAAGACTACACAAAAAATGTGGTCTTGATTTCTTAAGCTATGTCCTTAACATTCTCCGTGATCCAGGACCAGATATAAGATAAATCTATATGTAAAAAGTAAAGTCTTATTTATGGAAGAAATTATTCTAAGGGAAATATCCAGGGTCAAGCTGTATCTTTTACATCCTTCTATATTGCATGTCTGTTTATGTTATGCCATTTGTTATTCCTTCAAATTTCATATGCTAGCATAAGTCATCAGAGAACCTGTTTGGGGTATAAAACTTTCATACAAAATATTTGGTTAGTCTCTTAATAATAACCCAGAATATGTGTATATTGCTAAAGTAATCAAATGTACTACAGAATTCTCTATTGGCTCAAACAAGTTGATTTTTAGGCCAAGTTTATTCTTGATATCACTCTGTTGGTTAAAGGAGGAAACTCAAACCTCAGTGTTTGTTTTTCCCAGAACAGATAGTAGTGACAGTGCATTATATTTTATTAAGAAGCAAAACAATAAATCCTTAGAAATTTTAAAAAACATATTTGAGGCATATTTTCCCATAATTATATACTTAACTATTTATTGCCCTTGCAAAATATATGTGTAGAAGGTATTCTTCTGTTAATTGTTACTGTCTTAATTTGTTCCAAAGATAACACTGCCATTCTGCAGTCCCATTAGAAGAAAAAAAAATTCACTCAAAACCAGCAGTGCTGCTATCAGATAAGTAAATGTCAACGTATACTTATAAGAAATAACTAAGAAATGTAATGTGTTTGTTAATTCAACCTTTTTCTATGTAATATTTCCCAGTCAGGCTTTCTTACATTCCTGGAATTCAGTTTGATATACCAAGAGTAATAATGATAAAATGTTTACTTTGAATACTGTGGGGGAAAATTAAATGTTCAATTCTATTTAAAAAAAAAAAACTTCTGAGAGATACTGGTTTCCCATCCTTGAAAGTTATAAAGAATTTAGAGCTATTATGTCTTTATTTTGCTCAAGTCAACAAATTACATATTCAGACATTTCATTGTTGGTTTAGGTGCACTGGAATTTGATAGTGGTATATTAAAGTCTTTCCTTCACAGTATTTTATAATGCTTGAAAACTGTTACATGTGCACTGCTAGTAGAAATTAGAACTTAAACATTTTTGTTTTTAAGATTTATAGGCTAGATTAGAGACACATTTGCATCAACCAGTCACCTCTTCTGCAACCAGAGCTAGCAAAAGAAGCAGATGAATGAATGGATATGGTCATTGAACTGTCTCATACTTCAAAGACTTTTCCTTAAGGTTAGTGACCAGTCTTTGTTAACAGTATGAAAATTTTCTTCATGTTAATCCCATTGAATCAACAACGCTGTGATTTATAATATGTTATCAACACTAAAAAATACATCGTGTGTGTGTGTATGTGTGTGTTTCTGAAGCAAGGATCCATGACTTCTAATAGATTCTCAAAGGAGTCTCAGATTTAAGAATCATCATCACCAAGCTGTTTAAGGCAGCTAAAATTGGAATTGGCTGCTTCCTATAATATGCTGTTTCAATGTGCGTAGTTAAAGTAACTTATTTCATGTTTCAAAATGTCAAGTTAGTAGTTGAATGAGACATAGATTTAAGGTTAAGATTAGTCTTTGGAATATATGTATATATTTTTTGTCTAAAATTTCTAGTATTTGACTACTTATGTTTTGAATTCTTCCTCATACTTCTTGATCTTAGCTTAATTAAGCAAGTTACTATCAGAGATTAGTTGACTGAACCCAACATTAACCATTTTGTACTTTCACAAAACCTTAACATTTTGTTTTTAATGAATCACCAACTCAGTTCACAAAGAGACAGAAGATCTTGAGAGGAAAGAGGACTAGAAGTAAAATATATATTTAAGGAAAGAACTATCATATTAATGTTGGCATATAAAGCAGATATTTGTAAAATTCTGCTGGAGAAAAATCAAGGCAAGAATTTCTAGAACTGTCCTAAAACAATCTCATTTATTTAAATTTTTTTTTTAAAAAAAGCAAAAAGCAAATTGATTGTAAAACATGATGGAAAGCTTATGGCTTTTACCTATCACAGAATATTTGGGTATACAACTTAAACTATAGTAATAAATTTACTAATGTTTGATAAAATAAGATGGAGGCATTAAAGATGGCATATAGTTTGTATTTTAAGGTGTGGGAAATGTGAAATTCTGAATCATTTTGTCTAAAAACCTGGCTTTTATCTTGCCTTCGGCAAATTTACCATGCCTCAATTTACTCTAAATATCTAAAGGATGCTCATTTTTAGTGCTTTGCACCTTGGAATAAAGGGCATAGTATAAGCACAGGGTATTATTGAAATAATCATAAATATTACACACATCTTTTGTTCTTGAATGTGTAGAATTTTTCCCCCAATGACAATATTTCTAAAGCCAGTTTTTTGTTTTTTTTAATGCTGTCAAAGTTTGTAGAATTATCTTGTCTTTGAGCATGGCATCATCTCTTCCCCCCATTTTTTTTTTTTTTTTTGCTACGCTGCACAGCATGTGGGATCTTAGTTCCCTCTCCAGGGATCAAACCCGTGCCCCCTGCCAGGGAATTCCCTCTTCCCCACATGTAGTATTTTACAGTTGCTTTTGTGTTCTGTGGGCTATAGGATCAAAACCAAGAGTATTTTGGGAGTATAAAAGCATTAAAAATCTATTTTTTCTGATATCTTTCATATTTCTAAATATTTAGATTCTCTTTGCCTCTTCATGGAACAAAGTACAATGGGATCAGGTTACTAATACATATATGTAAACATTTTTGCATGGATGGAATTCATTTAGATCTCTTAAGTACTGTCCTTTTTAGGGCTATTTAAATTATTTATGTTTTTTAAGTGTAAAATGTTATTTGATAATATACAATTAAATTTCTTTTAGAAAGTGACCGAAAATAGTAAAATAACGGGCTTCCCTGGTGGCACAGTGGTTGAGAGTCCGCCTGCCGATGCAGGGGACATGGGTTCTTGCCCCGGTCTGGGAAGATCCCACATGCCGCGGAGCGGCTGGGCCCGTGAGCCATGGCCGCTGAGCCTGCGTGTCCGGAGCCTGTGCTCCGCAACGGGAGAGGCCACAACAGTGAGAGGCCCGCATACTGCAAAAAAAAAAAAGTAAAATAACCAGAAACAGAGTTCTTAGGTCCTCTAGTAATTGAGTGTCCTTTTTGACTGATGTCCAACACTTCTAAAGCTCTTGGGAAAACATAAAAAAATTGTGGTTACTCTTCTCTAGTGACACTTTAAAACTAAAATTATAATTGAAGGCTTCTTGAACAAAATATACTGCAATATAGAGATAATGCAGTCTAAGGAACAAATTGCAGGACCCTGATAAGTTTAACTGATTTTGAAGATCTGTCTAAATTTTAACTCATGCATGTCTTACTTAATCCCATTGTTTCTGCCATTAGAAATTAGAGTTTAATAAATTGCGATACACATATATATTTTTACATGAAGGATTCTAGTTTCTAATTTCACTTTTCTGATCCCAAAAAAATTCAACTCAAAAAACAGGGTAAAAGTCTTCAGCTATTGCCTCAAGTTTAGCTTTATCCTGTTGAGCTGAGAAAGGATGAGATTTAGATTTGTCTGCTTATAATAGATATTTTTTAGGTCATGGTACTATCCCAGATAAGGTGTTGAAATACCATGGCAGAAACATATAAAATCTAAGCTTTAAACCACAGTAGATTTAAAGAACAAAAAGTTGTAGTATTATTCTATAATGTCTCTACTTCATCTGATATTAATTCTAAGAATTCCTTCAAATCACTTAATAATTTGTCACCATTAACTTTACAAACCTTATATCTATCCTCACTGTAATATCCTATCTTGAGAGGCAGGGGTGCCTCCTAGGTTAGAGGGTGGACAAAGCAAAATTCTTCTGAAGGTGATCCTGGCTTATTTGGCTCTAGTAGTCACAACTTTAATAGGAATTCAGTAAACTGAAATACCCATTTAAGTTCCCAAATCAGTGACCTGTCCAAATGAGCATTATAACTGAAATACCCTGAAGAGCAGTTCTAACTCATGAAATGTGTTTTAAGACTAAGACTGGCATTTAATCTGTCCTGTATGTCTCTCAATTTTGTCAGTTTTTGTTGTTTTTTACATCGTGGTTGTATGAAATAACCATTTTTTTCCAGGGTATAGAGGATATCCTAAAGCTTTTCAGATTTTTAAAGATGAGGATTTGAAAAGCTTCCAGTAGTTTTTGTTAAAATGCTATCTTCTCAGTAAAATAACAACTATTGTTTTCACACATCCACATATCACAAGTAGGACAATATGATCGGAGATTGATGTATGATTGCTACCCAACAATCAGCAAAAGGGATAATCTTCACTTGTGAAACTTCAGAGGTACCCTGAAAGTCATTTCCTAAAGTTAGTGCATGTGAGTCTTTTTTCCTTGAATTGTGCAGAATAATTGGCTTGTGGCACATATTTGGAGGAGTAGCAAGTGAAATGGTATAATGACTGCAGAGAAAGTGATCTTGAAATACAACAAGAAGAAACAAATTTTCTTCTTCCACTTTATTGCCCAGCTATTTGGGTCAGGAGGTTGCTATGATAGATCTCTATGCCAGGCCAAGAATGGCCAATTGAAATAGAGTTCTCAAAGAGTTTAAATATATAGATTGTGTATGAGTGCCTATTTTTTTTTCTCCTTTTCTTTACTATCTTAATGCCCTTTCTACTTCTGAAATAATTCATCTGTTTTGCTTTATGACCAGCTTTAATTCTAGTTGTAGAATGATAGCAACCCTAGAGATTGATAGAAAAGAGCATTTAAATACATTTTTTGAATAAAGACACTTAAAAGCATCTACCCAGCTTAGGGTTGAACTGAATTTCTATGAAAGAAAGTTATTGTTTGATATGCTAATTATGCTAAAACCATTTGATTTTAAAAAGTAAGTCTTAAGTTTCAGAAGTTTCACTTTTGGAGGATACTCCTAAAAAAGGCATATTGAACACAGATGGGAAAATATAAAATATTTCTGAAAGAATTATTCAGTATTATTCAACGTTTAATTTCATGTTTGTTATTGTACCACAAGGATAGCGTCATTCTTGGATTAAAATGTTGGATTTTTGTTAATATACTTAAATCTGTAACCAGTGGTAACACCCTTAGTATTTTTTATTATAGATTATATTTTATTTCAATAAACTTTGATATTTAGACCAAAAAGTCTTTCTGCTATATATATTAATCTCATTAAACTACTTCTTACAAATGTTAAGAGTGGGGAAATGGGGAATTGACATTAATTCACATTTACTTAGGATTAACTCTTATCATACTTGGACCAACTCTTGATAAAGACAGTGCTTTTCCCTCAGGAGACACTGAACAAAGACACAATTAACTCTAAATTATATAATAGTTAACTACCTGATCCCAGTGGTAGATTTGTTATATCTGATACTTCTATTCTCTTGGAGGACTAAGTTAGCAAGAACTGAGGAGGGAATATTTTCTCTTTACACCATGCCAATCCTAATATAAAGTTTTTTGTCCAACAGTTTTTTTGTCCAACAAAGTTTTTGTCAGCCGATGTCTGGCATTTCTCTGTGAAAGCTTTCTTTCTTTCTTTTTAAAGTATTTGTTTATTTATTTAGGCTGCACCAGGTCTTAGTTGCAGCATGCGGACTTCTTAGTTGCGGCGTGCATGTGGGATCTAGTTCCACGACCAGGGATTGAACCTGGACCCCCTGCACTGGGAGTGCAGAGTCCTACCCACTGGACCACCAGGGAAGTCCCTGTGAAAGCTTTCTTAGACTCCCCAGCCTTCTAGGCAGAATTAATCATTCCACACAGTGTTTTGACGACTTCTCCTCATTTACAGCACTTAAGCTAGACTATGAGCCTTTTAAGAACAGAGATCATGTTTTATTCATCTTGATTTTCTTGGCAATATTACATGATCATTGGCACTTTAAATGAACCTAATATCTACTTAGAGGAATTTTTTTAAATACCTATATTATGTGGTAAGTTATATTGCTTGCCTGTCCTTTAAATAAGTTGAGTTATTTAATCAGTTTTCCCCTTTAGCATAAAAGTTATATAGATAGAAGGAACCAAAATCCTTAATCTGTTTCCCCCTACCTTCTGACTCCCCTGATTTTCCGTGGGTATCATCCTGTATCCTCCTAGGCTGCTTGGGAAACAGCAGCCTCAACAAAACTAAAGTAAGCAGCCTTGTTCTTTCCCCATCTCATACCCTTTTTACAGGGTCTCTTTCCTCACTTTATATTATCCTATGAAGTACATACCTATTAATTTGTTGGAGCTGAGATTTGAAGCCAAGCAATCTGACTCCAGAGACTGTGCTCACAAATATATCTGGAAGGGGACAGATAAATCTAGGTCAGGTCTGTGTTCAAATTCTGACTCTTGACTTTTTAAGACACATCTGTTTCAAACCCTGCAGAAATCTTCAAAATCAGGCCTATTAGCCTCCTTTGTACTCACTAGTCTTAAAGCCAGTTAATTCTGCACAGCCTCTTTTCTCAACTGTAAAACAGAATAATTTCTCTCTCTTAAAATTGTTATAAAGATTAATGTACTTAAATTGTCAAATACATAATAAACACCCAATAAATTATAGCAGATTGTGGATAACAGACTAGGGATAACTTTTTTCTTACCAGCCAAGAACTTTAAACGTGAAAAAACACCTCTTTAAATTAGGAAGGCCCCTTAATCCTTATAAAAGTAAACATTTTTTGATTCTCTCCCAATTATAATGCTGATCCTACCAGAAGAACTGAGATCAACCTGGACTCAGAATGGCCCAGAGTGAAAAACATGGAACAAACAAAACTTCAGAATACATAAAATAATACAATCATAAATTCCAGATAAGACTTTGGAAATCGTGACATGTTCTCCCTGGAGATTCATTAGTTTACTCATTTATCAAGGAAGATTCAGGAAGTTAGACTTAATAGGAAGGACCATATTTGGACAGTCAATGATCTATCTTTAAAGCTATGGCATTAAATTTTTAAATTAAGTGCAGTAGAAGTCAAGAGCATAGGACCAAGAAAGTCAGCCAGGCTGAAGTCAGCACCTTCAACGATGTCAGGGTCATGTAGGGGAGTAAAGAATAATTTTCCTTCTACTACCCTTCTAAGTTCTTGGCTGGGGCCTTGTACAGAAGACAGATTAATAAGAGAAAAACAAATTTATAATATGTTTACATGGGAGATAGGGAAAAACTAGTAACTCACAGAGGTAGCTTAGAATTCTGGCTTAAATACCATTTCAGTTAAAGACAAAAGAAAGTGTGTGGAGAGTAAGGTTTGTTATGCAGATTAAAGTCTTTAAATTGGTGCCTTCTCCATTGATTAGATTCTCTTGTGATTTAGTCCTCCTCTTTCTGGTAAAGGAAGATTTCCTTTATAAGTATAAATTTCCATTACAAAGAAGCAACTCTGTTTTCAGAGCTTCTGTATCTGCTATTTCTCCAAATAATTCTCATTGCAAAGAGGCATATTTTGGGGTGGCATATTCTGCTACCCTTCAATCAACTCAGGCAAAAGGTGATAGCATTTAAAGGATTCTTCATCCTTTTGAGGACTTTTCTTTGGGCTGCCAACTTTACTAAATAAATCACTATAAAGAAGTGGTGATACTTTAAATATAGTAGCCTCTGAACCCTGGCATTCCACTGAATGTCCTAGTCCTTAAAATATGGAACTAACTGGTTACTAATAAGTATTATATCAGCAGTACTCCCTATTTATTGGAATATTATCATGTATCAGACACTGAGCTGTTTATATTCTTATCCTTACTTAATCCTCACAAAAATTTTAAGAGATTGATACTATCACAGTTAAGGAAACAGAAACTTGAAAGATTAAGCAACTTACAAAAAGTCAGTGCTAGTGGCAACTTGAAATTTAAAACTGAACCTAATACTCTATAGTCCATTCTCTTTACTTCACAATTATGGAAGCATTCACAAATTTGCATACCTAATATGTTCCAATGACCTCCTTCCTTTTTAAACCACTTCTTATATTTCTGATATTTTTCATCTACATTTCTGGTATCCAATCAAAATTTTAAGCCTGGGATCACTAAAGATTTGCTCCTCTTCTAGATGTGTCATTGTTTTACTCCTTACAGTTAGGTCTATGATCCATTTCAAGTTAATTTTTCTTTTTCTTTTTAATTGAATAAATTTGATGTGTAACACTGTGTAAGTTTAAGGTACACAGCATGTTACTTTGATACATTTATATATTTAATATGATTGCTGATTGCTCATAATATGCTTATATTACATAATTATAGTGCAATATTATTGTCTATATTTATTACACTGTGCATTAGATCTCTATGGCTTATTTACTACTTGTTACAAGTCTATACCATTAAGCACCATCACTCTTATTCCCCACCCATCACCGTCCCCTAGTAACCACCATTTTACTGTCTTTTACAGTTTTAACTTTTTTAGATTCCACATGTAAGTGATATTGTACAGTTCTTATCTTTCTCTGTCTGACTTATCTCAGCATAATTTGCTCAAGGTCCATCCATGATGTTGCAAATGAGAGAATATCTTCCTTTCTTATGGCTGAGTTATATTCTGTTGTTAATGTGTACATATCTTTTTTATCCATTTATCGGTTGATGGGTATTTGGGCCATTTCCATATCTTGGCTATTGTGAATAAAGCCACGATAAACATGGGAGTACATATATTTCGTCTGCATCCTGTTTTCATTTTTGGGGGGTATATACCCAAAAATAGAATTGCTGGATCCTATGGTAGATCTATTCTTAATTTTTTAGGAACCTCCATATTGTTTTCCATATTGGTTGGACCAGTTTACATTCCCATGTATAAGGGTACCCTTTACATCACATCCTTACAAGCACCTGTTGTCTCTTATCTTGTTGGTGATAGCCATTCTAACAGGTGTGTGATGATATCTCAGTGTGGTTTTGATTTGCACTTCCCTGACGATTAGTGATGTTGAACACCTCTTCATGTGTCTGTTGGCCATTTTGATATCCTCTTTGATAAATGTCTAGTTCAGCCCATTTTTTATTTGGATTGTTTGGGCTTTTTGTTGCTGAGTGACCAAGTTATTTGTATATATTGGATATTAACCCCTTATCCAATACATGGTTTGCAAAAATTTTCTCCCATTCTTTACATTGTCTTTTCATTTTGTTAATTGTTTCTTTTGCTGTGCAGCTTTTGAGTTTGATATAGTCCCATTTGTTGATTTTTTTTCTCTTTTTGTTTGTGCTTTGGCATCATACCCCCAAAATTATTGCCAAGATCAATATCGATGAGATTCTTCCACATGTTTTCTTCTAGGAGTTTTATGGTATCAGGTTTTAAAAATTCAAAAAATTCATGTTGAGTGAATTTTTCTGAGTGGCCTGAAATATAGGGGTCCAGTTTCATTTTTCTGCATGCATTTTTCCAGTTTTCCCAGCACCATTTGTGGAAGAGACTGTCCTTTCCCTTTGAGTATTCTTGGCTCCCTTGTTGAATATTAGTTGATTGTATATGTTGGGGATTAATTCTGGACTCTCTATTCTGTTCCATTGGTCGACGTGTCTATTTTTGTGCCAGTATCATACTGTTTTGATTATTTTGGCTTTGTAATATAGTTTGAAATCTGGAAGTGTAATACGTCCAGCTTTGTTCTTTTGTCTCTGGATTGCTTTGACTATTCAGGGTCTTTTATGGTTCAACACAAATTTAGGATTGTTTTGTCTATTTCTGTGAAGAATGTCTTTAGCATATTGATGGGTAATGCATTGAATCTCTGAATGGCTTTGGGTAGTATGTCCATTTTAACAATATTAATTCTTCCGATCCATAAGTATGGGATATCATGCCATTTGTTTGTGTATTCAATTTCTTTCAGTAAAGTTTTGTAGTTTTCATTATACAGATCTTTCATTTACTTAAATTTATTCCTCAGTATTTTATTTTTTTTGATGCTGTGTGAATGGGATGGTTTCATTTCTTTTTCAGATACTTCAGTGATTTCGTATGTTGATTTTGGAAGGCAGCTATGCTCACCACTGTACCGCCAACGCTACACTGTCTGTTGATTTTGTATCCTGCCACTTTACTGAAATTGTTGACTAATTCCAAGTTTTTTGACCAATTCTTTGGGACTTTCTATATATAGGATCATATCATCAGCAAATAATGACAGTTTCACTTCTTTCTTTCTGATTTGGATGCCTTTTATTTCTTTATCTTGACTAATTGCTCTAGCTAGGACTTCAGAGCTATATTTAATAGGTGTGGTGAGACTGGGCATCCTTGCCTTATTCCTGACCTTAAGAGAAACATTTTCAATTTCTCACCATTTCATTTCTAATTTTATTTGAGTCATCTCTTTTCTTCTTAGCCTAACTAAATGTTCATCAATCTTGTTTACCTTTTCAAAGACCCAGCTCTTAGTTTTGTTGATTTTTCTATTGTTTTTATGGTCTCTATTTCATTTATGTCTCCTCTGACCCTTACTATTTCCTTCCTTCTGCTGACTTTGAGCTTAATTTGTTCTTTTTCTAGTTCCTTGAGGTGTAAAGTTATATTATTTGAGATCTAATTTCTTAACAAATGTTTTTATTGCTATAAACTTTCCTCTCAGAACTGCTTTTGCTGCATTCCACAATATTTGATATGTTGTGTTTTCATTTTCATTTGTTTTGAGATAAATTTTAACTTCCCTTTTTCTTCTTTGATCAAATGAAGTGTGTTGTTTAGTTTCTACATATTTGTACATCTTCTCACTTTCCTCTTACTGTTGATTTCTATTTTTTTTACCATTGTGTTCAGAGAAGATAGTTGGTATGATTTCAAGCTCCTTAAATTTACTAAGATTTGTGGCTAATCATGTGACCTCTCCTGGAGAATGTTTCATGTGCACTTGAGAAGAATGTATTCTGCTCCTGTTCGGTGGAATGTTCTGTCTATTAAGCTCATTTGTTCTAACATGTGGTTCAATTCCAATGTTTCCTTGTGGGTTTTCTGTCCGGAAAATGTATCCCTTGCTGATAGTGGGGTTTTGAAGTCCCTAACAATTATTGTATTGTTGTCTATTTCTCCCTTAAATCTATTATTAATTGCTTAATATAGTTCGGTGCTAGGGTGTTGGGAGTGTATATATTTACAGTTGTTGTATCTCCTTAATGTATTGACCCTTTATCATTATTTAATTACTTTCTTTGTCTTTTCTTACTCTTTATGACTTGCAGTCTTCTTTTGTCTGATATAACTATGACTAAACCTGCATCTTTTCATTTCAATTTGCTTGAAATATCATCATCCATCCTTTCACTTTGACCCTATGTGTGTCTATAAAGCTGAAACGAGGACTTCCCTGGTGGCACAGTGGTTAAGAATCGACCTGCCAGTGCAGGGGGACATAGGTTTGAGCCCTGGTCCGGGAAGATCCCACATGCCGCAGAGCAACTAAGCCCGTGCACCACAACTACTGAGCCCGCATGCCACAACTACTGAAGCCCGCATGCCTAGAGCCCGTGCTCCGCAACAAGAGAAGCCACCGCGATGAGAAGCCTGTGCACTGCAACAGAGTAGCCCCCTCACGCTGCAACTAGGGAAAGCCCGCATGCAGCCAAAAAAATAATAATAATTAAAAAAAAATAGAATCTGTAATTTTAAAACTCCCTGCAAACAAAAGTCTAGGACCAGATGGCTTTCCTGGGGAATTCTACCAAACATATAAAGAAGAACTTACACCTGTCGTTCTCAGACAATTCCAAAAAACTGAAGAGGAGGAAACACTACCAAATTCATTCTGCAAGGCCACCATTACTCTGATAACAAAACCAGACAAAGACACCACAAAAGAAATTACAGGCCAATATCTGTCATGAATATAGTTGCAAAAATTCTCAATGAAATATTAGCAAACCAAATCCAACAATACATAAAAAGGATAATACACCATGATCAAGTTGGATTCATTCCAGGGTCGCAAGAATGGTTCAAGATACGTAAATCAATCAACATATGTTCATTGACATTAATGTTAACATCACATTAACAAAAAGACAAATCTGCATGATCGTCTCAATAGATGCAGAAAAAGCATTTGACAAAATTCAACATCCATTTATGATCAAAAACTCTCACCAAAGTGTGTATAGAGTGAACATATCTCAACATAATAAAGGCCACTTACAACAAACCCACAGCCAACATAATACTCAACAGTGAAAAGCTGAAAGCCTTCCTACTAAATTCAGGAACAAGACAAGGATGCCCACTGTCACCACTTCTATTCAACATAGTATTGGAAGTCCTAGCTACAAAAATAAGACAATAAAAAGAAATTAAAAGTATCCAAATTGGAAGGAAAGAAGTAAAACCATTACTATTTGCAGATGACATGATACTTTATATAGAAAACCCTGAAGTCTCCACACAAAAACTATTAGAATAAATAATTTCAGCAAGGTAGCAGGATACAAGATTAATATACAGAAATCTGTTGTGTTTCTATACACTAATAATGATATATTAACAAAAATAAACAATTGGGCCCTAATTAAACTTAAACGCTTTTTCACAGCAAAAGAAACCACAAACAAGATTGAAAAGACAACCCTCAGAATGGGAGGAAATACTTGCAAATGAAGCAACTGACAAAGGATTAATCTCCAAAATATACAAGCAGCTCATGCAGCTCAATATCAAAAAAACAAACAACCCAATCAAAAAATGGGCAGAAGACCTAAATAGACATTAGGCTGAGTAAAAAACTGAAACTCATTAGGTTGGGTTAAAAAAAAGAGATAGTTTTAAACTGAACAGTTCCCAGAGGTATGCAGGGCAATAAGTTCAAGCTTCAACCAGCCAAAGCAGAGAGTTCTGAGTGATCAACTAGGGCATACATTGTTGACCACAAAGAAAGCACCCCACAGTATTATGATTAAACTACCCCTTGAATGAACAGATCCTGAAAACAAAGCTCATATTTATCAAACTGATGAACAAATAACTTAAATGCCTTATATTCCTTGAAGGAAGACAACAAAATCCATACATTCAACAATACAGCATTCATAATATTCAGCATCCAGTCAAAAATTATTAGACTTGCCAGAAACCAAGAAAATGTGATCCCTAACCAGGAAGAAACCTCAAATGAAAGGGATTGTAAGAGATTTTAAATTAGCAGACAAGGACCTAAAATACTATTGTATATTTATGTATTTAAAGGCAAACATGAACATAATGAAGAGAGAAATCAAAAATATTCTTAAAAAACCAAATAAAGCATTTAGAGATTTAAAAAAATATGTGAAATAAAATTTTCACAGGATAAGATTAACAGTGGATTAGACATTGCAGATGAAAAGACTGGTAAACAAAAGCAAGAAGATTAAATGAATAAAAAAATAAACAAGTTCAGTGACCCCTGAAGCAACATCATCTTAGAAAATACATGTAAATGAAGTCTTGGAATAACAGTACAGAGTGTAGAAAAAACAAAAATGATGGCCAAAATTTTCTTATTTGATTTTTAAAAAAAGTTACAGAGCCACAAAGCTCAACAAATCACACATAGGAAATACACACACCAACACACATCATAATCAAATTGCTAAAAACCAGTGATAAATAGAAAATCTTAAAGCAATCAGGAGAGGAGAGGGGGAGGAATATCTCATCTTTGCACCTTCCCACCCAGAATACTTGTTAAAGTTATCCAATAACGCAAGACCCCTAGACATTGGCTGGCGCCTTAGTAGCTGTCACCACATAACACGTGCCAAGGGACTGATACTTTGGACAAAGGGCTCACTGCGTTGTACCAAGGAGAGAGATTCCTTTGGTGCTAAGTCCCAACCCAGATCCTTTGGAAAGACACCAACCTAGGAGTAGACCATGCCCTTTCCCTTCCTTTTCCCATAACCACCTAAAAGGTTCGCACTATGAGTCATCAGGCAGAGATACAAAGTGAAAGCTGTGGCTTCCCCAATGAAGCAAAAGGCAGATCTGTAGCACAGTAGTTTCCATCTTTCAAAAATACCATGGTATTTCTGCAGCACAGCAAAGGGATTAGTTTAAACCTAACTTAAGCCAAGCGTCCTTAAACCAGACAACCATTGCCACGAGAGAGGTCCCTAACCCTAACAATACTGATTTAAGGCTCTCTGGAGGAAAACAATATTAGCAGAATAAAGGACCTCCCCCCAGTATATGCAGTGTCAAAGGAAGGAAGGAAAGGAGAGAAGGAGGGAAGAAGGGAGGGGAAAAGGGAGGGACAGCCAGTTTAATGAGAGACATAATGGTCTCTTCAAATAACGCAATTTTACTCTAGTCTGCAAATAGATGCCTAAATGGGTCTCTATCTTGCCCCAGGCCTTAATCTCTCTTAAGTCTCCTTGGGTAACTTACACCTTATAGCAACTTAAAACAACTTTCCAATGCTTGTTCCTATCTTTAGAGGCTATGTCTTTCCTCTATGTATATGAAGACTCATTATATATGAGGCCCTTTTAATAATGTCTCCCTGTATCTTTATGGATTTTCAATCCTGCCCCCCACCGCGTAAGGGTCGGAAGCTAGATCAAGGATGCATAGTCCTTTTGGACCCATTAACTGTGGATTATCTGTCAGGCTAGGCACCTGCCCATCGGACAGGGGACCCTTTTGAGCTCGAACTTCCACTACCTGAAATCTTCTTCAATATCCAGATAATAAAGGGGTGGGTAATTCTTCTGAGCTCTCACTCCAATCCCCTCAAGGAAATAAAAATGAGTTGTCCAGGGTCATTTCCATAGACAGTGTGGACTACCAAGAAGGGAAATAGAAAATCCCACTTAGTGAATGAAAATTACATTCAGAGAGAATAATAAAATCACCATATCCCATAATGATGAAATCAAAATCATATCAGGCAACAAAAGCCTGCCAAGTGCAGCTGTGCCCCATTCCATTGGCTATTTGTTTTGTTACTTTTGGTCTGTGTGCTTTTGTTGGTTTGCAGTCTGGAGGCCCAAACCCTCCAAGCAAGTCACTGTTTCAACCAAACACAGCAAATGTTGAGGCCTGCATACCATCAAGTGTGAATAATGCAAGCTCTGCAGCCCAAAGGTCCTGCCAGCTTGCCTGCCAACAATCAAACCAACTCATAAAGCAAAAGGCCCATAATAATTGGCTTAGTTGGAGGACCTGCCTGCAGTTTAATTCTAGATCTCTAACTACCTCAGCCGTGGATATTTAAATAAACAACTTGACTGTTAATAACATGCACCTAAATCAGGCCATAAGATTTAAAACCTATTTGTTGCAGAATTCCCTTCATCCCCCATCTGGGGAAAACCTAGGACTGTTGGGAGTTTTTAGATTTGGCCAGCCCTATATGGGAGTTTAAATGTGCCAACTGGGTTCTGGTACTTTGGCCCAATTATGGCAGTATCATGGATGCCAGCATCCCTTTTGCTAGCTGTGTACCCACAAAGCTTCTTGACTTAAGCTTGCAAAGTAAAGCTCCCAGGCCCAACATTGCCTTCAAATTCCACAAGCAGCTTATTCTTCTTATACCATAAAGTCAGAAAAACGTGAGCCCTATCAACCTGAGTGGGTATCCACTTACGAAGGACGCACCAGTCCCACATCCCAGATGCCACTGCTGTGGTCCAGGAGTTCACCACTAGATGACATCGCCTCAGACACCATCTCTCCTGTCCAAGAGCTGCGCACCAAACGCTGAGACCACTGCCCAAGCTACGCCCATGGATGGCCTCTCCTAAGCCACCGACAAATTAGACACAGGTCACTTATTGCTTCTCCTCTTTTGCTATGAGGGGTCCTATTATGCTTGCTGTTTTATGTGGCCCATGATCCTAGTATACTCCTTGCTCTCTGCCAAAATATATACCTTTATACTCCCATGTCTAATGGGAAACCCTGTTTCCCAAATAGCACTACGATCTGTGTCATTCTAAAAATTAATGAAAATGATTGCTTTCCCCAGGAGGCAACTACCTCATATGAGCCCACTCCCCACTGCATTCTCCTACTCCCCCCTCTGGCTTGCCACTTCTCACCTTGCATGTCTGACCATGGCTACCACGCTACCCTTGCCCCTTGGTTACAAATACTACTGACATTTATATATACCTTATTGAACTCTCAGTTCATTCTCTCCAACAATATAACTGCAGAACCTACCACCATGACCAAAATACACTAAGATATTGTCATGAAAAATATAACTTAGACTTTTAACATACCTGACAACTCCAAGACATTGTTAGAGACCTCAGAAATTTCAGATCTGTTTTCACGGCTAATGCCATGTAAATGGGGAACTTAGTTATGGCCAGCCCATTAGGACTCCTTGTACTTCTGTCTTCTTCCTTTTCACTCTCATAATAAAATATTTTCTATGCCATTCAGGGCAACTTATGCTCTACTCTCTAAAATTCTCCTCTACTATTCAGGCCACTCAAATGCCCCAAATAACTGAACTCGAAACTGATGATAAGACATTAGGGGTCAACTGTAATATTTTTAAAATGCTATCTTAAGATATTTTTTATTGAGGTATAATTGACAGATAGGAACTGTACATACTTAAGGTGTACAGCTTGATGTTGTGACATTGTGAAATGATCACCACAACCAACTAATTAACATATCCGTCACCTCACATAGCTACCATTTTTCTTTTCTTTTCCTTCCTTTGTAGTGAAAACACTTAACATCTCTCTCAGGAAATTTCAAGTACACAATACAGTATTGTTAACTACAGTCACCATGCTGTACATGAGACCTTCAGAACTCATTCATCGTGTATAACTGAAACTTTGTCCCCTTTGACCAACATTTCCCTATTTTCCCTTTCCTTCTGTCCCTGGCAACCGTCATATTCTCTGCTTCTATGAAATTGACTATTTTAGATTCCATATATAAGTAAGATCATGCAGTATTTGTCTTTAAGTGTCTGACTTATTTCGCTTAGCATAATGTCTTTCAGGCTCATCCATGTTGTACCAAATGGCAGGATATCCTTTTATAAGGCTGAATAATATTTTATTGTATATATGTGTATACACACACACACACACATCTTTATCCATTCACCCATCTGTGAACATTTAGGTTGTTTCCAGGCTACAATAAACATAGGAGTGCAGATATCTCCTCAAGATTCAGACTTCATTTCTTTAAAATATATATCAAGAAGTTAAAAACACTATCTTGATCAATTTTAAGCCCCTGGCTAGTGGCAAGTCAGTTTCCCTGCTTGAGTGGCTAAATCCACACCCAACCACTTCCCTTACGGGGCTCTCACACTCCAGGCCACTATGCACCCAACCTAACTGCCGTGGGACAAGGTACCAGACAAGTAAGACAGTCCCTATGCCCCTAGTTAAATCATTCAAATTAGCCAATCCACAGAAGAGTCATGAAACCTAACTGACCACACCTCATTTACCATACATAGGATGCCCCCTACAGCTCTAATTTGTTGTTACCCTGTCCCTGGGTGCAGTCTCTCGTGGTACTGCATGGTAGCTTTTTCTTGTTCAGCGCTGTAAGTAACAGAGTTCTGCCTTTCATCTGTCCAAGTATCATTGTATCCCACCATCAAAAGAATCTTTAAATGTTATAAACAATTAGAAAACGGGCTATAAAAAATGATCTAAGCTTCTACCTTAAGAGGAGAGAAAGAGCAAATCGAACCCAAGTAAGCAGACAGAAATAATGAATGATAAGAGAAGGAAAAAATGGATAGAAAATAGACAAATGATAAAGAAAATAATGAAACAAAAAGCTGGTTCTTTGAGGGTAGAAAAAATTGTAAATTACTTTAGCCAGGCTGACCTAGAGAAAAAGAGAAAAGACACAAATGCCAAGAATGAAAGAGGAGACATCACTAGAAATCCTACAGCCATTAAAAGGACAATAGGGAATGTATTAATAATTTTCTGCCAATAAGTGTGATCACTTACATAAAATGGATAAATTCCTTGAAAGACACAAGTTACCAAAATCAGTTTCAAGATGAAATAGAAAATCTTAGTAGCCTTATGTCTTTTAGAAAATTGAGTCTATACGTTTAATACCTCCTCAAAAGAAAAGTCCATGCCCAAATGTCATCACTGGTAAATTCTATCAAACATTTAAGAACAAAATAACACCAATCTTACACAAACTCCTTCAGAAAAAGGCAAAGGAGGGAACATTTCTCTATTACATTTATGAGGCCAGTAATACCTTCATAAGCATTATAAGAAAAGAGAACTACAGGCTAATATTCCTCATGGAAACAATACAAAAATCTTTAACAGCAACAATAACAACAACAAATGAACAAAGAATGAAGACTCAAACTTTCTGATTTCAAACCTTGCTACAAAGCAACAAAAATAAATGTTACTGTCATAAGGATAGACATATTGATCAATGAAATAGAATTCAGAGTTCAGAAATAGAACCATATGTCTATGGTCAGCTGAATTTGACAAGGTGCCAAGACTATTCAACGGGGAAAGGATTATCTTTTTGAAAAATGGTGCTGAAACAACTGATGATACACATGCAAAAAAATGAAATTTGACCCTTACCTCATACCATATAAAAAAAGTAACCCCAGGGCTTCCCTGGTGGCGCAGTGGTTGGGAGTCCGCCTGCCGATGCAGGGGACACGGGTTCGTGCCCCGGTCCGGGAAGATCCCACGTGCCGCGGAGCGGCTGGGCCCGTGAGCCATGGCCGCTGAGCCTGTGCGTCCGGAGCCTGTGCTTCGCAATGGGAAAGGCCACAACAGTGACAGGCCCACGTACCGTAAAAAAAAAAAAAATTAACCCCAAATTGATCATACACCTAAATGTAAGAGCTAAAACTGTAAAACTCTTAGGAGAAAACATACTGGTAAGTCTTCATGACTTCTGGTTTGGCAATGAATCCATAGATATGACACCAAAAGCACAAGCATCAAGAAAATGTAGATTGTACTTCATCAAAATTTAACACTTTTGTTTTTCAAAGGATACCCTAATAAACTGAAACAACCACCACAGCATGGGAGGAAATATTTACAAATCATGTATCTGATAAAGGACTTCTACCTAGAATATATAAAGAATTCTTACAACTCAATAAAAAAAGGCAAATAACAATAAAAAATGAACAAAAGGTCTGAAGAGACATTTCTCCAAAGAAGATGTACAAATAGCCTATAAGCACTGGAAAAGACGCTTGGCTTTATAACTCGTCAGAGGAATACAAACCAAAACCACAAGAGATACCATTTCACACCCACTAGATTGGCTAGAATAAAAAGGGAGTAAATATTGTAAGAAAAAGGAAAACTCAGAACTTGCATATACTGTTCATGGGAATACAAAATTGTGCAGCCAATTTGGAAAACAGCACGACAGTTCCTCAACATAGAGCTACCATATGGCCCAACAATTCCACTACTAGGTGTATACCCAAGAGAAACGGAAACATATGCCCACATAAAACATGTTCAGGAATGTTCATAATAGCATTATTCACAATAGCTAAAAGATGAAAACAAACCAAATGTGCATCAGATACATGTATAAGTGAATCACATTGCTGTACACCTGAAACTATCACAACATTGTTAATCAACTATACTCCAATACCAAATAAAAAGTTAAAAAAAAAGAGAGAAAACAAATGTCCATCAGCCAACTCTGAATGAATGAACAATGTGTGAAATAACCATACAGGTAACATTTTTCAGGCATAAAAATGAATGAAGTATTGATACACGCCACAACAGGGATGAACCTTAAAAACATTATGCTAAGTGAAAAAAGCTAGTCACAAAAGATAATATATGATTTCATTTACATAAAATGTCCAGAATTGCCAAAACTATAGACAGAAGGTAAATTAGTGGGTGCTTAGGATTAGAGTCAGGGGAGGGAAGTGAGTGAGTGAGGTGACAATTTAAAAAGAGTACAGGGACTTCCCTGGTGGCGCAGTGGTTAAGAATCTGCCTGCCAATGCAGGGGACACGGGTTTGAGCCCTGGTCCGGGAAGATCCCACATGCTGCGGAGCAACTAAGCCTGTGGGCCACAACTACTGAGCCTGCTCTCTAAAGTCGGCGAGCCACAACTACTGAGCCTGCATGCCACAACTACTGAAGTCTGTGCACCTAGAGCCCGTTTCTCTTGTTCTCTGCAACAAGAGAAATGACTGCAACAAGAAGCCTGCTCACCGCAAGTAAAGAAATCCTGTGTGCAGCAACGAAGACATGACATGGCCAAAAATAAAAATAATTTAAAAAAAAAAAGTACAGAGTTTCTTTTCTTTTTAATATAAATTTATTTATTTATTTTTGGCTGCGTTGGGTTTTCGTTGCTGCATGCAGGCTTTCTCTGGTTGTGGTGAGCGGGGGCTACTCTTTGTTGCGGTGTGCATGCTTCTCATTGCAGTGGCTTCTCTTGTTGCAGAGCATAGGCTCTAGGCACACGGGCTTCAGTAGTTGTGGCACGTGGGCTCAGTAGTTGTGGCTTGCGGGCTCTAGAACGCAGGCTCAGTAGTTGTTGCACAAGGGCTCAGTTGCTCCATAGCATGTGGGATCTTCTCAGTCCAGGGCTCGAACCCGTGTCCCCTGCATTGGCAGGTGGATTCTTAACCATTGCGCCACCAGGGAAGCCCCAGGGTTTCTTTCTGAGGTGAAAACTGTAGTGATCACTGTACATATCTGTAAATGTATTAAAATCATTGAGTTGTACACTTTTTAGATTTTATTATTTTAAAAAACTTTTTTATTATAGAAAATTTCAAACATACATAAAAGTAGAAGAAATAGTGTAATAAAGCCCCATGAATCCATCAATTAGCTTCAAGAATTATCAACACATGGCCAATCTCATATCATCTATATCATTCTCTTGTCCCCTCTCCTTTTTTTTAAAATAGTAGGTCCTTGTTGGTTATTCATTTTAAATATAGTAGTGTGTACATGTCAATCCAAACCAAATAACTGGGTGAACTGTGTGGTATATGAATTATCTTTCAACAAAGCAGTTTTGAAACAAACAAAAATCCTTAACAAAACTGCAGTAAATGAAATCCAGCCACACACACACACACACACAAACTCCATAACCAAGTATGAATTTTCCCTGGTATGCAAAGTTGATTTAACATTTTAATATCAGTCAATGTAATTCAGCATATTAGCAGAATGAAGGGGAAAATCTATATACAGAAAAAGCATTTGACAAAATTCAACACCCATTTGCAATAAAAACTCTTAGCATATTAGGAAGATCAGGGAACTTCCTCAGCCTCATAAAGGGTATAAATGAAAAACTCACAGCTGACATCACACTTCATGGTGAAAGACTGAATGCTTTTCCCCTAAAATTGGGTACTATGCAAGAATGTCTGCCCTCACAACTCCTATTCAACATTCGGTTGGAGATATTAGCCAATGCAATAAGGCAATGGGGGAGGGGAGGCATTTAGGTTGGTAAGGAAGATATAATGCTGCCTTTGTTTCCAGAAGACATGATAGGGTACATCAAAAACCTTGCGGCATCTCCAAAAAAGCTAGTAGAATTAATAAGTATATTTAGCAATGTCACAAGATATAAGGGCTCCATACAAAAATCAATTATGTTTCTATGTAGCAGCAGTGAAAAATCAAAAATTAAACATTTTAAATACCATTTACAATAGCATCAAAAATATTAAATACTTAGGGATAAATTTAACAAAAATTGTTTAAGACTTATACACTGAAAATTAAAACACATTGCTGAGAGGTTTTAAAGAAGGCCTACTAAATGAAGAGATACTCGAATTATAGTTTGTAAGATTTGATATTGTTTGTTAATGTCAGTTCTCCCCAAATTTATCTATATATTCAACATAAATCATTCAAAATTCCAGCAGCATTTTTTGGTAGATATTGGTAGGCTGATTTAAAAACTTACATGGAAATGCAAAGGGGTGAAATAAAGACTATGGTATTAGTGAAAATATAGACATACAGATCAATGGAGCAGAATAGACTTACATATATAAGGTAAGTTGATTTTTTTTAAACAAGGGTGCTAAGATAATAAATGGGGAAAAGATAGTGTTTTCAGCAAATTATACTGGAAAAACTAGATATCCATACAGAAAAAAAATGTACCTCACCCCTTTAATGTATGCCATACATAAATCAACTTGAAATAGATTTTATCTAAATCAAAAACTAAAACTATTCAAGTTCTGGACAAAAACATAGGACAAAGGCATATGTGATCTTGGGGTAGGCAAAGATTTCTAAGATAGGACAAAACATATGCATGAACCTTTAACAAAAATTGATAAATTGAACTTCATCAAAATTGAAAACTATTCTTCATCACAGCAAGATCTTTTTTGACTCACCTCCTAGAGTAATGAAAATAAAAACAAAAATAAACAAATGGGACCTAATTAAACTTAAAAGCTTTTTGCACAGCAAAGGAAACCATAAACAAGACAAAGAGACAACACACAGAATGGGAGAAAATATTTACAAATGATGTAACTGACAAGGGATTAGTCTCCAAAATTTACAAACAGCTCATGTGGCTTAATATCATCAAAACAAACAACCCAAACAAAAAATGGGCAGAAGGCCTAAACAGACATTCCTCCGAAGAAGACATACAGATGGCCCACAAACACATGAAAAGATGCTCAACATCACCAATTATCAGAGAAATGCAAATCAAAACTATAATGAGGTATCACCTCACACCAGTCAAAATGGCTATCATCAAAAAATCCACAAGCAACAAATGCTGGAGAGGATGTGGAGAGAAGGGAACCCTCCTACACTGTTGGTAGGAATTTAAATTGGTACAGCCACGATGGAGAAGAGTATGGAGGTTCCTTAAAAAACTGAAAAAAGAGCTACCATATGATCCTGCAGTTCCACTCCTGGGCATATATCCAGAGAAAAACATGGTCCAAAAGGATACATGCACCCGGATGTTCATTGCAGCAATGTTTACAGTAGCCAAGACATGGAAGCAACCTATGTGTCCATCAATAGAGGAATGGATAAAGAAGATGTGGTACCTATATACAAAGGAATATTATTAAGCCATTAAAAATGAATTAATGCCATTTGCAGCATCATGGTTGGACCTAGAGATTGTCATATTGAGTGAAGTTAAGTCAGAGGAAGAGAAATATACGATACTGCGAATATGTGGAATCTAAAAAGAAATGAAACAAATGAACTTATTTACAAAACAGAAACAGACTCACAGACTTATAGAACAAACTAATGGTTACCGGGGGGAAGGGGACAGTTAGGGAGTGTGGGACTGACATGTATACACTTATATTTTAAATGGATAACCAACAAGAACCTACTTTGTAACACAGGGAACTCTGCTCAATATTATGTTACAAGCTAAATGGGAAAAGAATTTGAAAAAGAATAGATATATGTATATGTGTAACTGAATCACTTCACCATACACCTGAAACTATCACAACATTGTTAATCAACTATACTCCAATATAAAATAAAAAGTTAAAAATAAAATGATAAATTTTAAAAAAACAAATGTTACTTTGTTTATCCTCTTATGTACTAAAACAACAAAGTCCATATTTTTCAAAGCCTTGTATCATGTTAAATATCAACTTTTCCTTAATGATTAAATCCCTATTGATCTTTTTAAAAATAAATAATAAAACAAATATAAAAATATTTTACAGTTAAAAAGTCCTAACCACCATCTGACTCTTCAGCAAATTGTAGTAGTAACATCAAGGATCACTCATCACAGATCACCATAAGAAATATAATAATAATGAAAATGTTTGAAATACTGAATTATCAAAATATGACACAGAGACATGAAGTGAGCAAATATTTTGGAAAAATGGTGCCAACAGCCTTGCTCAATGCAGGGTTGCCACAAACCTTCAATTTGTAAAAAAGCAGTATCTGTGAAGCATGATAAAATGAGGTATGCCTTACATAATAAAAATAATAAATACTATATATATATACATATATATATACCCACACACATATTCCCAGCAATTCCACTCCTACATATTTACTCAAGAGAAATGAAAACATGTGCACAGAATTGTACACAAATATTCATACCAGTTTTATTCATAATAGCCAAAAACTGTCAACTCAAATTTTAATCAATAGGTGAATGCATAAAAAATTGTAGTATACCCATACAGTGCAATACTATACAGCAACAAAAAGGAACTACTGATATACAAAGCAACATGGATGAATTGCAAAAATGTTACACTGAACAAAAGGAGCCAGGTACAAAAGTAGAGATTATTTTATGATTGTTTATATGAAACTCTAGGAAACAGAATCTCTAGTGATAGAAAGCAGATAAATTGTTGCCTAGGGCTGAACATGTGAATTGTAATAACCAGGAAAGGGCACGAGGAAAACCTTTAGTGATGAAAGTATTCTGCATCTTGAACATGGTAGTGGTTACTTGGGTGTATACACTTATCAAAACTCATTAAACTGTACACTTGAAATGTATGCATAATATTATTTGTAAATTTTACTTCAAAAATTTAAAAACTATTTCTACATACTAGCAACAAATGATGGAAAACTGAAATTTAAAATTCTATTTAGAATAGCATCAAACATACTAAATATAAATTTATCAAAATATGTGCAAGACCTATACACTGAAAACTAGACCTCGAGTTACCTCATTTGTCATTCACCATTTCCACCTTGAGATTTTTTTTTTTTTTGGCAGTACGAGGGCCTCTCTCACTGTTGTGGCCTCTCCTGTTGAGAAGCACAGGCTCCGGACGCGCAGGCTCACCGGCCATGGCTCACGGGCCCAGCCGCTCCGCGGCACGTGGGATCTTCCCAGCAGGGCACGAACCCGTGTCCCCTGCATCGGCAGGCGGACTCTCAACCACTGTGACACCAGGGAAGCCCCCCACCTTGAGGTTTTATGTTAAAATTTTTTTAAGTAGTTAAATAGAGTGAGAATTATAAAGTGTAATATTTTTGCTTCGTAAGTACAAATTTTAATTAATGCAAAAAATATTGAACTGTAGTAATATCTTTTAAACTGAAAATTCTTTTTTAATCACTAATTTAAAACTAAATACAGGAAATGCTTATTATGGAAAATAATTTTGTCATATAGAGGAGGAGATGTTTAGAAATTATTTGCTTTGTGGTGTCAAATATATCACATATACGTCACTGGTCATATCTCCCCTACACTGGATGAAATGACTTGAAGTGATCTTCTTCTAAGTACATGCCTATGTTTGAATCTTGGTTCCACCACTTGCTATCTTTATGATCTTGAGCAAATTGTTCCTTCATTTCCACAAATTAAAATGGGAATAATAGCAGTACGTATACCTAAATCATAAGCCTGTTGTGGGAATTAAATGAGTTAATGCATGTAAATTACCTAGTACAATGCCTAGCACATAGTAAGTGCTCAATAAATACTAACTTCTGTGATGACGGTCAAGCTCATAATATATTTACCATGCCTGACAAACATTAAGCTTGAAGTATTAGTTACCTTATTATGTGACAAGACTTTTTTCCCCTTTAGGCTCCTGTGATTAGTTAGAATGACCAGAGTGGCCTATATTTGAATTTTTATTATAAGTTAGACAGGAATCATAAAAGCCATAAATCTGTGGATAAAGAAATTGGGGACCATAAAGGTTAGATTATATGCTCCAGTTAGTAGGATCAGAACCAGCCTCCAAGACTTCTAACTCTGGATCTAGTCTCTTAATCTTGGTATCTATCTATAATCCTTTTTAAAGGTGACTCTCCAGTTAACAGAATAAAAACAAAGTACTTCTTATCTAAATAATACATAATATTAATATTTCAGACCTCAACCAAGACAGTTCTAAAAGCCCTGGACACAAGTTCCTAAAGCTGATGCCGAAGTTCCCCTTCCCCTACCCCAAGTGATTCAGCTATATGAAGTTATTAATCATCAGTTAACTAGAAAATTACATTAATCAGAGCATCTCATCCCACTGGCAAAAGACAGTGTTTCTGAAACTAAAATGACGTGTTGGAGCAGTGATGAGGAAAACTCTACTACTCATAAAATTGTCAGCTGCTCTTCAAAGAGCGTTTGGTCCTTCTTACTCTGAGCTGTATCTCCATAGTGATTCTCAACCTCAATTGTTCCTTATCTTACAGAATAATATTTTAGAATTTTTAGTCTTATTATCCTATACTTAAGGAATGCACCATATATCTTACTTGTCATGGCATCTGATCTGTCTCCGCTCCACTCCATCTCCCAAATGCCTGGCGGCATATGATGAGTAAATTAATGAATTAATATATGTTGATGGATGTCATTAGAAATTTTAGAGAAGGAAAACTGTCTTTATCCAAATGACTGCTTATTGCTTGAGCTTTTGATGTACTTAGGCAGTCTCTAATAAACCGATAAAAATTTAACTATTGAGCAGATTTCATATTCTTGCTTCCTAACCCCATTGGCAAATCCAAGTGGGAAGCAAATATATGATTTGGTGAGCCTGGAGCTGGAGCAAAGATGATCTAATGGCTAATATTCATGCCTAAGGCAGGCATCTCCTCTGTGGCTTACATCTGATGGTCTGGGCAGACTGTCTCTAAATGGTCCCATTTCTTACTGGTGGCTTCTCCGAAGGGTAGCTTGGAAAGGCTTTTGGCCGTCCTCAAGCCCTTACCTCAATTTTCACCAGATGCTCTCAAGGTTTCTTAGAAAAGTGTGTTGGTTACACCAATGCAATTTCAAGATAAAGCCCAGACCCCCACCCCAACCCCATTCCTACCAGACTGCAGCCCCTAAGCCCCTTCTATGCAAATTCTGAATTCTCCATATATTTATTCAACAATTATATTGAGTAGCTACTAAGTGCCAGGTGCTCACGATATGGCAGTGAAAACAAAACAAAAAGCCAACAAAAATTGCTGCCCTCCTGGAGCTTACATCCCAGTTGGAAGAAACAAATGATAAATGTCAGATGGGAAGGGGGAGGGAGAATACTGAGGGTGGGCTAAGAGTGTGGCAGTTTTAAATATAACACCAGGGAAGGCATCACTGAGAACATGATATTTTCATTAAGACTTGAAGTGAGATATGTGGATATGTGGGGGAAGTGCATTCCAGATCAAGGAATCAATGCAAAAGGCCAGAGACAGGATGCTGTATTCAAGAAACAAGAAGAGGCCAATGTGATGGAAACAAAGTGAGCAAGGAGAGTAGCAGGAAATGAGGTGAGAGAAGTAGTGCAACTCCAAAGACTTTAGATTTATTCCAAGGGAGATGAGGTGATAATTTGAAGGTTTAAAACAGAAGAGAAAAATACATGCCGTTTGGTGGTGTGGACATAAGACAAAGGCAATTAGCACAGAATACATAGGTGAAAATTAATTGTTTGGAACCTAACCGTTAAGCCTGGTTAGAAGGGCTATGTATAACAGAGAAAGGAAAGATAGCTTATTTTGCAGGAAACACTTAAGGATTTCAGAAAACAATTCGTTGCAGGTAAAAATAGGCAGTATTTGTTGACTGATGCAGCTTAAGTGATGTAGGAAAGAGAATTTTATGTATGGCAGCCTTACGGACTTTGAAGATAGTGACTAAATGTTTGTGAGGATTAGCTAGTTTGTGTGTGGGGGGAAGTGAACATGTTAGATCAGAGGCACTGAGAGGAAAGCTAATTAAGCACTGGAGGTACTGGAAAAGATTCATCTTTAGGTAAGGAGCTGGATTAGACGAAGTTGGAAAAAATGCAAAAGTAATTTGACATTTTTACAGTTAAGGATTCAGTAAATGTTTAACTGTTGGAACAGGCTGAAGTATGGAGGAACTGAGTTAAGTGACAATCTAGCAAGGGATACAAATATAGGCAGAAGGGTTTCTAAATTTTTCTATGCAACTCTGAAGATTTTTTTTTTTCTTTTACAATTATTTTGGGCATGTGTAGTTTCTGACTTCAGTGTCCTGCCCAAGCTTGCTAAGACGGGCTTTTTCTTGAACCACTGTAAGCTGTTACTCCTAAATCACTGAAACCTTCTATATTATTGGATTGCTGAAACATTTTTGGATTGCTCAACAAGTATATGCAGAGTAACAAAATTTTCTCCTTTTCCTTGGTTTTGAGGAACCCATCTTCCTTTACAAAATCTCTAAAATTGGTTTTCACTACTGATCCTTAGCCAACCAGATCTCTAACAGGTGCCCCTAAACCCTAAGGGCTACTCCCAAACTCAATGCCAAAATTTCAGAAGGTGGTTTTGTTGGTTTTTTTCAACTTGAAAATGCTATACTATGGCAAACTGAGGAAAAAATAACTACCTACCAGTCTGTAGACTGTTGTACATTCGGTGTAGGTGTAGAAGAGATTATAACAAAACAAAGATCTAATACTTTAAGAGATTACTTCTCAGATCCCCATCTGAAAAATGGGTAGGACAATAATTGTTACTTACAGTTAGTAGGATTCTTTTGAGTATTAGGCAAGCAACGCGCTTAAGATGCTTAGTACACTGCCCAGCACGTAAAGTGCTTACGAATGTTAGCAACTGTGTAATCCCTTGTGGTAAGCACAGCTCCACTCTACAAATGAGGAAAAAAGATCAGAAGTGACACAGATACCCAAAGTCACAAAGAGGCAGAGCAGAAGTTAGTTCACTCCAATACATACTGAGGCTTCCATTGTGCTGTTCTACAAAGCGCAGAGGGGATCAGGAAATGAAGAAGTAGACCCCTAGAGACACACACACACACACACACACACACACACACACACAATCACCTGCTCCCACAACTGTAGAGTCAGGAAGGGAAGAAAAGGGTATGAAATCCAGAACAATACAAAAAGTGCCAGTTCCCCCAGAGTCAAAGACAAGGGTACCCTGGCTGCCCACAGCACTCAGAAGTCTGAGCCACCTCATGGGCACAGCCATAACCACTCAGGGACACTTACAAGAACTTCTATAAAGACTCCTTCTCAAATCAAAAGGTGGCCTCAGAGCAATCCCTTGGCACCCATCTTTTACTCTGTATGAGCATACAGACTGCTGAGTTTTCCAAGAATCTAGACCATCTGAATTACTCATCACTGATTTATATGAAGGAATATGCGAGGCTTTAAGAGGCGCTATTCTGAATTTACCTTGAAGGACTTTCCTAGAAAAGATGCCTTAAAGAAAAAAACCAGTAAGGTTAGTGCTTAAGGTTCCAACACTTCAACAAAGTGTGCTGCCCAGCTACTGAGATGAAGAGTCAAAGTTAGACTTATTTCCTAGGAACAAAAACCAAAAGTCTGTCGTTAAAGCTCTAAACCTAGTCAATTACTTGGAGTAAGGAAAAGGGCTGGAGGACTAACACCTAAAAAGCTGGAAACAAAGACACATACACTTCCAGGTGTGGATTTTTATTTTCACAAAGAGACAACAATGCCTTCCCACATACAAGTATTTACAAAACCCAACTGATTCACCAATCTAGAACCTGGGTTTTTTTTTTTTTCCACTTCTCAACATAGTTGGGAATATGGAAACATTAATACCCACACAATTCCCAGAGATGGAATTTATCCATCAAACAGTGCAGATTACCTAAAAGTGCACTTACCTGCACAACTCAGTCTAAGAACCTCAGTGATACAAACCTCATGGCCAAGGTTTCAGTAATCTATTTGGTTTCATACCATGCAAACCTGAACAAGTGTGCTGCTACACTAAACTGAAAATCGGTTCTCATTTTACAATTAAAAAGGTTCTCAACGCTTTAGCAACTATACAGAATATGAAGGTTTATTTCAAAAAAGAGTACATTTTTTAAAACCAGGATACACAGATGCACTTAATGTAACAGTACCTTCTGCAAAAATAGGTTACATAATACTCAGAAATGCAAGGAACAATCTTATTCTCTAAAAATTAAACAGCAGACTTTTTAAGCTTAAACAGCCTTCAAAATGGAGGCTGAAAATGCTTGGTGACAAGAAGTAACTCTAGAGCCTGACACCACAGAGCTAATGCCGGAAATTAAACTACGACCACACACCTGCAAACTACGCTTTATATTCACACAGCATTAAAATGGTTTTGATTCCTATCTTTTCAAATGTGTCTTGGTGCTGCAAGAAAAAAAGTTGAATGATACACAAAACTATTAAAAGTTACAACAGAACTATTTAAACATCTTCTCCAAAATTGAGAAAAGCAATCATGTTAAATTTTAAAAAAAGAGAAAAAAGAAAAAGTCTGACAGAAATCTCAAGCAAGTCAGAGGTCCTCTTCATAAGTAGTCAAGTAAAGTTTACAGGAGATTTCAATAAATTATCTTGAAACCGTGGCAGAGAGCTAATTTTCAGAATCGTCGTGGAGGTCCACCCTTAAATGGCTTAAATCCAGAGCCACTTCCTCTTGGCATGGAATTGCCACTGATTTGTACAATTCTATTAATTGGGGATGCATTACTGAAAAAGGTTTAAAAGAAAAAAATGTCAGAGAACAAAAGAACAAATAATTACAGCTAATACCTAAAAAGTGATTATCATTTAACAGACACTGTTCTTTGTACTTTACACATATTAAATAATTTACTATTTTAACAGTCCTGTGAGGTATGTACCATTACTAACCCCACTTTCCTGATGAAGAAAGACAGATCTAGAAGCTAAGTAACTTGCCCAGGATCACAATGGTGATCTGATAATAAATGGTGGTGTGAGGATTTCAACTCAGGCAACCTCACGTCAAAGCCTCTGCCTCTTAGTAAGCCATTTAATGGTCTGTGAATGAATGGACTGGAGCAGTGTTTCTCAAAGTGTGGCCCCCAGATCTGCAGCATCAACTAGGAACTTGAACCTCTGAACTACAGGACATCATTCAAGAAATATTTTTGGGATTTCTTTTATATGTATAATGCAACACAGTAGGTACGAACGGATAATACAGGAATAAAGACCCACCCCAAAATCCTACAACAAATTTGGGAGGGAAAAACCCATGGTGAAATGGTTTAAGTAGCATAAAACCAAATTACAGAAAGGTGTGGATGCCAGGCTGAGGAATCTGGATTAGATCCTGTAACCTAAAGAAGCTGTTTGTAAGTTTTGGAGCAAGTAAACAGTGTAAGAAAACAGTCCCAACGGTTAAATTTAGAAATAACATGAAAAATGGAGGAGAGAAAACACTCATTTGGGAAGATCTGATGGGAGCTGAAATGAGCAAGAAGACAAAGCTACCACAAATATATTTTTTTAACTGAACCATACTTAGAAATTTATGCTAGGAGTGGAGAAAGATAAAGATGAGGCCCAGTCTGGCAATGGCAAATCAAAAGAAGCTGGAGACAACAACTGAAACATAAAGGTTTTAAACAGCAGAGGAATGAGTTTGCTTGTGACCCTGAATTTCTGGAGACCTCCAAGCATTTACATGGAGATCATGATATAAAGCTAAAAATAAAAAACAGTATCTAAAATCCAACCGTGTGAAGGAGCCAATAAGTAAATTAAAAAGGTAGAAAAGAAAATTATGGTACATTAGAAAACAGAGGAATGTTTTAAAAAAGGAAAAGCAACAGTGCTTAACCACCAAGGAGCCCAAGAACTAAGAAAATAAAGGAATCTATATTTGTCAAGAAAAAAGGTATTGGTGACCTTTAATAACCAAGGACAGAATGAGTGACAAGGCTGTGCAGGACACAAGTATAGTAAACAGTCACTTAAGTCTGAGGCTAGAAGCAACCAGTAGAAGAGTAGTAACTTGGATCACTGAGCCAAGCCACTGTTCTCTTCTAAGACAGATGAATGGGAAAGAAAAAAGGGCATGGGAGAGAGAGAGGCCAAACACTTGGCCAGCTGAAGGGCCACAATGGATGTTGGTATGAAGAGAAAAGAAAGCTCGTCTCCTAGCATTTGAACAGGCTTTGGGATAAATGTCCAAAAATTTTGCTAGACCTATTTGAAAAGGGAGGAAGCAGAACATACTTTCAGTTTCTTCTTCCTTTCTAGGAATTTTCAGAATGATAGTGAACAAGAAGATGGTTCCAACATGAAATTAAAAAGCTTCATTATCTACTGGATTCTGACATAAATACCTACCTGTATCGAGACTGATATGCCAGAATGTCAATCAATTAACTTACAATGAGGAATGTTAATTCACAAATTAACATCAGCTGCCCTGGAGATTTTGGGTTAATATGAGGAAATATCTGGGCAGACCTAGGGTTGTTACTAGTTACAATTCAATCTCTCAGAAACTATAATGACCTTTAAGGAAAAGGAAAAAGGTTTGGTTGCATGCTGGCAGAAAAGTCTTAACTGATTAACTACTTACCTTGTATGCTGCGTTATCATGCCTGCTCCTGTCCGGCCATCACCCATTCGCCTTGCATCATGATAGCTAGGCCCTTGAGAAGGTGGACCATGCCATTCTTTCCTTGGTCCACTTGTGTCCCGTCCATGGCGGTCAACCACATGTCGTTCTTCAGGATAGTGCTAAAGAATAACATATTAAAAGAAAAATCAGGACAGACTCCGCCTCAGGCCAATTTACTTAAGGTGTACTTTCTTTTTTTTTGATAAATTTATTTTATTTTTGGCTGTGTTGGGTCTTTGCTGCTGCACGCAGGCTTTCTCTAGTTGCGGCAAGCGGGGGCTACTCTTCATTGCGGTGCGTGGGCTTCTCATTGCAGTGGCTTCTCTTGTTGCGGAGCACAGGCTCTAGAGTGCAGGCTCAGTAGTTGTGGCCCACGGGCTTAGCTGTTCCACTGCATGTGGGATCTTCCCGGACCAGGGCTCGAACCCATGTCCCCTGCGTTGGCAGGCGGATTCTTAACCACTGTGCCACCAGGGAAGCCCCTTATGGTATACTTTTAATGTCAGAAGGAAATTAGTAAGATGTGTGAGAAGATGAAAGAATGAATAATATGAAAAAAGGTTTCTATCTACTTTGAACTAAGAAGCTTCTCAGGCTTCAGGGTAGAAAAGGTAGGACAGAATATGATTCAGCACTGTTATTTCTATACCTTCTAGCACCCATGTACTTTTTGACCCTTGAGTATTTCTGGGTCTATATGTAATGCCTCGATCTTCTATACATATGTAAGAAGGCATACTGAGAGGTCAAAACCTTAAGACAAATCAAGGTCGGGTATATGATCAACATGAAAATACCACATAGAAACAGGAGCTGTCATCTTACTGTACACAGTACTAGTTAGTGCTATGGCTCTTACAAGGTCTTACATCCATGACTATGAAGAAAAAAGAATAGTGAACATAAAGAAACAAAAGCAGAGAACTAAGGATCTGCAGAAAAAAAAGAGTCAAAAGTTATGATAGTTAGCCTACAGAAATCTGAAGGCGCCCTACAGAGATATGTTGGGTTGGCCAAAAGGTTCGTTCAGTTTTCCCGTAGGATGGCTCTAGTGGCGCTTAGCTGTCTTTAACTTCATTCAAAACAATTTTGTTAGATTGTATTGTGACAGCTGTCATATCAGCGTGCATTTAAAAAAAACCCAAAATTGGTGAATTTTTGTGTAGCCATTTTAATACTGAAGATGGAAGAAAAAAAGCCACATTTTTGGCATATTATGCTTTATTATTTCAAGAAAGGTAAAAACACAATTGAAACACAAAAAACGATTTGCGTGGTGTATGGAGAAGATGCTGTGACTGATCAAACGTGTCAAAGGTTGGTTTGGGAAGTACTGTGCTGAAGATTTCTCGCTGGATGATGTTCCACGGTTGGGTAGACCAGCTGAAGTTGACAGCAATCAAATCGAGACATTGAGAATAATCAACATTATACCACGTGGGAGATAGCCGACATACTCAAAATATCCAAATCAAGTGCTGAAAATCATTTGCACCAGCTTGGTTATGTGAATCGCTTTGACGTTTGGGTTCCATGTAAGTTAAGTGAAAAAAACCCTTCTTGACCGTATTTCCACATGCATTTCTCTACTGAAACGTAACGAAAATGTTCCATTTTTAAAACAAATTGTGACAGGCGATGAAAAGTGGATACCGTACTACAATGTGGAACGGAAGAGATTGTAGGGCAAGCAAAATGAACCACCACCAACCACACCAAAGGCCGGTCTTCATCCAAAGAAGGTGATGTGTATATAGTGGGATTAGAAGGGAGTCCTTCCAGAAAACCAAACAATTAACTCCGACAAGTACTGCTCCCAATTAGACCAACTGAAAATGGCACTCAACGAAAAGCATCCAGATTAGTCAACAGAAAACGCAGAATCTTCCATCAGGATAATGCAAGACAGCATGTTTCTTTGATGACCAGGCAAAATCTGTTACAGCTTGGCTGGGAAGTTCTGATTCTTCCGCCATATTCACCAGACATTGCACGTTCGGCTTTCCACTTATTTTGGTCTTTACAAAATTCTCTTAATGGGAAAAATTTCAAGTCCCTGGAAGACTGTAAAAGGCACATGGAACAGTTCTTTGCTCAAAAAGATAAAAAGTTTTGGGAAGACAGAATTATGAAGTTGCCTGAAAAATGGCAGAAGGTAGTGAAACAAAACAGTGAATACGTTGTTCAATAAAGTTCTTGGTGAAAATAAAAATGTGTCTTTTATTTGTACTTAAAAACCGAAGGAACTTTTTTGCCAACCCAATACTACAGTCAGAACAGCTTATAGACCAACACAATGAAAACCAAATTTCCAAGGGAGGAACAGGATCTCTTCCCTCAGGATACCTTTTCCAAAAAGGGTATGTGAATGCAAGGGCACTAGTCTACGAGACTTAAATTTTACTCTAACTAAGGCAGAATATCTGGATTATGTAACAAATCTTAAATGTTCTATTCAGGATAAATAGCTCAATGAATTCATCTATTGAACATTTCTACTTACTAGAAACATTAAAGCGTAATAAATCCCAGCAGGCCCAAATCCATTTCAAAAATGCTTTGTAGGAAATGGAAAGTGCATAGTTGTATTAACTAGAATGCCAAGAGATTAAAAAGTTTTCTGGTAAAAAATGTTGCTACAAAACCTAATATGTATTCAAATACAAAACAGAGCACCAGAGTATACTACAGGCTGAAGGATGGAGACACACATGCACATACACACACACTTCAGAATTCTTTTCTGTATGTAATTTAAGAGAATATTCTATCTCTGCAACCGTCAACCCATATTATGCCAGTATTTCATTGACAGAATGCTTTCAAATCAGGTAAAAGGTTTTTGCTCATTTGAATTGCTAAGATATGTCCTCTGTCGAGATTCATTAACTTCTTAATAGAAAATATTCAAGTCAATAAAGTGTCACAAGAGTAAAAAAGGCAAATACAAAATATTCCACTTACCTACCTTTAAAAATAAAAGAGCAAAAAAGAGACAACTGTTTTATTTCAGTTCTATACTTTAAGCTACTTAATAAAGTGGGAGAAAAGAGAGAGTATTATAAACCAAAAAAACAACAAAAAAAAGGAAAAGGTGAAAGAGAAACACAAGTAGGGGCCCAAGATTTCCCATCCAGTTTGAAAGCCTCAATTTCTTAAAAAAGAAATAAAGCCAGTCATCATTAGGAAGGCTCATCTATCTACCAAATATAACAATTCTCAAATTTTCGCAGGAAGTTTAATAAAAATTTCAGGGCTACAATCATTTCATCATGTATGTAAGTCAAGTCATTATACTGTACACCTTAAACTTACACAGTTCTTTCTGTATGTCAATTATATCTCAATAAAACTGGAAGGAAAAAAAAATTTCAGGGCTAGTATCCTGCTTCTCTGGACTACTATGTTCAACTACTGACTTGAAAATACAAGAGGCATTAAGATCTTTCACAAGAAACTCTCAATCATTCTCATCTAACTAGTCTAGTCCACACTCAAATGATACTATAGATACAATGTGTCTCATAAGTCCTTTAAATTTATTTCTGGAGAGTTGACAATAAACCTGCATAAGCATTTACCTGTGCTCCACTTCCTCGGTCTGTGATTACTCCTCTGTCTCCCTCTCTGTTTCCATAGCCTGAAGCATTACTGCGATTCCCAGGGGGAGCCCCTCTCACACTGTGCCCTGATACTTCTCTCCCAGATCTTTCTGGCCTTTCAACTCTGTTAAACAAAATCCAAAAACATACACAATCAAACTCTATTATACCTTTTTTTGAAAAACCCAAATGCATTATAAACCACCACTAGCTAGTCATTAGAAACTACACAAATACCTTGCTTCTCGTTTGTCGGTGGACATGCCTCCTTCACTCTTCCAGGAGGTTGGTCTAGATGGATTGGGCCCTCCTTCTCGAGGATGTCTAGGGTGAGTGATATCAGGCCTGTCATGAATGATCACTGTCCTCCTCTCATCTCGTTCCCCTCGTACTTCTCGCCTGTCTGTTTCTCTAAGTTCGTTTCTTGGTGGTAGAGGCTCATTTCTTCTGGAATCACTGAAATTTTTGGGATACCTTTCAAAACCTGGATCTTCTCTTCGTGCAGAAGGACGTGTTTTTTTCCCTTCACTGTGACCAACAAAACGTTCTCGCCTGTTATCCAAAACAAAGAACACAGGTCCTGAGAAGTACTTACTTGGCCTTATTCTTCTTAACTTTATTTGCATAACCTACAGTAATAACACCTTCTTTAAAAATTAACTTAAGATGGAAGAGATATGGGAACATATATATATGTATAACTGATTCACTTTGTTATAAAGCAGAAACCAACACACCATTGTAAAGCAATTATACTCCAATAAAGATGTAAAAAAAAAAACTAAATAAATAATAAATAAAAATTAACTTAAGGTAAGGTGACCAAAAATAGCCACAATTATTGATAATAACCTATATTCTTTTAAATTGAGCTAAATGTCTGGCATGAAGGTTGGTTTTTTGCCATCCAAGGGAAATTACATCAAGTCACTACCAACCTGAGGGATACTTTACTGTTCTTCACAGTTGAGGCCCATCCAGTTAACAGTACTCCCACTTAGATAAAACCAACTACTTAACTGTGTTATATGGTGGCCTATAAAACTAATGTTGAATACTGAATCACAGTCTCATTAACAAATACAAAAACCAAACATATGATTTGTTCTGAACACTCAGGTATGACCTGTACTTAAGATTTTAACTGAGAACCAAACTATCACTAACAAGGCTCATATACCAAATACAGCATTTTTCAACATAATCTGTTTACCTTTCAAAAGATGAAGACTGTATTGATGAACTCTCAGGAAACCTGCCCCTCTCTCGGTGATCAAAGTCATTAAATCTATTCTGTTGTCGAGAGTAGTCAGATCCGTGGCCGAATCGTGCATCTGTATCTAGAGACAACTTTTTATTCTCGCTCCAGTAAGGATCATCTCGCCTTGAAGAAAAATATTTGCTTGTTTATATAAATTAGTTTTACAACAATCAAATAACACTTACTTGGAGTCATACATACCACATGCTAGGAACTGTGGATACAGAGGGCTAATAAACTCAAGATAAAACATTGTTACAAGAACAAGCTAGCAAAAAATTGTTGTTATACAAAGTCATATAGTTATTAGAGGAATTTCACAGGAAAGAAAATAGTTGAAGAATTGTTTGTTTTCAAATTACTAAATGGAAAAGACAAATAAGATAAACACTTGATACCATTTTATGATAAAATTCTAACTAGGTGTATACAACCTTTTTGGTTATACTTAACTTTGGAAAGGTTAGAGGGGTCAGTCCCAAGCACAAGTCATTCACTCCACTTATTTCTCAACACTATCAACTAAATCTCACAGAATGTATAATGAGAAAATTAAATGACTATATTGTATTTTGAAATCTATTAAGAACCATGAATGCAAACACATACAGAATCTATATTTTAGTCTTCCCAAATTTGACTTTGATTTCTGTACCATCTGCACTACCCTGTAAGCATTTTCAAAATGGGTCTGAGTTTGAGAGCCATTGCTGAAGTCTACCATGTATTTCCAGTCATAGTGGAAAAACATTTGCATTAGGAAGGGAAACAGAAGAGCAGACTCTTCTACTTGACAATGCACTGGGTCCAATTCAATACTGCCATCATTCCCATCCCTGTTGATCATGACCCTTTACTCCAGTGATGGGTGCCTGTACTCTCCAATTCTAGAGTTAGTCTTAGCTTGGACTAAGGAATAAGATAGTAAGCTACTGTTAAAGAAAGTAAGCAACTACCTATGATCTACATCACGTGGGCGTTTCAAAGAATTCCTTTTTTCTTGTTCATAACGAAGCTGCTGCTGTTGCCTTCTCAGTTCCTCTCGTTCTCGAGCAATACGTTCAGCTTCCTTACGTCGTTCCTTCAGACAACATAGAAGGAAGAACCAACCAATGCAAAATGAAAACATAAGGTAAGTATATATGCAACTTTGTTTTAATCCTGTCATTAAGAAACCATCATAGGCAAGCACCAGGCAAAACACATACCTGGGACAAATAAAAAATTCTGACTTCAGTAATTAGCAATCTAAGCTATGACTATTGTTCTGCAACATTAAAATTAACAGAGACTGGGTGTTAAAAGCTGGCAATTTTTTAAATTTGGAAGGTCAAATTTAGTTTAATAATTTTAAACAAAAGCACCTAAAGGGAATTAGAAATAGAGTTCTTAATACGTATGAAGATTAAGTGCCTTAAAACCTTGGATGCAATTCTGCAAAGAGAGGCATTATTTCCTTCCAGCCTTGGGAAATCACTCCCACTATAATATGTAAGGAAATAGTTATTTTCTAAGAATGGGATAGTGACAGAGCCTGGATTACAACTACTCTGGACTCATAGTCCTATGCTCAGACTATTAGGCTGCCATGATATTGCAGAGCTCGAGGTATTACCAATTGGCTAGAACAAAGTCATGACTAAATGTATTTTTAACTAGCACCTAATTCACTGTTACCTTTCAGGGACACTTAATAAATGCTCATTAGCTAAACTTATTCTATAGAAGCTTTACAACATGTAAAGCAAATTTTAGGGCAAAAATCACAGGGTTTGAGAAAGGTCAGTTATTTAAGATGAAAAGATTTTCTGACTGCACCTGTTCAATACGAATGCGTTCCCTTTCCAAGCGTTCGCGTTCCATTCTCTCTCTCTCTAGTTTTTGCCTTTCAATTTCTAGGCGCTCTCTCTCTCTCTGTAAGCGTTCCCGTTCTTCCCGTTCACGAATTATTCTAATGCGTTCTCGCTCTCGACGCTCTCTTTCTGCAATCTCTCTTCGTCTAACAAAAATCAGTATTTAGAAATACTTAAATTATGCTAGCACTGTGTGAAAGAGAATAGCTTTTGAATTTGTATTTTTCCTTGAGGTTGGCAATTTTAAACTTCAACTCATTCTAAGTAGTTTTAATGTAATTGGAAAGAGAACTCAAAATAAAACTTTAAACAGATTTCAATAGTGTCACTTATTTATTAAGACTGTCAACTGAACAGCTGAATTTTATAGAGTAGTTGCCTCTTACATGATTCCTGTTTAAATAAAAATCCCACTATAACAGCCCATTAATTAATCAACATTTTTAAAAGGAGATATTCTACATACATGAGTTTGCAAAACTACAACTTCTACTGTTTTTGATAGAAAAATAGGATATAGTCTATCTCCTTAAAATCAGGTAGGCCTTATTTTTGATAACTTGGGATCATAACCACCAGCATGAATTACAGCAAATGCTGTATATAATGAACGGTTGCCTCAAAGCCTCTTTTGGAGTGTTCACAGCCCATAATAGATGGCTCCAGGTAACATGCTTCTTTCATTCAGGAGGTAGTTCAAATGTTTGCTCAACTAAATTATTATATTAAGACTTTTAACAGCGTTTGGTTTTTTTAAAAAATCATTTCCTTACATTAAGGCACCCAGTGTATTTTGTCTATCACCATGTCTTCCCCTAGTAACCCAGTGGTTCTCAACGGTTCAGTACTGCCCCCATGGAAATCTGAGGAGCATTTTTAATTATCACAATGACCATGGGGCGGTTACCAGCAGTTAGTGAAGGGGACCAAGGATTCTAAATATCTTCCGATGCGTGGAATAGTCAAGATAGTTCTGCATAACAAAAAACTGTCCAACACTCCTAATGTACCTTTCAAATACCATAATGGACATTCATGTCATTAAAACAAAATCACCTCTAGAGAAGAAAATCTAGCTCTAGAACTTAACTAATGTTTAATAAATGCTAGGTTCATTTGCTTTGGCGTGGCTTTATGTACACTAAAGTTTCCAGGAATGCAACTCCATATAAGTAAGAGGGAAAATTATACTTTCTTGAGAACTTCACCAAGAGTTGTTCACCATTTCAGATGTCATGTCATAACATCAACAACACTCCTGGTATTTGACTCACCAATATGACAAACCGGTATCAATCTGTGTTTGCAGCTGTCACATTCTCACTGAGTCTTAAGAAGGGTGCAAACATCTGACTACTTCATTAGATCTTCTAGAGAGTCATGCCTAAACATTCATATCTGGAATATATGCTTCATTATAAATTACTTTCATTTTCCTTCGTATTACAGTTAAGGCTTTATATTGATATTTTTCGTATATTTGTATAGGTAGGTATATTATATACCAATTTCGTTTCAGATTAGTAAAGAAGGTGCTGCAACTCTTTTGTTTACTATGAAAGGGGTGCTGGTCTAACGGGTTTGAGGAGTGCTGCCTAATAACTCCCACTCCCACCCTCCTCTCAACTTGTGGTCCTCTAAACAGGAGGCTAAGCGTGCTGAGACCTCTTCCAACAAAGGTTCTGAGTAATGCAAGGGTTATTTCCTTTAGGTAAACTGTGTGGCAATCACAGTATTATTTAAGTTGCTAAAAGTATCTCTGGTAGTTCCAAGCACTCTTGTGAATGAATAGATGAAATTTCATGGTAAGTGACCATTTGACAGTATAGGTTAATATTTGGAAATTTATATTATGAAACACTTTCACAAGAATATTTTAAGTGGCATCCAAAAATTGATATATACGAAAGCAAACTGGCACTCATGATGAACTGTTGAGATATTGCCACTAAAAATAGAAATGTTTTGTTCTCATTTTGTTTTAAAAAGAATGCCTGCTTTGGGACAGAGCTTGAACACAATAAGGTTCACAGGGTTAAATCTGCCTTCACTTGGTCTCTAATTCAAAGTACAATAAGTTTTCCCTAAAATGTCAACATATTATTTGACCACTATAGCTTACATTGAGACTATCCTATCTCAAAAATCAATTTTTCCTTTAAAGTCATGTTTTTTATGGCGGCAGCTTTGGAGTAGAGGAAAGAGCATTGGACTTGGAGTCAGAAGACTTGGGTCTGAGTCCCGACTCTGCCACTCATTAGCCATGTGGCATTGGAAGAGTCATTTAGCCTCTCTGGGCCTCCATTTTTTTCACTTATATAATGGACATAACTAACCTTACAGAACTGTCAAGACAGAGATAATAGATGGAAAGGTATTTTGTAAATCGTAAAATACTATGCAAACTTAAGAAATCAGTAGGTTTTACTGCACTTCTTAAAAGTGACAAATATCTTTCTGTAGGAATACAATTTCCAGAAATCTGGTTTATAACTAGTGTTAAAGATGTACCTATAGTTAAAGACAGGTATAAACAGACTCTTTTCCTACCTTCGAAGTTCCATTGCTCGTCGCAATCTTTCAAAACGAACTAAATGTTCTCTCAATCTTTGTTCCTTCATCTTTTCAAAAGGCAAGATGTCTTTCCTCCTGTAGTCTTTGTCCCTTTTTTTATCTAAGCTAGCTCTCTCCTTTTCCTTGCTTCTTCCATGAATCTGTAGAAAAAAAAATTATAACAGGACTACAAGTTAAAATAATTATGTTTTTTCAAGTTGAGCTGGTCATTTAAAAAGCCTAAATGAGTAATGACATTCCCCTTTTCTTAGGTTTCCTAGCATGGAAGTGTGCAAAATGGTTAGAGATACTGACTTAGCTTCTTTTGGGAACAGGTGGAATAGTATACAACATCCATCTCAGAGACTTACTTTCTCATATCTTCCCCTTCTTGATGGCCTACAATGATCTCCTTTAGTTTGGTCTAGTATTACCATATGTCCTGGACTCTTTGAACCTAAGAGGAAAAAGGAAAAAAATTAGATAAGCAAATGTCTAAAAATATTTCAGTAAAAAAGAAAATATAATGTAAAAATGCTGAATTCTTAGACAACCAAATATTCATAAACGAATACATGAAATAAAAAACCTATTCTATAAGAACTTAAAGGTAAAGAGTTTTTAAAGCTTGATCTGCTAACATAAATACTTTCAGAGATACCAAAAGATCAATTACATAGCTATTACTCATTGACCGTTTTCAGCCAGCCCAGATTTAACAGTAAATGGGCTTAGGTGGAAGAAGACATCTGTTTCCTAAGAGTGGAAAAGGAGAAGACAATCAGTCTATTAGACCTCCTTTTCTACCACAGTGACATCTAATAACAAAGTTTAAAATATTTATCTGGATTGTAATCTCAAGTTTCCCCTTCCACTGTAAAAATTAAATTGTAGGATGCATTAGAAAGGGACTGAGAAGAAAGATGCATAGCATACTTATTCGTTTCTTTTCTTCACTTTTTTTAATCGATTCTGAAGTTTGGCCACTTGATCCATTATCATTCTTCTCATCTTTACCTTCTATTTTCTTAGTATCCTTGCTTTCTTTTTTTTCAGGTTTCTCAGACGACCTCTTCTCTTCTTTTTTGACTGAGGCTTGTGTCCTGACCATACCACAACACGCAACAAAACAACAAAATGAGGACTACTTCATCAGTGTACCAAGAAAGTCTATATGCTTATCAACAAAATAAATCCTTACTTGCTACTTCTATCACTCATATTTTTTTTGTCTCCAGAACTTCTTGAACTACTCTTTTCATCATTTTCTTTCTTCAATTCTTTCTTAGAAGGATCACCTTTAACCTGAAAGGTTTAAACAGAAAAAAAATATGTGTTTTAACGTTACACTTTTATGTTTATAAAAAGTATGTTGATGGTAGAAAATTTGGAAAACAGAAATGAATATATAAAATTAAAAATCATTCCTAATTCTACTCCCTACCAGTGTAACATCTTTAAATTGAAAATTACTAGCCCTCAAAATAACCTCCCTTTTATAAACACTTAAGCAAGCTTACTTTTTCAACAGAAATTAGCTGTCCATGCAGCTCAGTGCGATGAAGATGTGCAATACATCTGGACACCTCTGTGCTTGAAGACATAGTTACAATGCCATAGCACTTGGCCCCGGGACTTCGAGCATTTGTGACTACCTTTGCACTCAGAACCTGTAAAATGAGATTATACTTTAGAAAGTTTTACAACTTTATAACCACATACATTTCTAAATAGATTAAACTTCAGAATGAAGACTATTCAAATTAAAGGATATGTTCAGGATGTATAAATTCAGGATAAAGGATAAATTTAGGACATATATTATTCTATGATCACCATCTACCTTGCCTGTAAGTAGTCAGTAAATATTCAGGGGAACAATTTAAAATGTCAAAAAGCAATTTAACCTGCTTTTAGTTTTTTCCTTTTTCTTCCTTTCAAATACATTGCCAAAACACAGTCACATCAATGAAGTAACGGCACAATTAACGAAAGCAAAGAAATAATATTTTCAATTAGATTTGGGTCAAAAATTCCCTATCAAAGGCTCACCCTGAATCTCTTAAAGATATTAAAACAAAAAGGGTTAAGTTCCTAGAAAGTGTCTAGATAAGTGTTAACACTTTTCTATAATGGGTCTTTCAAAAATAAAGAATCTGCCACATGTAAAAAAGCAACCTTAAAAATACACCCTAGGACTTCCCTGGTGGCGCAGTCGTTAAGAATCTGCCTGCCAATGCAGGGGACACGGGTTTGAGCCGTGGTCTGGGAAGATCCCACATGCCGTGGAGCAACTAAGCCCATGCGCCACAACTACTGAGCCTGCGCACCTAGAGCCCATGCTCCGCAACAAGAGAAGCCATGACAACGAGAATCCCGTGCACTGCAACAAAGAGTAGCCCCCGCTCGCCGCAACTAGAGAAAGCCCGCGCACAGCAACGAAGACCCAATACAGCCAAAAATAAAAACAAATAAATTAATTTTTTTTAAAAAACACACAAAAGACACACTTTCCATCTATGTACTTTTTAAATGTATACCAATATAAAAGTGACAAATAATTTCAATTCTATAAAATGAATAAGAGAGACAAGGCAGGGGTGGATGAGTGAGAAGAAAAGCGAGAGAGAACAATGTAGTGCTGAATAAATAGGAACAGGGACGCAGTGTCAGGAAGAGGAACGTAAGGAATTTAGGAGGCTGTATGGTGTGGGTAGCTGGTAGCTATCAGCTTTTATCTCAACTCTGGGAAACACTGACTTGCCCCAACAACAGCTTAATTCTTAAGCCCGAGGTCCTTGTTATAAGTACATGGTTTCCTAATATAGTTTTAATCCTAACAAATGCCAACATCAAAATACCGTTTTTACAGCTCTAACAATAAATTGTTGAAAATAGAACCAAAAATACACCACAGCTGATCATGGGACCACAATTCTCAGTGTTCTGTATCTGACATCTACAAGAACCTCCTTAAATGTGCAGGTAACTCTCTAATTAGAAGAAGAAGAAAAAACTCCTAAAATCAATAAGATAGATTTTTGTAACACTCATTAATGGCTATTTACTGTTAATGGTCATTAATTTAATAAATATTTGAAAGCCTACCATGTGCACACATAGTATAGTAGATAAAGATCCCTGCTATCAAAGAGTTTACAGCAGAGTAGGTTATATACGATGTACCAATATATTGTACACTAAAATGTAAAGTAGAAAATAGTGAGTGCCCTAAGGGATGCAGATCAACTGCAACTTAATTCAACAGACATTATTTGAATATTCAATTCATTTAATCATTGACTATTTTTCTCTTCTGTTAGGGCTCCCCTCATATGCCAGAAAAAGTTCTCCTGATGAACCAACCACAGTAACGCCTCCCTTTGCTAACACCCTGCACTCTTCCTTCACAGCACATATCAAAACTTCTGATTAAGTTTCACCAGTTTTACATTTTTCACCACCACTGTACTGGAATTTGTATAATGAGAAGGACCACATCAGTTTTGGGGTTTTTTCCCTCATATTCTATATCCCATTGCCTAATATTAATCTACCTATATTTTCCAGATGACCAGATCAGCCTCAGCAATTCTAGGTCCAAGAAATATCATGATGAATGTGATGAATCAAAATCCTTGGCTTAAATGGGCTCAAAATATGAGCTCTTAATAGAAGATTCCCAGGGCTCAGAGTGAGATTATATGATGAAACTCATCATTACTACAGAACTCAATAATTATGCCTGTAACAGTCCTAAGAGAGACAAGAAACTAGATTTTATATATACGGTTTTGAATATAACCTCTATTTAGAATGGAGATACCAGAAAGATGGATAAAAAGGTAAAAAGAATGTACCTTTCCATATTTGCCAAAGAGGTTCTTCAAATCAGCAGCTTTGGTATTAGAAGAAAGTCCACTAACCCAGATATTTTTAGTTGAGCTTCCACTGCTACCACTAGTACTACTTGTACTTCCTAGAATAGATTTAATATCAGAAGTTTAAGTACCTCAATTGGAATTTTTTAAAACACAATTATTAGGGCCATATTCTTCCAAAATTATTATACCCTCTAATGTTGATAGTACAACTTTACTACATCAAAATCCTACACATCTATTATTAAAATCAAACACAATAAGAGATAATACAAACATGTCTGAACATTTGTACATTTCCTACTGCACGAATTTTACGACAAAGTAGGCAAAAAAAATAAATTACATGTCTTGGACTTTTGCTGTTAAGCTCAATAACTTATACTCAACCACTGCACTGAATACAGGGAACCAGGAAGTAGTCATCTAGGAATGTACAGACTGCTTAATTACCTACATCTGTGGTGGGCTTTAGCTCCTGAGAAACTTGGGAGCGCAAAGGGAAAAGTCAAACAAAGGGATAAACTGTTTTCAAGAATCTGAATGTTTAATAACAAAGACTAGCCAACCACAGTTCACCTTCATTCTCTATCAGAGAAAGGGTAAGAGAAAGTGGGAATTACATGCAGCTGGATAACTGTATTTAAAAAAAAAAAATCTTCTACAATCACTTACAAAAATAAGATCAGAGACCTCAAAATCCTTTAGAATAGGTAAATGGTTATATGTATTATTTCTGCACTATTTCCATACACAAATTATGGTTTCATACAGATAAATGCCATTTCTTAAAATACAGGCCTGGTCAGTCATCCTTCAGTGCTTTACTTCAAATGTGCTATTATAAAAAAGGAATTTTCATTCATTTGACTTTACTTGGAAAACAACTCTTACCCACTCTAAGGGAAACAGTATCTAAGCAAACAAAAGTAACAATTTTTATAACTTTGCATTATTGGAGTAAAATGTTTAATGCTTTAAAAATTACAAGCCACAAGTTTTAGTTGAAGAACTGTTGTCAGCGTACTTATGAGACAACACATGCCTGACTCAAATATTTTAAATATTAATGGTTGCTGCATTTGTGTTCTTAAGAAATGTAGTTATCAAGCGATCTGCTATGAAATGTTAACTGGAAGTTTATGTATCTTTTTTATTTTACCAGTAACATTTGGGCCCACGTACTTCTCTAACTACAGAAAAAACAATTTAATGACAGGAAAAAGTTAACATTTAATTAAGACTACACTAGTCTTCTAAATTTAAAGGATAACATTTAATACATTTATTATATCTTATCCATTAACCAAACTGTAAGGAATGTGGGTAATGCAATTAATTAATTGTCAATTACTAAACCAATCACTAAAATTTCTAATTATTAAAATATACCAACAAAATATACTAAAAAAAAGGATAAGGAACACATTACTTTTTCAGGCACTCGAGGCATTTTCAGAATCTGTAGTACCTAAATGGTGTTATTTTCCCTTAAAATGCTTTTTGAGAACACAAGAAATATTTTTCAAGTATACAGCATATACAAGATGACACTAAAGCACATGACCAGGAGACAAACTGAGACTTCCCAGTAACAAAAAGTAATCAAATAATGCACCTTTAAGCTCACAAAAATTAAAATAAAACTACTTTTCTACATAAAACTCTCATCAATGCAAAATAAGTCAAATAGGAAGTAAATTCCGAAGAATTAAAATACTGTATAACTGGCTATTAACAGAAGTGTGCCCTGATTTAAAGAATCAAGAAAGTAAAACCAAATGTTAGGAGACTGACTTTCTTTCAGCTCCACAAATATACACAAATGCTGTTTATACCATATTTCCTACTAGACAGAAAGGGAAAAGACCATGGTGGTGTACAGGGGTTAAAAGTGACTGCAATCAAAGATAAAATACTTGAAATTATAAGAAAACAAAATATCTGTTATATGAATATTCCATACAGATGCTTAGAACACAACGTAAAAAACACAGACCAAATATATTTTAAGCAAATTCATACCAGTTTACAAATTAAGTAATTAAGAAAGTAATGCTTTAATCACACTGAGAATTTGCTGTAATCTAACTCCATTGTTTACATAAAGGCCATCGAAAAATTTTAGTATGTCAATTTTTGAGGACTCAATAATGTCAAAGGAAACAAACCCCAGGCAATTATTACTTTTTAATGAAAATATGCAATTTACCACTGAAATAAACAGGGAAGGAAATCCATTACCTTTGTCATCTTTGGATGATGTCTTGCTGTCTTTAGATTCCTTTGAAGAGCTAAAGAAGCAAATCACCAGAAGAAAATTGAAAAAAAAAAAAAAACACAACAGAAAAAAACAAAAGAACAAAAATCGAACAGCTTGATATCGACTATATTTCAAATAGTGCTATTCATACAAATTAATAATTCCAAAGGCCTAGATTAGGTTATTTGAACAAATGATTCCCTTAGGATTCTTGGACTGATTTTCCCCAAGATGCCTGAAGATCTAGATTTTCTGACAATTCTATTCAGTGGATATATGGCCATCTTCTCCAGATTTCAGGACTGGGACTTGACTTCATTTTGTGTTCTTAGGACTGATAGTTGTTCATTAACCATCATCACAAGGATTTTTAAAAATAAAACACAAAAAAATTGTCAATTTGAAAAAAAAAAAACAACAAAAAAACCAAATATATGCTGACAATTCGACAATGCAATCAGTAGGACACACTGCATATTACGAAGATCTTGAATTTTTTTTTAAAGTAACTTATGACGATCAAAAATATTATAGGCAGGATCATAAGTACTAATTACTGTACATGGTCTTGAAGCCACCCCCTTAATGTAGAGTGATCTTATTGAATGCTGGAATTCAGTATCGTAAAGAACTGACATAGAAAAACAAACCTCTTTGCTTGACCAGAGGCCCCAGTAGACGAGGGCCCTTTCTTCAAAGTATCCTTTTCTTTGTCTCCAGATTCTGCTTTCTTAGAACTTTCTCTGGCTTCCTTCTCGACAGGATCACCCTTCACGCAGTCTTCCTTCTTACCATCTTTATGGTTCGCATTCATCTCATAATCCTTGCTTTCCTTCTCCGGGCTCTGTGCAATGACGTCCTGCCCATCTTTTGGCTTACTTGCTTCAGAATCTGTAATTTTCACATTTTTACCTGTTTCTAGGAGGTCATCACCATCAAAATCCAGAGTGATGGCATCTTCAGCCTGGATTGTGACCGAGATGTTGTCATCCTCAGCTTCTTTCACAGTCGTATTAGCTTCCATCTCTTCATGAGCTGTGTGATCAGCCTCAGCTAGGTTCCCTTCTGAAGGAAGAGGTTTAGATACTTCTTGTGTACCATCACCAGAACCTGCTATATCTAAGAGGATTTAACAGGAATAAATACGGCAAAACAAGAAGTTTAAACAATTTCATATTCATAAGCTAGAATAGGACCTAGAAAATATAAAGCCAGTTATTAGCACTGATGGAAGGTTAGGAAGAAAAACACAAGGGTATTAACTAACATAAACAATCCTTTACCCAGGATCACTTATTCTTCATGGAAAAAAATGATCTCTAAATACAAATACCAAATAACAAAAGTGAAGAAATGGTTCCATCCTGAGGATACCAGCTCTTCATTTCTGGTTATAAGTTAATGGCATATGGAAGATTTTTTTCCTCCATGAGAGAGTGACAAATGTGCAGATTTGGTATTCAATGTTCAAATTATCTTGGGATTTAACTCTTGTGACCTTCATAACTCCAATGGTGACGTCTTGAAAGGTCACAGTCTGAGGATACCAATCGGTCTTCAAAGTATTCAGGGCCTCATCTTTTTCGCTCTTCTTATTCAGTTCTTGTGTAGTCCAGAATCACGTGGAAAACTGCTACAGGCGGCTCCAAAGATGGCCTGCTCCATTAACGTTTAGGAAAGTGGTTATTTCCAGGCTTCATCCTGTCCAGTCAGTCCTGCAATTACCATCTTCAATGATGTCTTGCATTCCCCCAAAATAGAAAGGCTTCGGGCATCTGAGATTTTCAGCTGGTAGCTTTACTTCATCATTTCTTCTAGGTTTTTTATTCTTTCTTGCTTAGAACCCTGTTCCATGTCCTTTCTAGTCCAAAGTAGGAGGATGCTTTGACGTCTTTCCAAGAACTCTTCCATAAACCTCATACTGACCACGTATTTTGCTACTGGTGTCCCTGCAATTGTATTGGATGAGATAGCTCTCCTAAACTACTGAAACTGTCAGAAGACTGTACGAAATTTCTCTAAGCAGCAAACAAAAAGTCAGTCTCCTGGTCACCCAACATTTTTAGGGCTAATTGTAAAATTAATTATCCATTACATACAAGGACTCCCAATAAGCACGTATTGAGTTACTGCAGTGCCAGTCCTAAGAATGTAATCAACTTACCGTATGCTAGGAGTTATTTTTAAAAATAAAATTTAAATTGGGTTAAGTAAAAAATGGCATTGTCCACTACAGTAACTGATATGTACCATTAAGTTAGAACATATCTTTAAAGTGTTAAAAAAAAATTAAAACCAATTGAAAAATAAAATCAAGGTGCTACCTTAATTCACTAAGTTGATAAATTTGAAAATAAACTCATTTCAAAAATAAGATTTCAAATAAGGAATGTTTTATTTTCACATAATTTACTGTTTTTCTAAATGTCACCAATTTTTAAACTCTACTTAGCATCAAACATACCTTTCTCATTTTCTTCTTCCTCACCATCCTGAAATTCAAAGAATAATCAAATGTAAAATGAATTCACTTAAAACTGGATTTCAGTAATAGTACAAGATCTATCAAGTTTGATTGCTGAATGATTTAATAATATTAGAGACGCCTATCACTAACAAATACAGGATATTCCAATCAGAACTGAACCAAAACACATTTACAGAAATGTAGCATATGTCTGGTATACATGATTTTACACAAGGAAACAGGCAAATCTGTCAATGATTATATCAACAATGAACTGGATTACTTAGTTTCACTACTCAAAACTAGTTTAAACAACCGGACTCTTACTCATATCAAAAAGCCACTAGGAATTCCCTGGCGGTCTAGTGGTTAGGACTCGGCGCTTCCACTGCTAGGCCTTGGGTCCGACCCTCGGTCTGGGAACTAAGATCCCGCAAGCCGTGAGGCGCGGGCCCCCCACCACCCCAAAAAAAGAGGATGCAAAAAGATGCCAATAAAAAGCCTGCCCTGATTATTTTACATAACTCAGCTCAAAGGCACTCTTAGGGCATACTATTCAAAATGTACCAGAAAATCTAACATGAAAACATATACTTTTCAAGGGATGGAATGCATATTAATAAACAAAATAAATAAACAAAAAACACTCCCTTCTTAGGCATCTCAGAAGTAAGAATGACCACAAGAGTAGTTTCAAATTCATTCCTTTTTAATCTGTTAAAATGAATTCATAAGCTGTCTCATATACAATGGTGGTCAGCCACTTTAAAAATGGTATTTGTGCTAAGGTAATCAAAACAAGTAACACAATTTTTTAAATGATTGGCTTTAATTTTAAAATATGTGATATTTCAATTTTAAAATTTGTGACATCACGTAATCTAAAATTAAGCATGTGCTGGCTTGAAAACAAGAATAGCACAGAGGGGAAAATCTTTATTTACTCTACACTAAGCTAACACTACAAAAATAACTGAATTATAGCAAAATAGAAACAACATTTCCCAAAATTAAAGATCATAACAAATAAGCTAGTAATATGCATTATAATCTCAGTAATGGAAAAAAATTAAGGAATGTTTTAACTTATAACTTTTAAAATAAAAGCTGAGTAGAAGTAGATTTTTTTAGTCAAGGTGGTATGAAGCTACCGTACACGAAGCCTTAGAGTAGTGGTTCTCAAACTCTGAGTCTGTATCAGAATCCCCTGAGGACTTGGGATTGAGATTGAGATTGCTGAACACCAACCCTAGAGTTTCTGATTCAAGCCTGGAGTAGGGCCTGGGAATCTGCATCGTTAACAAGTTTCAGTGACGCTGATGCCGGTCCAGGGACTACACTTTAAGAACGGTGCCTTAGAGCGACAGCCTAGCAGGGAAATTAGACTGAAGGCAAAACTGAACTGTAAACAAAATTTTAAATGCCGCATTAATCTTATAACACAATTTTAGATTCATATAAAAGCATGCATTCCTTAAAAATGTCAAATATTTTACCATATGCTCAAAATTAACATTTGGGTAACACACATATTTCTGAGAAGTCATTTTTAAAATAATTTTTCAACTTTAAGTTAACACATAAGTGCCCCAATTAGGGAATGACCAATTGTACTGCAAACTAAAGTAACATGAAGGAAACTGAAAACACTAAAACAATTAAGCCATAAGCTTAGGAAGTAAAATAGTCCAGAACAAGTAGATTACTGACTGACAGCAATATGAATCCTATTATTATATAAGTCCATTATACTGTGCTCTAATAAGCTCCTAATTGTTATGCTGGAATTTAGTTTTAATCATTACATTTCTAATGTGCAACATTTGGAAAGGAAAGAAAAATGCTTTAACTTGGGTGGAGTGGTAGGCAGTGGCAGCAAAGGAAGGATGAGTTATGCTGGAATTACTGATAAGTCTTTTTCTCCCAAACTCTTTTAGTCATTTATCTCAGAGGGATAAATAAACTGGAATATCTCAACTTTTACTTAAAAGCAGAATAAAGTAACTTAAAGAATGCAACTTGCCTCTCCTTTATCTACCTGTGATACAACAGCACACCACTTCCAAGATATTGTTTTAGAGATGCAATATTGATATGTTCAAGAAAAAAAATGGCCAAAGTATTTATTAAAAAATACTGTGATGTAAAAAACAAAATCTTTCTGCCAATTAGAAATGTTATTTCTAGCTGCTAAAATAATTGGTAAGGTTTGCCTTACTTTGCTCAAGAGTTTTTAGGTATCTATCCTAATTACTCAACAGGTCTTCTGAAGGGTTTCACAACTTTAGTTTCTCAAAATAGTAGTAACACTAGCCTTATTACATATACTTAAATGTCCCTAGGAAAGGAGTCTGAGCCAACTTCCAGAAAACAAACTGATTACAATGGGGGTGAAGCACAAAAACAACTAGGGTTAGTAGAAAAGATGAGCCACACACTAGTGCATATTTGCATTATTGTTCAGTATGTGCAGTAAACATAGCACTCACTACTAAGGTTAAACCATTCCTTACAATAAAGAAACAAACCAAGAAATACAAGAAAGACAGTGGAAATTTTTCCCTGTAAATGATATATAGGCACAGACATGTACCTTATTTGAAAATAATTTTCCTCCACTGAAAACAGATGTTTTTTCAGAATAAGGAATATGGTAAATAAGTAACCACAATGAAAAGCATCCTTTTAAATTAACTACTTTTTGTGCTAATCTTGAAAAAATGTATTTCACATATGAAAATGAAAACAAATGTCTATAATGTTCATGTTATTTATCTTTGTAATGGGATCTACAACCCTTAAGTCAAATATGAAAATTAATACAGAAAGCTTCTCTATTTTTATTTCATTCTAGGAGCAGCAATGACTCGTGACAGGTAAAGACAAGCCTAGGACTTGTTTTTCAGTTAACAAAGTGTTTCCTATATACCCATTCTATTACCTTCCCCTAGGTTAATCTTGTGATACATGTACTTATATGAACCAAGTAAGAAGACCTCTTCTGGAAGGCCTCCTTTCCCCTGACTTGTATAGAAACACTGTATTCAGTCTGACTAATTTACAATAAACCTTCAAGATAACCCTAAACCACTACCTGCTATCTATGTGGCAATACGCTAAAGACTGTGGGAAATACAAAATATCTGGCACATAATAAGCACTTAACAAATATTTGTTGAATGAATTTACTGAATAAATGTAGTGTAAGACACCACTGTTTTTAGGTGGAGGGACTGAACTAACTGCAGCACTGTGTAAGTACAATGGAATTCAGAAAACAACAATTCCGAGTGTGGAGTCATTTAGTGAAAAGAATACCAGACTAGGCACCATGAGATGTAGTTATTTATTCTGTCTTTACCACTAAAACAGTTTTACTCTGTGGTAGTGTCATCTACCTAGGTGAATTTTACCTATAAAACAGAGATAACATATGACCTAAATAGGATATATAGAATTAAATAAGATAAGGGGTGTAAAAAGTTCTCTGTCAACAGTAAAGCACTACATGAGAGAGAGCTTTATGGAAGAGACAGAGATAAGTCTGGCTTTGAGAGGTATGTAGACTTCGTATGACAAAAAAAGGGAAGGCCCTTCAAGTTAATGAAACATTAGGGGCAAAGGCAAATGGAAAAAGGAATATACATGATGCAATCATAGAAGATTGACAGGATTGACACTAGAGGAAATTTTTAAGAATTAAAGCATTACCAAATACAAACATTTTGGAGAAAATTTTCCAAACAATTCTCAAGTAACTGATACCTTCAAGCAAGTAAAACAATACTACAAGTAACCACTAACTACACATGTACTATGTGCCAGGGTATATGATTGATCTTCACATCACTCTAGCAGGTAGGACTTACAATGTTCATTTTACAGACATAGAAATTGACTAAGAAAACATGCCGAAACTCACAATATTATAAGTAACTAACAGAATGCAAACCAAATTCTACCTGGTATGACAAACTGCTTAGAGGCTAACACCTGAGAGCTAAAGATTTAAGCTTCAAGTCAAAGCCTGAAGACTGGCTTTAAATAAATATATCCCTATACAAAGGCACTGCCTATTTACTTATATTTTTAAAAACAAGGAATAAAAGGATAAATCCTGAATTTTGGAAAGTTCACCAATAAGGGGACGGGTGAAGGGGACTTTTTTGAATATATCCTGTCTCTTAGATTTGACTTTGGAACCATGTAAATATTTTAAATAATTATAAAATTAAATTTAAAATTATAACTTTTTATTTTGAAATAACTATAGACTCACAAGAAGTTACAGATTAATTTTTTTAAAAAACAATACTTAAACATTGAAAATAAAATGAAACAAGTCAACCTAAATATGTATTAGTTGGTGATCACACAGAAGACTAGTCTAAAACACAGTGATTTGTTTGTTCCTAGAGGGGTACAGCCTTAGGAGAGATACAACTGGGGAGAAAAACCTTAAATTATTTTCAGAAATCACACTGGTGGCGGTGTTGGTATTATCATTCTAGGACTATTGTATATACACTGTGAGATAAAGAAAATAATTAACTTAGAAGTATCCTTATGAACTCAAAATCTATTTTATCTTAGAAGTAAAAACCAACAAAAACAAGCAAACAAAAAACACATTCTCTAGCACTGTACATTGAAAAGGCCTAGAAAACATGAATAACCCAGTGGCAATGAATACCCCTACCATGGAGATTACTGTCTTGAAATACCATTTACCACTAAAAGGAAAAAATGGCTAATTACAGGTCTGGAGCAGGAAATGGAACATCTTTACCAGAAAGCACAGAAGCAAAGACTACTAGGATCATGTTGAAAGGACTCAAAAGCCAACTTGAAGAGGTTCTCACTGGCTACAGATGGGACAATTTGAGCATTAATAAGGATAATAACTACAATGGACTGAAATACATTAAAAATATTTAAGTCCATGAGTTCAAAATGAAACTATGGGAGAAAAAGAAAAAAAAAAAAAAAAAAAAGAACCTCATTAGTCACTATTGGAGACGCTCATGAACCAGCTCATTATTTTGAAAATTGGTAAATAAAAGAAAAATAATCAAACATATATCCCGCCTTTCTTTGTAAATGGTACCACAGGGTAACCAAATAGCAGGTGAGAAGTTTCTCTTTCCAAGGAACATTCCAGCTAACAAATAAAGAAAAAAATGACAGAATTAGAATATCACCACTTTGATCTCCCTAAATAACCAGTGCAGTATGGATCATCAATGATTGGTACCATCACCAAGAAGATACAGTCAAACATTATGTGTATCCAAATAGAAGAATACAACACTACCTGGGAATTAGCTGTATGTCTTGCGGGGATGGAGATGGGGGTGCAGGAATCAGATAGTAAACCTCTGGATCCTATAACCAACTTACCAATTTACAGGAAATACAGTAAACAGAGTTGAACGAATCCATAGGAATGTAATCAGCAAAATATAGACTTTGGAAGCTCTATGACTTGTCAAACTATGCTAGATGCTCTTTTTGTAAATATTTTTATTGAACCAGCCATCTCCATTCATTCACCTAATGTCTGTGGCTGCTTTCACACTACAATGGCAGAGTTAGATAGCTGTGACAGACCATATGGCCCACAACGGCTAATGGCCTTTTCTACCTGGCCTTTTAAGAAAAACTTTGCCAACTCTTGTTCTATAGGATAAACAACTCAATTTCTTTAACAAATAAGACAGTAGGGGAAAAAAGATGGAGAGAAAACCTAGAGATTAAAAGAGGTCTAAAAGACATTTCAATCAATCACAATGTCTCGATCTTACTTGTATCTGGATTCAAATAAAACCTGTTTTTTAAAAAAATTTTGGACAACTGAGTAATTGAAGATACTAAAAATCGTGTTTTAGGAGTAATAATGTAAAAAATAAAAGAGTTCTGAAATTTTTAAATTTTTACATACTGAAATTTTTAAAGTAAATACGATGTCTGGAATTTGTTTCAAAATAATCCAGAAAAGCGGAAGTGAACAGAGGTATAGATGAAATAATACTGCCCGTGAATTGATAACAGCAGAAGCTGTGTGATGGGTACACTCTATGCAGTATTCCTTAACACACGTAGTAAGACAATACATTCATTAGTCATGTTTAGAAGCATCAGATCATGATGGAACTCAGATACATTCATATATATTTCTAGATATTCCACTATACATCATTTAGGAAGAGGAAAAAGGTCATTTTACTTAAAACTTCTCTGAAGAAGTAACCTCCCTTTTGATATGATAAAGCAAAACTTGCCCCTTGATGAGAAGTATATGTTATTTCATTCTCAGGATGGAATGGGAGCAAGGCCAAATCTAGCCCATAAAAATTTGGAAAAATTAGAAAAAGGCACTCATTCCTTAAGATACTTCTGTTAAATTTCTACAATAAATATATAATCTATTATGAGAATGGGGACCCTTAGATGTGATGCTTTCACACACTCACAACCTGTGCAACTGTAAGAGAGGCCCTTGATGAAAATTTAAAAACTCGTTGCCAGAGAATATGAAGAGTTCAACTTTACCTTTTTGCAAATTAGTAATCTATAAAAGGTACTCCTCCAATCTGGGAGTTGATCTTCCTCATCTACTTTTCATCATTCAGAAATGAATGTACCTGAGGATAGTACGGGGGACAAGTCTACAGACTTTCAGAGTCCTAATATTTCCTTCCTGAATATTCCAAATTACCAAAAACATTCCTCCCAGAAATGCAATTTCTCCCCCATTGAAATAAACACAGAGAGCCAATATATAGCCTCACCAGCATTTCAAAGGCAAGAGAGCTGCAGGAAAGAAGGCATGACCAGAGGCAATCAGCTAAGCAGTCTGTGAATATACGCCCCATTATACACTCTTCCAGTAAATATTAGAATGAGGAAAAAACACAGCTGGATCACTATTTTTTCTAAATCTAGTAAACAGAGGGAATCCCTATCTCTATTTGAAAGTATACTATTTAAAGAGGGTACATGAACAAGGCATTCTTGAGTACAGATATGAGAAAAAGACAGGGTAATTTTTTAGTAGAGAAATTGAGCTATAAATGTGTTTACAGCATCTGTACGTCATACTTTAAAATGTACACTACGCGTTATCACATATACCAAAAACAAAATCTAATACAGCCTAGAAGAGTTGTCATTTTCTACACACACATACACATACATACATACATACCCCAAGTAAATTAATTGAACAGAGATTTTTATCATTTTTATACTATGCCCATCCTAGGAGTGTTAAATTAACCAAATTTTAAAGCTTTGAAAAGGATATTAGTACTTTTAAATGATTTATTTTATACCAAAGTGACCAAAAAAAATCAAGGAGTGTGAAGGCTTCCCAAAAGACTGGTAACTAGAGTCATGTTTTATACAAAGGATAGACTGTTTTTATTTTTATTTTGAAAATGGTAGGAACCTTGTTGTAATAACTTCCAATTACCTCTATGGCAACAGAAATTTCAGCTGCCACTTTAAAGTATTTTGTATACACCACATAAGTAACTCAGTATTAAATTTAAGGCAGTTTTATGAATTAAAGAATTATGAAGTCAAAATAAGATTCCTTTTCCAAGCCCTTCCACCCACAATATCAAATTCATAGGACTAAATGTAAACTTACTTGGGCTGTTAGAAAGGTATCATCTTCACCTTCTTGAGCTTCAATTTCCTAAGTAAAAGGGTATACAATAGCTTTGCTTTACAAAATATCTGGGTAACATGAGAATGCTTTTATGCTATACCCGATTATCATGTGCCTCGTGTTCTGTGCAGGGTCTATGGATACCATGGGTCCTAAGTCAATGCTTAATAATTCAGGCTATATTTTTTATGCCAACAGAAACGCTTAGTCACATTGATAAAAGAATTAGAAAAATGTCCTTCATGAGCCCTTCATTTATTAGGCTAAGTAGAACGAAGTGTTCTAAGCATGAATACTGACCCCCTAATCCCTTGATTTTCTTAAGATGTACTAACATACTTCAAAGCAGGACAAATGATCTATTTCATTCAAAGAAAAGATTTAAAAATTATATGCTTTTAAGTTAAACCTTCATAAGTAATTTCCCCACCCTTGATGACAACCAAATAAATGCAAATTAGTCTTTTTATCTTCTAAAGTAGTAAAAACAAAACAAACCAAAACTACCACCTTATAATGTTAGCAAGGTCAGAGTTAGATTGGTACACTCATTCATAGTAGGGTAGTAAACAACTTAAATATCCCAAATTAAAGGAGTAGCTATCAGACACATAGAAAACAGTCTAATAAACTGTGGTGTAACACAAGAATTATGAAGTCATTATGATATGTTATGTGAAAATATTATATAGAATAGCAACTTATGGCACGATAACTACTAGGTAAAAATATATACATATGTGGAAGATAATAAGCAAAAATAAAAGGGTCATCTTAGATGGTAGGAGTCTGAGTGATTTATAAATAACTTTTAAAATATATTTTTTTAAAGTTCTGTGACTTTCACATTGAACTAGAAATATACGTTTTTATTATTTAGTACTTAATTTATCTGTGTCACGTTTTAAAAAAAACTGGCTAAAGACCTGACTTTCGATGTCCTCTTTTTCTATATCTTCTATTGCTTCTGCCTCTATTAATTCATGAGCTCTCTTGTTCTCTTCTGCAGAAAGTAACTCCTTGCAATGCACATTTTCTTCTTCATTTTCACCAAATTCTTCAGAGTCCTTTAGTTCGTCACTTCCATCTTGTTCATGTGCCTCTTGATGCTCCAATTCACAGTCCTTTTAATGGTAAGAAAATTTGGTACAACTCGAGGCAAAGTACTATAGGCTATCCACCAAACCTTTTTGGTAATTTACATCTCTAAATGTTTTCACTTTTATCATATTTTGACATTATTCCCAAAGTCAAAGTTCAATCATTTTATAGGACACACTAACTGTGTCTTTAAAAATAGAGGGGGTCTAAAACCAAGGTCATTAAACTACGCATCTGAGTTCCCAAATCTCTTACACTGAAATACATACACACTAACTGGATTGCTCTCAAGTTCCAGTTGTTTAATATTTACCAAATCACATACTTGTATGAGCCATCCTTCAAGACACGGCTTCAAAGAAATGACTTCTTTTCTCCACATGTCACAGTTTGATTTAACTTCAAAGACCACGGAAATCTTACATACGATAATATAAAGTTTATTTCCAATTAATAATAAGGAATTCCAACTGTTACACCAATGTCTGTTCTTAGAAAATATGCAAATAATTAATCTAAATGTATTAGCTTTGAAATCTACCACTATGCCACAAAGCCGATTAAGCAGGGGAACATAGGTTGGGATTGCCTCTGTGAAAGAATATCTGTTTGCCCTTCAAAGTTTAAGGATACAACGGTACCTCAGTAGAAACAAAGAAAAGCAGCAATGTGCCTAGTTCCCTCTTTGATTAACTGCAGAGAAAGGGTTGAAAGCAATGAACATCCCTTCCTCCTTTGCTATTCTCATGGTACATCTAGCAGATTTAACAAAAAGTTTCTGAGTTAAAAGGGGAAAAGTGCAGGGGTATAACTATTAATCATTCATAGCTGAACTGCAATGAGTGAAAAGAAATTTCTGGTGGGCACCGAGAAGAAATACGATTGTTTTGGAATATGGAGTGCTTGGGGAGCAGGGCGTCTCTGGGACAGAGGTTTAACCAGCTTCACTACCTATGGGTGGAGGAACGTAGGGGATTGAAAATGGAGTAGGTGGTTGGTTATATGATGGTGGAAGAATAGGTGCAAAACAAAAGAAAATCACAAGGGAAGTCACTGAGGGAACTTCATCTACTCTGAAGTGCCAACTTTGACCATTCTCCTCACCTATAAGTAGAAGTAATTCCCATAGTATTCATATATCTAAGCAATAGGTGATATTTACCCACCACTACTGTATAAATTCCAAAACTGCCAACTCTGAGAAACAGGGAAAGCATATTCACTTAATTTCTATCAAATTCATCACATACGCGGATACTTCCAAAGGGAAAAAGAAATATAAAGAGAGTGAAGATATATTTAAATAGTATTTTTTTAAAAGCTCTTTTGTTCTTCTAGACATTATGAGACCAGGTTCATTTAATAATTACACAAAGGCAACCTCGGCAGTACATGTAAGAGACAGCAATATTACATCTCGTAATGTTTCAAACGACTGAAACATTTTTATGAACTGAAGAGCTGAAAGGAAGTTAGAAATGTGAAAACTAAAAGGGTTTTTACTAAGGCACAATGCTTTTCCAGCTTATGGGTAATTTTGGCTTAATCATGCACTCACTAGTGAAGATAACTAGAGAAAATAAGAGCAAAGGAACAAACCTAATGGAAGATATACCACAAGGATAAAAGAACACAAAGACTGAAGAGTTCTTAAATGCTCAAACGAAAGCTGGTTACAGACATGCAATCATCAATTTTAATGGATCCCTGAGCAAACATTTCCTAAACGATCTGACTGCAGGGCTAACTCCTCAACCAAACATCTCTTTCTCTCTGTGCCTGCCCTCAAAGTGCAAGATACAAAGCGTTGAGACGCATGGTGCTGTGTGGCTTGTGTGTGTATAACGTAGGGAGGGTAGAGAGCTAGACCGTAGGAGAGATGGGTGGGTGAATGGACATGAGCTGGCTTCATGGTGGAGCACACAGACATCCCAAGATGTTATGGCAATATGGCCTAACTGTACACAGAAAATGGAAATACATGGGGTGTAAATGTACATAAGTTAAGAGGAACTATGCTCATTAAATAACTCCTGCAAATGCCACACTACCTAAGATCTAATGATCAGTAAATAGCAGATCACACTTCATTAAAATGAAAACAAAACAAAAAAAATCTAACTATGATTAAAAATAACAGTAATATAGAACTGCCACAACCTCAATTAAAATTAAAATACTTCATATTTCTGGTTGGTCAGTTTTAAAGTACATTCTTTTTTAGCCAATAAAGACCTGGCTTATCTTTAAAGGGCAAAACAAATTTCTTAATCTGATCTTCACCAAGTAGCAACACATCAGCAACTCTCTCCATTTTAGGGACTACATTTTTCTAAGTTCTGTTTGTTATATACGAAAGCTAATGCGATGGGCAGTACGTTGTCCAGGAACTAAGATAACAATTGTCCTGTAGCTGTTCCTCCGGCCCCTATGTCTCGAATTTCTACTTAAATGCTCTGACAAACATTTTTTGCTTTGTCTCATTTAACTAAAGATAAAGTTATTTATTATATTTCTCAACTATGAGAATTAATAAGATTGACAATATTACATAAGTCTCTATCATTATTTTACCTACATATTTCAGTGTCTATTGTTCCAGTAAAATGCATGAATTCATCATGCAAAATGCTAGGCTCAAAATAAACATCTTAACCTGTGTAATTAACACTTTACCTTGACAAAAGCATCATCTTCCACAGAAGCATCTCCACTCAACTCATCTGCTTCCTGTTTTTTACCTGCGAAAGAAGGAAAATGGGCTAACAACCAATATTTTATTACTTCAAAAGCAAAAAACATTCAGAGAAGTTTACCCCGAGGTACCACTCTCCACTCCCAAATCATCTGACAAAGCTAATGCCAACTGCTTATAAACCACCTGGCCACAGCTGTCCCAAACAAAAAAAAAAGCTTTATTAACAATGACATGCTGTTTCATTTCACTAAAATAAACTGTACAATTAATCCTACATATGAACCCATCATCTTAACCGACTTGACATATGAGGTACATTTTTTACACCACTCAAATTCTCTACCTCCAATTCTCCCGGAAGTAGCAGCACCTTTCAACAGTTCTCTCCTATTTGTATACATAACCAGACATCTGATAGCTAAATTCAAGACTCATATCCCCCATAAAGCTTTCCCTAAGTTCTCCTTGTCAACAAGCTTTCTCTAAAATAAAATTCTCACACTTGACACCTCACAATCCATCAGCTGATTAGATATTGCCTTGTACTCTCAAGTACATCTTGCTTCACCACTTAAAAAAATACCTTAAGTACAGTGACTGCTTTTATGCTTATTTTGTGTTTCTCCAAAGGCCTAAATATAAATAGCGCTGGGCGCTTAACATAATGACTGATTTAACTGATTTAAGGCAAGTAAAAATTACTTCAGACCAAAAACTGTTAAGAGCTTCTAGATAGACTACAGGCCTCCCTGACCTCATCTTCAAAACTTTGCAAACTGGTGGTTGGAATTTTAAAAATGTTTTCCACATCAGAAAAAAAAAAGTTTTCCACAGAGCCAAAGCTAAAAGTTTGTGTTTTCAAGCTAGTCCACAAAAATCTACTAGTTAAATAACCCATAATGTATCAGAAATGCTGTAAAAAAAAAAAAAAAAAATCACAGCTGCTAAAATTTTACTATTAAATTTTAAAATTTTTACTGATTTTGAGAGGTTAATGATTCTTTCCTGAGGCTAACTAATCAACCTTTCCTTTGCATAAAACAGGCGTTGCCATGTCTCAAGCTTCCATGACCCCCAGAGTAGAGGGTTTAGTTGTGAGGTAACTGTAAGAAAAAAGTTAGGATGCCTCCCTTTCCCATGTCTCCTCACCAGCTCCTATCTTCCATCTACCCCCAATTTGAAATCCTTTCCATGAATGAGAGATAAAAAGTGAAACAAGGGCTTCCCTGGTGGCGCAGTGGTTGAGAGTCCGCCTGCCGATGCAGGGGACCACGGGTTCGTGCCCCGGTCCGGGAAGATCCCACATGCCGCGGAATGGCTGGGCCTGTGAGCCATGGCCGCTGAGCCTGCGCGTCCGGAGCCTGTGCTCCGCAACGGGAGAAGCCACAGCAGTGAGAGGCCCGCGTACCCCAAAAAGAAAAAAAAAAAAAGTGAAACAAGATACTGGTCCTTTCCAAATACGTGAAAAGATTAAGAGTAAAGAGTTTTCTTTTATCCACTGAGGTAAAAGAGGTCTTCGTGTCCCTGAGGGCTTGTGTGAATCAAAAGAGAAACAAAATGTTGAGCTTAGTGGTATTTGTATTTTAGAGAAAATACAAATTAGAAGTTACTACAAGGGCAACAAGAGAGCTGTTCCTTCCTTACAAAAGAAAACAGTATCAGGTGAGAAAGAGCTCACTAAACTGTTTTATCACGTTTAGAGAAAGTTCCATAATATAAAAACTTTAAAGATGCTACCTTTGAGAAGAAATAAGCTTTTTAAAACTATAGGATTGGGACTTCCTAGTGGTCCAGTGGTAAAGAATCTGCCTTCTAATGCAGGGGACGAGGGTTTGATCCCTGGTCAGGGAAGTAAGACCCCACACGCCACGGGGCAACTAAGCCCACATGCCACAACTACTGAGCTGGCGCGCCACAGCTACTGAGCTGGCGCACCTCAACTAGAGCCCGCATGTCACAAACTACAGAGCCCATGCACCACAATTACAGACCCCATGGCCCTGAAGCTCGTGCACCACAACGAAGAGCCACAGGGCTCAACGAAGATCCCGCGTGCCGCAACTAAGACCCAACGCAGCCAAAAATAAATTAAATAAATAAATAAAATAAAACTATAGGATTCCACCCCCCAACACACACACCACCAAATAACCTATAGAGTAGAGCTTTTGGGTGAACTCCTTCAGATCATTTGCAAATATTATTTACTCTTCACAAATATAAAATGCTTTACAATTTGCAAAGCGCTTTATTTTTTTAAATTTATTTTATTATATTTTATTTTTGGCTGCATGGGGTCTTCATTGCTGTGCACGGGCTTTCTCTAGTTGTGGCGAGTGAGGGCTACTCTTCGTTGCAGTGTGTGGGCTTCTCACTGCAGTGGCTTCTCTTGTTGCGGAGCACGGGCTCTAGGCGTGCAGGCTTCAGTAGTTGTGGCTCGCATGCTCTAGAGCGCAGGCTCAGCAGTTGTGGCTCACGTGCCTAACCGCTCTGCAGTATGGGGGAATCTTCCCAGACCAGGGCTCAAACGCGTGTCCCCTGCATTGGCAGGTGGATTCTTAACCACTGCGCCACCAGGGAAGTCCCGCAAAGCACTTAGAAAAAAAAAGGTCAACTGATTTTTCCTAGCACCCCATGGTACATAGGGCCGGTAATCACAACTTTACAAAAGAGAAAACGAACCCGAGGTTATACAGCTTGCCCAAAGCTAGTAAATGGCATTGTCAGAACTGGAAGCCAAGGCTTCTCTTTTCCAGTCTTAAATTCTTTCCACTTCATCTTACTATGACCTACTTAAAAGACATTATTCTAGTAAGCAGTGGTTAATTAACTCAATTTACAGATACCATCTTTGAAATGGCAGCCCTCATCATAATGACAAGCTACATCACTATCCATGGTGAGTTTCACTTGCCTTAGTTTACTTAAAGGAAAACCAAATTACACTACATCAACCAAAACAACAACAGCAGTCACTACCACTGCTTAAGCAGCTTCCACAGTGCAGACACTAGGATAAATGCTTCATATGTATTAATGCATTTATTTTATCCTCTTAACTAGCCCCATTTTACAAAACAGGAAACTAATGCTGAAAAGTTAATCAGATTACAAAGTTAGTAAGGGTAGTGCTTCAGTTTAATCCCAGGCCTATTCCCACTCCTCAAAAACCACAAAACCATTGATGTTCAAGTAGCTACAATGTGCCAGTTGTTAAAAATGTTATCTCTTTTAGCATGAACACAGGCTCCACAAGCCACATCCATAAAATTTTAAAATGTGAGAGTCACAGAAATTACGTAACTTGCCCCATGACAAACAGGCAACAAGAGGCAGAGGTACACAAAAAGGTCCAAGTTTGCTATCCCTTATTGTTTTTAACAGATGTATCACATGAAAGCACTGGACACAATGTGTCATAAGCTTGTAAGCATAAAAACCACAAGGAGGAGATTTTCAAACATACAGTGATGAAACTTTAATAATAACCTGATAGGTACATAATATTTAAGAAAACTGACATTTCACACACTAGTTTTTGACTCCTCTCATGATCTGTAACTCTGCACTTGTTTACACATGATGAATTAGAAACTATACTGTAATTTCTTCCTTTATGAAAAAAAGTATCACCCCTCCACCATACAAAAATAATTCACATCTTAAAAAGCTATGATGTTCATCATCCAGCCCAGAACCTAGTACAATGCTATATAATAAGTAGATACTCAAGCATTATATATATGTAGGTTATAGGTTGGATGCTAGCAGTAAACAATGTCTGGATTTCTATTCAGAATTTCTATCAGCCCTCACTGGGACAAAGGTAAGACGTGACATGCCAGTCAAACTAGCATCATGTGCAACCCCATCCTGTCATGAAGGACTGTAAACTCCAACTTTAACGATGTTACAAAGTACATCGACAGATTCCTAACTTTTATGATGTCACAGATAAGAAATAACTTAAAAGAAAAATCAAATCCCACATAATTCAACAAGCACCACCAGCTTAGGCACATTTTTGTGCAGTCAGTAATCATTTATACCCCATATCCCATTTAAGCCTGTGCTATGAAAGCTCCTACAACAAACTAATAAATGAATCTTTTGTCCTTCAGGGAATCTGGCATATACCACAGAAATGGGAACTGGTCCAAAGCAAAGTAGCACCACCAGGATGAGGAAGCTAACTGAAAGTGCAATGTAGTCGGAAGCCTAACTTTAATGCTCTGAGGAACAAAACTAGAAAATAAACTGAGTAGTAAAGACAGTCTGAATAGCAAAATAGAAACTGGAAGCAAAATTACTTATCACATCTCAAACTATCATAGTAGTAACATATAGTTATTTTGAAATTTCACTGCAATGATTTTAGGGTCAAAAGTAAAAATGTATACACCAAAGGAAGACGACACTAGAATACCTCCTTAATTATGCAGCATTGTTTTTATGGGTCCACAAATCCTTAGTGAAACCACTGGGGCCAGACATGTTTCAGAACTGTCAGATTTTAAGAGAGTACAATAGTGTCTATACCATGTGTTAATTTAAACCTCCCAGTGGCTTCTGGAACAGCTTCTCTCAATCAATCACGGAAACATTTGTGCAATGAAATATATGAATATTAACATCAATTAGGATAAACCAAGACTATAAGTAGCCTCACTTTTGCCACCAAACTTAAGAAAAAACTTCATTTTCAGAATGTTTGTATTTCAGAGTTAACAATAAAGAATTTTGGATGGCAATTTGGTTTTCTTCTTCAAAGGCAAACTGGTCCTTACAAGGTTTGGTAATTTTCCTTTTCAAGTTCAGAAATACCTCCAGAAACAAAATGAAACAAAAAATCCACTTAACAAGTAGATTTTAAAGTAATTTTGCCAAAAAAATTTTGTGGCTGAGTAACTTTTCCCCTAAACATTTACAGAAGCTATGAAACGTTAGAAAATGTTCAGTCATAAAATTTCTGTTGGATAAGAGGGGGGAAGACTCAGAGACCAGGCCAAACTGAACAACACTGATGATTCCAGCAACAACCTCTCCTCAACTGTATGAAATCTTAAAATAATCACGTACTATGCCTTGTGTTAACCATTTGCATATGTGTTTTAGTCTCTCTTCTATTAAAATGGTATTTCACTAATGAAATCAGTTTTCTAAAAGGCTTTGCACACTGTCCTAAACATAGCAGCCATCCAATAGGTCATTTTATTATTTTTTAAAAATCTACCATAAAGATATTTCATACTCATTATAATAAAATAAATCTGGAACACACCAAATGTATATTTTTTAAAATCTCTTAACTGTGTCACTAAAGACAACCAAACTGAACATCCACACACACTTGTGAGCATTTGCACAAGACTTTAAAAGGCAGCAAGAATGTAACTTGAGTTCTTAACAGATTACTTTTCTATCCTATCAATAAGAAGAAACTAGCACTGCTTAGCTCAGCATTATTGTGAGCATCAAATAAAGCAATGTGAAAGTGTTTTGAAAACTGTAACAGAGAACTAATTGCAAACTGACAGGCAGAAAGAGATGAATGAAAATGATGCTAAGTTTTAAGCAGTAATCTAGAGCAGCCAGTGGTTCTTAACCCTAGCTGCATGCGAATCACCTGGGGAACTTTTAGAAAATACTGATTCCTGGGCCCCCAACAGAGTAACCAAAACCAACTCTCTGGGGGGCAGGAGCATGGTATCTGTATTTTTTTGTTTTGTTTTGTTTTTTTTGCGGTACACTGGCCTCTCATCATTGTGGCTTCTCCCGCTGCAGAGCACAGGCTCCGGACGCGCAGGCTCAGCGGCCATGGCTCACGGGCCCAGCCGCTCCGCGGCATGTGGGATCTTCCCGGACCGGGGAACGAACCCGTGGTCCCCTGCATCGGCAGGCGGACTCTCAACCACTGCGCCACCAGGGAAGTCCAGGTATCTGTATTTTTAAAAACTCAAATGACTCTAATGTAGAGCAGACTGAGCATAACTGAAGAAGTTGGAGTGAGAAGAACATAAAAGGTTACCGTTTTCAGATTCTCCAGACTAGAAAAAATTTAAATTCTACCTAGCTTCAACAAAACACCTTGAGTAGGTATGAACCGGTATTAATTCTCAACAAGGTTAAAAAAAAAAAAAAAAACCTTAAACATAAACCTCCTATGAGTACATGCACATGTACGTATATACCTTAGATCATGTTATCTGTGATAAAATCCGAGTGGTGGAATTACGGGCAATTTTCACTTTTTTGTACTTTTCTGGATTATCTAATTTTTAAAATGAAAACATTTCACTTTTATAATCTGGAAAACAATTTGTAAAGCCATAATACAAACTACTATTCCAGGTTACCAGAACTGCCACATAAGGCTAACTCGGGCTGTGGAGTTTATGGTGTGAATGGTTAACTCCCAGAATTGCACCACACCGAGGCCCTTTTATTGTAATGTGTGAGAACTAACTTATAGTTGATTAAATAAATCAGCAAATTTCAGCCTTAAACCCTAAGCCATTGTTCAGTCTCTTCATTAAAGTCATTTCTGATGCCACCAACTGATAATAATGACTGCTTTTTCCTCTAATTCCTGGACAATTCTCACTTTATTTTACATGAGTTCATGAAAGAGAAGAAAAAGTCTGAAGTCTTCTGTCCTTAATTCAAAATGCCTAGGAGATGAATGACATGGGAGAAAGACACTGTCATAAAGTACTAGAAAATTTTATCTATCTCCCCACCAGGATCCTTGACACAATAAAATAGCTGAAAAAAGTACAAAAGTGCTTTGGTGATAAACATAATCCACTATATACAACTGCATAAGTCAAATGCAGGTTTTAATGGCTGAGGTAAAAGGGCCTGATTTTGTGAAATGAAAATGACATACACAACTTCTGAGGTTGGACAATATTCCAGCAAAAGTTATGAGGCTTTCCAACACAGCAACAACTTGGTGAGGGATAAAAGGCGAGTGCCATGATTCACATACTCTAAAAGTAAGTACATTTCACAATCAGTGTTTAAGGAGAAGCCACTAGTGCTGTTGAGAAAAGCACCTTAAAAAGGAAAACTGTTTGGAAAATAGTAAAGACTATTAATCTCTGATTGACTGCTGCCTACAAAGAAATATGCAATTAAAATAAGCACCAAAAGAAATATTTTTAAAAGCAGTTGTTAAGAAAGTCATCATATGGCCCTCAGTATTCATTCAACAAACCTGTTATGTGCCAAGCAATATGCTAGGCATTACAGAGATTAATGTAAATAAAAGATTATGTCCTCACCCCCACAAAGCTTCTAGCCCAGTGGGTACCCAAAAAAGATTTATGACAATTTTGTCCCCAAAATGTTTCTCAATGCCACAGTTCTGATTAAAGTTTCCTTAACATCCAAACATACAACAGTTTAAAAAAAAAGCAAGCATTACAGTGCACTGACACTAAATTATATGAAATTCATTTTATGTGGTTGATTACTATATTCTTATTTGGCATACAAATTTTAGAAAGCTTTACACAGTAAACATGTAATTAATTATACTGAGTGTGGTACTTTCCACACATAATCAGACATTATGTTTGGATAAACCTGCAACCCGAAAATATACTTGTTTCTATAGTGGGAACAAAACAGATTTTATATAGCAGTTTGAATCTTTTTTAAACCTGCAAGTACTGTAAGTGAGTTTCAATTTGGTAAGTACTGATTACATATACTTCTGAATATTGCACTGATTAACTACTTAAAGTAACTTTGGCTGAAGTTTAGAGGTGACTCGAAAGGTTGAATATCCAAAAGAATGATATGCTGTTTACAGGTGAACCGAAAGAAAGTTTACATCTATAATCTCTAAAAGAAGCTAATGAGGAGTTAGCTCTACCTGTTTAACCACTTTCTTAACACACACCCAAATGATGACAGTAACTCTCACTGGTGAAGCGCTCTTCTAGGTTACTTATTAAAAATTTCATAGCAAAGAGAATGTGAAAAGACTCAGAAGTGAGAACCAATCTAAGCTTAAAATTTCACCCCACTAACTCTATGCAAATAGATTTTACAAATATGTTAACCATAAATATTAGGACCCGCTATAACATTATCAACATTTGTTACAAGTTTGTGAGTTTGTGCTTGTAATAACAGCATTTTTAAAAATATTCTACAATATACTTAAGAATGCAGATTCCTTTTCCTCTAATCTGTCAAAACATAATCATTTTAACACAAAAAAATTGTTTGAGAAATAGTGACCCTGCACTTATAAGAGAACGAACTTAATATTTCACCTAAGTAACTTTTCAAGACCCATGAAGCTTCTCTTGCCTTATCATTCAACATCATTTAATTTTATTGCTACATTAAGCCACATCATCATAAGAATTATTTATTTTGCCTAACAAGCTATTAAATGTGGTGTCTTGCTGTTGTCTACATGACTGCCTCTAAGTAATCCCTTTCTTTATTCTTATCCTTTTCTAGTATTCCCAGCTAAAGATATCCATACTGACTGAGGACCTATGAGTTTTCCTGTTCCTTCCTTATACATCTATTTTAGCTAAAAAAAGAATTTTTCTTCTGGCTCCTAGCTACATGTAATTATTAAATTTCAGAATTAAGAGACCCTTACAGATGGTCTAGTAAATTTTCCAATTTTATAAAAAGGAAGTATACCCATTGAAGGAAAAGTAGTATGACTAAGATGCAATTACTTTTAAGATAGATACTGCTAAGTGAAACAAGATGTGACAAAAAGAACATCATATTACAATACTATTTAATTTCTTGAATCCTTAGTTTTAAAAATCTGTTAATTATTAATATTTTTTAAAGTTTCCCTATTCAAATTTGATGTCTAAAAATTATTTTTAAACTTAATTTAAAATTTAAAATAATCTTACTTATAAGCATCTTAACTGTAAATTAATTCAAACTAGGTTCTTAGTTTGGGATTTACATTATGTTCTTTCTCATTCACAGGATTTTCAGAACAATGATAAATGGAACTCAAGGAGACAAGAGTTATTTATCACACATGTCCCAGAATGAGTCTCATGAAGTACTCAGTTGTAGTGTGCTGCAGACACACAATTAATGTTACGGCTCCTGACTAAATACTACAAGATACCTTAACATCAGAGTTATGGAAAAATTAAATTTCAAGTATCCTTATAATCCATATAAGAGGAAAAAATTAACATACTTTTATATATATATATACACACACATACATACATACACATATACATGTGTATACTGAAAAACTTCTTAAAACAGTATATTGCTGAACTTATTGCTAAAGGTAGGATGAGTGAAGTTCCTAATGACTAAAAAAGAAAGGGATACACAGAGAAATTAAAAGTAGGTGAGAATGAATAAATCAAATGAGATTTACTTTACATGCTAAAATCAGTAATCAGCTTAAATATAAATTTGGGACCATGATTAATACATAACATCTATCAAACTACCACAATATGCTAAATAAATGACATGAATCAAAATCATTATAAGAAATCACAATAAGAAACATGGTTAATTCCTGATGTACTTATTTCTGAATTTTTTATGCTTCCTCATTTTGAAATTGCCTCTGAGTTTGTCAGCAGAGGCTTCTCAACACAAGCTTCTCTAACACAGGGAAATGTATCTCTCAAAGTGATACACTGAGTTAAGAATTACATTAAAAGCCACAGATTTTCAAGATAACTTTGTTACTCCTCTAAACACCATTTCTACCTCTGCCATTCCCATCCCATCCAGAAAATGCTTCTTTGCCCTTTTCAATTTCCTTTGGCACAAATAGGGCACTCTTGCAAACCTACAAAAACTCTCAGTGAGATGGCATCAGGATGTGCCTAGTCCCAATACTCATGCAGATTGCTTAAGATCAAACTTGACTATTTCCTTCTTTTCAAGGTTAATCCATTCAACCATTTTACTCTAGTTCCATCAATCTGGTCTACAGCAGAGAGTAGCACTTAGGATCACTTAAAGCAGTAAAGAGTGTTAGGTTTTTAAAATGCTGCAGCTGCCTGGAACTTGTATGTAGGTACCAGGATCCAGATACCCACATCATGCCCACCCTCTGACATTGTCCTTATAGGACTGAGGGAGAAATCCGTAATTATTCAAGTAAGTATTTCACTTACCAGAACCTTTCAAATATATCTAAGTCTCATTTATATTGTTAAAATGTTAATTTAAAACAACCTTTACCTATTCATTAAATCACCATATCCTAGAAATATATTCTGGCCTACTTTAAAAGTTATAAAATCGAAATCATTAACATATCCCTATAACTTAAAACTTTTTATTTTTAAGCTAATTAGTCATGGATTTTTTTCCCTACCTTGTTAGTATGATTGGTAAAGGTCTTTTTGAATTTCACTGAAAATTAGAATGTTTAATGGCATAAATGCAAAATTAAGTTCACCAAATCAAACAAAATACTAAACACAAAGGTTATAAAATTTTAATATACTAGAGAAAACAGCAAGGAGCCAAGGTGAAAGATTTGGTAGGAATTCCATCAATACTCTGCCAATTGTGGGGCAAGGTAGACATGTATTAAACCGTATTTTACTCTTCAGGTCTTCACACTATGAAGGAAGAAATATTATGGAACTTGACTTTGTAATTTTTTCAGAAGCAAGAAAGAAGTGGTCTCACTTTCAGGTCAGCTTCAGCCAAATCTTAAGGGCTACTAGTCACCCAAAGCCTGGCAACTGTAACTTTTCTTCCTTGACCCAACAAGGCAGAGTGCCAGAGGGAAATAGCAAAGAGTAGCACTATATAAACAGGGCAAGTGGCACAAGAGCAGAGGCAAGTTATATAACCAAAATATATTTTAAAATATGTTTATAACTCGTAACAACCTTTGCCTTTGGTTGGTTTCTTGTTTGGAGTATCAGTTGAAACAGTTAATTCAATATTATCTGGATCGCCTCCTTCCTCTTCAATAGCCTACATTAGAAAGAGAAGTTAATATGCTACACAGTCTATCTAAACTTATTTTAAAAAACGAAATGAAAAAAAAATTAGCAAACCTCAAGCCTCAAGACATTAGAATTGCCAGTCATTTCATAAACCAACCTCACAAAGGAGCAATTAAACTACACGAGTGAGAGAAACTTTCAGGAAGAAATATCATTAGGTATCAAAATCACATGGAGTTTTACATATTACCCAGTCGAGAAAATTAACTAACACATATTATCATTCTGAACAAAAGTCTAAATATTCTCGATTGCAGCAAAGTTGCTAGCTACGAAAGTAAAAAACTAAAAGGAGCTTTCCTAATTTCTATAGTACAAACTTATTTCTCCTCTACTACAATTCCAACGCTCACTCAAACCAGAAAGATAATCAGGGAAGAAAAAGATTATTGCGCTAATGCAAAAACTGAAAACCCAGCGGAAAACAAACCCTTTCTCTTACCCACCCATCAACTCCCACTACCAATTACCCCCCAATATGGGGAGGAAACGGTTGGACACAATTAAATGGTAACTTCGCAGAAGTCACCAAAGTAACCAGTCCCTACGAGGCCAAGAAATGCACGCGCTCACCATCGCTAAAGGCTGGGGACCGAGCGCCTCCCGGGTCTCCACGATCGCCCTTGGGAGACCGCGCCGGCCGTCCGCAGCCTGGCAGAGACGTCCCGGGGGAGGCAGGGGTGCGCTGGGCTGCGGCGGCCGGTCCCGGGCGGCTCGCGGGCCCCTCGCAGGCCAGGCCCGGCGCGCGGGGGCGGGGGCGCCGCGAGAGGGTCCTCGCCCTCCCGCGCGCGAGGGCGCCGCCCGGGACCTCCCCACCTCGCCGCCCCGCGGGCCCCGGCGGCTGCGAGCGGACGGGGGCTGCGGCGGAAGTGGGGGCTCCGGGGCGCGGCCTAAGCTCGCCTTCCCGGACCTAGCCGGGCCTCACCTGCTTGAGTCGGGAAACGAGCACAGTCTTGACTCCGGTGATGTCCAGGTTCCGCCGTTTCAGCTCGGACTTGAGATCGATGACCCGCAGATCGGTGATCTTTTTACCTTCCGCCTGACCTGAGGCGGCCGAGGCTGCCACAGCACCGGTAGCGGCAGCCATTTTAGAAGAACAGCGCGCTGCCTAGGCAGCGAGTGATCTGCAGGGCGGCGGCAGCAGCTCCAACTTCAACTCAGGCCTCGCCGGCCGCCGGCGCCGCACAGCGCTGCGCACAATGAGCCACTAGCCCCGCCCCCTGTCCGCCACCCCGGCGCAACCTGCAGCCTCAACCAGCACCCGGATGAGGGGCGCGCGTGCGCACTGGCGGGAGGCGGGGGATGGCTCCCAGCGCGCGCTGCGGAGCCGGACGCTGCCACCTGGGCGGTGCGACCACCCCCCCGCCTTGCGTGGACTGGGAGGTCAGGCGCGTTCAACGGCACCAACGTCCGCCGTGCCGCGGTTCCCCACCGCTTCGTTAGCCATTTTCTGGAAGTGTCTCGAGTCTTGAGCAACAGCAGTGCGCTGGGCACTCTCGGCATAGATAGTGCGCGCGTCACTCAACGCAAACCAAGGGGCGTGTGCGCGTCCTAAACCTCTTCCAGGGAAATACTTTATCGGTTCTGCTGAATAATCGAAAAACTGTGGCCACTGTGCACGAACTAACTAGGTTCCCCGAGTTCTGTTGGAAGGCCGGAAAGAAACGCTGGGGCGGTTAATATAAAGAGTATAAAGGGTTATAAGAATATAATAGGGCTGGCCTGTGTGACAAGTCCCACTAGCTGTCTCGGGAAAACATGCCTTTGCTCAAGAGAATTAGTCTATTCTAGGGCTGCCCATCTCACTGAAAAAGCAGGACAACTTCCCTTCTGCACTGGCCTCAGTTTGCCATCCTCTCCGGGGGTCCTGATGGCTCAACACAAAATTGATTACTAAATGAGGAATTTAGTTTGTAAGTACTTGTTACCGTTCTCATACACTGTGTTCACTGTTTTGTCCCCCTCAAAATTTAGGATTCCAAGAACAATGACAATCCTCTTCGGCGGGACTAGCCTGTACAAGTGAGTAACTTTAGGCACTATTATTAATCATCAAAGCATAAGCATTTATGGAATAAAACTATTCTATAAATTCCATGAATAGATGATGACACACAACGCTGGCATTTCCTAGTTTTAAAGTTGATGAGGTCTGTGTCACTTTAGGTTGCTTTTCTCATTAACTAATTAGAGCAAAAAGAAAAACTGGATATTATAAAATAATACGCGCCAGTTAGGTAGTTTTTTTTATGGTTTATAATGCACTTTGACATGCAATAATCCCTTAATTTTTCTGCATTCTCTGAGGTAAATCTCTGCAAGCCTTAGAGAGATTAAATGGCTTGTCCGTGTTCACATAGCTGGTATGTGGCCGAACTGGTGCTCTTAGTTGCCCCTCACCAGCTCCTTAGTTGTGGCATGTGAACTCTTAGTTGCAGCATGCATGTGGGACCTAGTTCCCTGGCCAGGGATGGAACCCAGGCCCCCTGCATTAGGAGCAGAGTCTCCCAAACCCACCTCTGTCTCTATTACAAGTTGATTCATAGTCATAGAATATTAGAACTCAAAGGATCTTTAGAAATCTTCTGGCTCATTCCTCTCTCTCTCTCTCTCTCTCTCTCTCTCTCTTTTTCTCTCTCTTTAATAGATGAAGATTTTAAGATTTTTACCTAGGCACCCCACAATTAATTACTGACCAAATTGGCACTAAACCTCAGTTCTCATGCCAGTGTCTTTTCCACCCTGCTCCCACCTTCTGTGGACACTTGTAAAGAGGGGTTATATTAACCCGAAGCTAATGTTATATGTAAAATGAATGAGTTTTTGTCTTTAAAAAAAATCTTATAATGGAGTTATCTTACAATGGAGACCTGTACCTTCTGATCTGATGCACTGGAGGAGGATACATCACCTGCCAAATTGCCAAGAATGTTTAACCTAAATCTCATCATGAGAAAACAATCAGACAAATCTGATTGTAGGACATTGCACAAAATAACTGCTCTGGGGACTTCCCTGGTGGTGCAGTGGTTAAGACTCTGTGCTCCCAATGCAGGGGACCCGGGTTCCATGCCTGGCCAGGGAACTAGATCCCACATGCATGCCGCAACTAAGAGTTCACATGCCACAACTAAGGAGCTGGTGAGGGGCAACTAAGACCTGGTGCCACTAAATAAATAAATAAAAGTAATACCTAAAACAACAACAACAACAACAAAAACCTGCTCTGGACTCTTAAACAAAGCAGTGCAGGTGTCTGTTGGTATCAGTGCAGGATTGGTTCCAGCAACCCCTCAGATACCAAAATCTGCAGTTGCTCAAGTCCCTTATATAAAACAGGTAGCATTTGCATATTACCTATGTACATCCTCCTGCATATTTAAAATCATCTCTAGATTACTTATAATACCAAATACAATGTAAATGCTATGTAAATAATTGTAAACACGATGCAAGCGCTATGTAAACAGTCACCAGTACGTGGCAAATTCAAGTTTTGCTTTTTGGAAATTTCTGGAATTGGGGGGAATATTTTTGATCCACAGTTGGTTGAATCCGTGGATGGTTGAATGCATGGCTATGGAGGTTCCAACTATATCATGAAAGTAAAAGTAGTAGAGCAGTTCTACAATACAGATACATGATAACTTAAGCTTTATGTGTGAATGTTGTTTGGAACCTGGATCAAAGAATGAAAAAGCGGCTTAAATGGACAATTGGGAAATTTGAGGCAATTGGGAAATGTGGCTTTGTATTAGATTGTGTTATGGTACCAATGTTAAATATCTGGAGTGTTATAGCATGGTTATGTAGAATGTCCTAGTTCTTAGGAGATATTTGCTGAGGTTCTTGAAGTGAAGTGTCATTCTGTCTGCAATATACTTTCAAATGGGAAAGAAAGGCAGAGAGCCCAGCATGAGAAAGAGAAAGAGATGTGGCAATAAGTTAAAATAAAATAAGTGTGGCAAGATGTTAATAATTGGGGAGACAAATGTGACAAAATTAGGCAAAATTAACAATTAGGAAATCTAGATGAAAGACATAAGGTAGTTCACTGTATACAGTTTAAATTTTTTATAGGTTTGAAGTTATTCAAATTAAGTTGGGGGAAAATCCACACATAAATCTAATTTTTTGTAATAGAGAAAAAATAAAATGGACACACTATATTTTTTCACTTTTAATGTGTAGGATATTTAATTTTGTCATTTAACCTATGATTCTTGTTTTTTTGAATTATCTAAATAATCCACCTTTAAATGAATTTTTTTGTACACTATTTTTTTCCTGTTTTCATCTTTTAGTGAAATATATTTAGATGAAGAAACATGATGCACTTATTTCTACATCAAGAACACTCCTAGAAAATTGACAACTTAAAAAAAAATTTATTGGAGTATAGTTGATTTACAATGTTGTGTTAGTTTCAGGTGTACAGCAAAGTGAATCTGTTATACATATACATGTATCCACTGATAACTTATATTTTATGTATAAAGCCTCTTGCCATTTACTGAGTACTTCTGCACTCATTATTTTATTGTTTTTCAAATGTTAACATCAACTTTATTCATGTTCATCCAAAACAAGAAAGGTTCAAAATGACTTTCAAAATAGGAAAGTATGCAACCAATCTGTGCTACAACCACATGATGAGATACTATTTAATAATAACAAAAAATAACTTTCAAGCCACCTAAGACACAGAGTAAAGAAGCCACTCTGAATAAGTTTTCATATTATATGATCTGATTCATATTACATTCTGAAAAGGACAAAATTATACAGACGTTAAAAAGATCAGGGTTGACAGGGTTCCATGGGGGTCCAGGGTGCTGAATAGGTGGTGAATCTATGATAACTTTTTTTTTAACATCTTTATTGGTATTGGAGTATAATTGCTTTACAATGTTGTCTTAGTTTCTGGTGTATGACGAAGTGAATCAGCTATACGTATATATATATCCCCATATACCCTCCCTCTTGCGTCTCCCTCCCACCCTCCCTATCCCACCCCTGTAGGTGGTCACAAAGCACTGAGCGGATCTCCCTGTGCTATGCAGCTGCTTCCCACTAGCTAGCTGTTTTACATTTGGTAGTGTATATATGTAAATGCTGCTCTCTCACTTCGTCCCAGCTTACCCTTCCCCCTCCCCACATCCTCAAGTCCATTCTCTGCGTCTGCATCTTTATTCCTGTCCTCACCCTAGGTTCATCAGAACCTTTTTTTTTTTTTACATTCCATATATCCATATATGTGTGTAAGCATACGGTATTTGTTTTTTTCTTTCTGACTTACTTCACTCTGTATGACAGACTCTAGGTCCATCCACCTCACTACAAATAACTCAATTTCGTTTCTTTTTATGGCTGAGTAATATTCCATTGTATATATGTGCCACATCTTCTTTATCCATTCATCTGTTGATGGACACTTAGATTGCTTCCATGTCCTGGCTATTGTAAACAGAGCTGCAATGAACATTGTGGTACATGACTCCTTTTGAATTATGGTTTTCTCAGCGTATATGCCCAGTAGTGGGATTGCTGAGTCATATGGTAGTTCTATCTTTAGTTTTTTAAGGAACCACCGTACCGTTCTCCATAGTGGCTGTATCAATTTACATTCCCACCAACAGTGCGAGAGGGTTCCCTTTTCTCCACACCCTCTCCAGCATTTATTGTTTGTAGATTTTTTGATGATGACTATTCTGACTGGTGTGAGATGATACCTCATTGTAGTTTTGATTTGCATTTCTCTAATGATTAGTGATGTTGAGCATCCTTTCATGTGTTTGTTGGCCATCTGTATATCTTCTTTGGAGAAATGTCTATTTAGGTCTTCTGCCCATATTTGGATTGGGTTGTTTGTTATTTTGATATTGAGCTGCATGAGCTGCCCTTTGTCAGTTGCTTCATTTGCAAATATTTTCTCCCATTCTGAGGGCTGTCTTTTCGTCTTCTTTATGGTTTCCTTGCTGTGCAAAAGCTTTTAAGTTTCATTAGGTCCCATTTGTTTATTTTTGTTTTTATTTCCGTTTCTCTAGGAGGTGGGCCAAAAAGGATCTTGCTGTGATTTATGGCATAGAGTGTTCTGCCTATTTTTCCTCTAAGTATTTTATAGTGTCTGGCCTTACATTTAGGTCTTTAATCCATTTTGAGTTTATTTTTGTGTATAGTGTTAGGGTGTGTTCTAACGTCATTCCTTTACATGTAGCTGTCCAGTTTTCCCAGTACCACGTATTGGAGAGGATGTCTTTTCTCCATTGTATATTTTTGCCTCATTTATCAAAGATAAGGTGCCCATATGTGCATGGGTTTATCTCTGGGCTTTCTATCCTGTTCCATTGATCTATATTTCTGTTTTTGTGCCAGTACCATACTGTCTTGGTTACTGTAGCTTTGTAATATAGTCTGAAGTCTGGGGGCCTGATTCCTCCAGCTCCTTTTTTCATTCTCAAGATTGATTTGGCTGTTCAAGGTCTTTTGTGTTTCCATACAAATCATGAAATTTTTTGTTCTAGCTCTGTGAAAAATGCCATTGGTAGTTTGATAGAGACTGCATTGAATCTGTAGATTGCTTTGGGTAGTATAGTCATTTTCACAATGTTGATTCTTCCAATCCAAGAACATGGTATATCTCTCCATCTGTTTGTATCGTCTTTAATTTCTTTCATCAGTGTCTTATAGTTTTCTGCATACAGGTCTTTTTTTGCCTTAGGTAGGTTTATTCCTAGGTATTTTATTCTTTTTGTTGCAAAGGTAAATGGGAGTGTTTCCTTAATTTTTCTTTCAGATTTTTCATCATTAGTGTATAGGAATGCAAGAGATTTCTGTGCATTAATTCTGTATCCTGCTACTTTACCAAATTCATCAATTACCTCTAGTAGTTCTCTGGTAGCACCTTTAGTATTTTCTATGTATAGTATCATGTCATCTGCAAACAGTGACAGCTTTACTTCTTCTTTTCCAATTTGGATTCCTTTTATTTCTTTTTCTTCTCTGATGGCTGTGGCTAAAACTTCCAAAACTATGTTGAATAATAGTGGTGAGAGTGGGCAACCTTGTCTTGTTCCTGACCTTAGAGAAAATGGCTTGAGATGTTCACCACTGAGAACGATGTTGGCTGTGAGTTTGTCATATATGGCCTTTATTATGTTGAAGTAAGTTTCCTCTAGGCTTACATTCTGGAAAGTTTTTATCATAAATGGGTGTTGAATTTTGTTGAAATCTTTTTCTGCATCTATTGAGATGACCATATGGTTTTTATCCTTGAATTTGTTAATATGGTGTATCACATTGATTGATTTGCGTATATTGAAGAATCCTTGCATTCCTGTGATAAACCCACTTGATCATGGTTTATGATCCTTAATGTGCTGTTGGATTCTATTTGCTAGTATTTGTTGAGGGTTTTTGCATCTATGTTCATCAGTGATATTGGCCTGTAGTTTTCTCTTTTTGTGACATCTTTGTCTGGTTTTGGTATCAGGGTGATGGTGGCCTTGTAGAATGAGTTTGGGAGTGTTCCTCCCTCTGCTATATTTTGGAAGAGTTTGAGAAGTATAGGTGTTAGCTCTTCTCTAAAAGTTTGATAGAGTTCGCCTGTGAAGCCATTTGGTCCTGGGCTTTTGTTTGTTGGAAGATTTTTTTTTTTTTTTTTTTTTTGTGGTACGCAGGCCTCTCACTGCCATGGCCTCTCCCATGGCAGAGCACAGGCTCCGGACACGCAGGCTCAGCGGCCATGGCTCACGGGCCCAGCCATTCCGCGGCATGTGGGATCTTCCCGGACCGGGGCATGAACCCGTGTCCCCTGCATCAGCAGGCGGACTCTCAACCACTGTGCCAGCAGGGAAGCCCCTGTGTTTCCTTACTTATTTTCATTTTGGATGATCTGTCCATTGGTAAAGTGGGGTGTTAAAGTCACCTACAATTACTGTGTTACTGTTGATTTCCCCTTTTATGGCTGTTAGCATTTGCCTTATGTATTGAGGTGCTCCTATGTTGGGTGCATAAATATTTACAACTGTTATATCTTCTTCTTGGATTGATCCCTGATCGTTATGTAGTGTCCTTCTTTGTCTCTTGTAATAGTCTTTATTTTAAAGTCTGTCTTGTCTGATATGAGACTTGCTACTCCAGCTTTCTTTTGATTGCCATTTGCATGGAATATCTTTTTCCATCCCCTCACTTTCAGTCTGTATGTGTCCCTAGGTCTGAATTGGGTCTCTTTTTTTTTTTTTTTTTGCGGTACGCGGGCCTCTCACTGTTGTGGCCTCTCCTGTTGTGGAGCACAGGCTCCGGACGCACAGGCTCAGCGGCCATGGCTCACGGGCCCAGCCGCTCCGCAGCACGTGCGATCTTCCTGGACTGGGGCACCCACCTGTGTCCCCTGCATTGGCAGGCGGACTCTCAACCACTGTGCTACCAGGGAAGCCCTGAATTGGGTCTTTTGTAGACAGCATATATATGGGTCTTATTTTTGCATCCATTCAGCCAGTCTATGTCTTTGGGTTGGAGCATTTAATCCATTTACATTTAAGGTAATTATCAATATGTATGTTCCTATTACCATATTCTTAATTGTTTTGGGTTTGTTTTTGTAGGTCTTTTCCTTCTCTTGTGTTTCTTGCCTAGAAAAGTTCCTTTAGCGTTCGTTGTAAATCTCGTGTGGTGGTGCTGAATTCTCTCAGCTTTTGCTTGTCTGTAAAGGTTTTAATTTCTCCATCAAATCTGAATGAGATCCTTGTTGGGTAGAGTAATGTTGGTTGTAGGTTTTTCCCTTTCATCACTTTAACTATGTCCTGCCACTCTCTTCTGGCTTGCAGAGTTTCTGCTGAAAGATCAGCTGTTAACCTTATGGGGATTCTCTTGTATGTTATTTGTTGCTTTTCCCTTGCTGCTTTTAATATGTTTTCTTTGTATTTAATTTTTGATAGTTTGATTAATATATGTCTTGGTGTGTTTCTCCTTGGATTTATCCTGTTTGGGGCTTGCTGTGCTTCCTGGACTTGACTGACTATTTCCTTTCCCATGTTAGAGGAGTTTTCAACTCTAATCTCTTCAAATATTTTCTCAGACCCTTTCTTTTTCTCTTCTTCTTCTGGGACCCCTATAATTCGAATGTTGGTGCATTTAATGTTGTCCCAGAGGTCTCGGAGACTGTCCTCTATTCTTTTCACTCTTTTTTCTTTATTCTGCTCTGCAGTAGTTATTTCCACTATTTTATCTTCCAGGTCACTTATTTGTTCTTCTGCCTCAGTTTTTCTGCTATTGTTTCCTTCTAGAGAATTTTTAATTTCATTTATTGTTGTTGTTCATCACTGTTTGTTTGCTCTTTAGTTCTTCTAAGTCCTTGTTAAACATTTCTTGTATTTTCTCCATTCTATTTCCAAGATTTTGGATCATCTCTACTATCATTACTATGAATTCTTTTTCAGGTAGACTGCCTATTTCCTCTCCATTTGTTTGGTCTAGTGGGTTTTTACCTTGCTGCTTCATCTGCTGCATATTTCTGTGTCTTCTCATTTTGTTTAACTTACTGTGTTTGGGGTCTCCTTTTCACAGGCTGCAGGTTCATAGTTCCCATTGTTTTTGGTGTCTGTCCCCAATAGGTGAGGTTGGTTCAGTGTCTTGTGTAGGCTTCCTGGTGGAGGGGACTGGTGCCTGTGTTCTGGTGGATGGGACTGGATCTTGTCTTTCTGGTGGGCAGGGCCACCTCCGGTAGTGTGTTTTGGGGTGAGTGTGAACTCAGAATGATTTTAGGCAGCCTGTCTGCTAATGGGTGGGGTTGTGTTCCTGTCTTGCTAGTTATTTGCCATGGGACGTCCAGCACTGGAGCTTGCTGGCCCTTGGGTGGAGCTGGGTCTTAGCGTGAGACAGCGTGAGACGGCGTGAGATGGCGATCTCTGGGAGAGCTCTCGCTGATTGATATTATGTGGGCCTGGGAGGTCTCTGTTGGTCCAATGTCCTAAACTCGGCTCTCCAACTTCAGAGGCTCAGGCCTGACACCAGGCCGGGGCACCAAGACCTTGGGGTCCTGGTTCCAACATGACTTGGAAAGCGGGTCCCCAGCTCATTTTCCTGGAAGGTCCCAATATTGAGTATTTAGTGTATTCACATCCCACTCAAAGGATCTCCATTTTCTCCGAGTTTGTGCTGGGATTTCTCCCCAGAAACATCCTTGAATCTCCCCGCTCAGCGCTCAGCTGGCTGAGGAAGCTTCTTACTCACAACGGTTGGTCCCAAGCCTCTGCAGTCGCTCCCTTAGACACGGAACTCATTATGTTAATTTGTTTTTTATAAAAGCTCATCATTAAACAAATATCTATGGAATATTTACTACCTGCCAGGCATGCCAAGCTCTAGGAAGAAAATGATTACCTCATCTATATTGTTCACCATTTTGTGGGCTCCTAACACAGTGTAGAAACTCAATAAATACCGATTGCTTGAAGGAAAACAGACTGGCCTGCACTTGTGAGGCAAACTAAGACACAATCAATCTTAAAAGCACATGTAAAATTGCAAATGTAGCTAGGGGAATGAAGGAGAAATACACAGTGCTCTGAGAACCAATAATAGAAACATTTAACCCTTATAGGGATAGATAGAATGATCCTTATTTTAGGAAAGAGAAACCTGAGGTTCAAAAATGTCAATAAGTAGTCCAAGATCATAGAGTTAGTAAATGGAAGATCTAGGAGGATTCCAAACCTACTGCATTTTTAAAAATGTAACATCTTGTTTTCCATCAAAGTTTATTTGCATTCCCCAAAAGAGCTTTCTTCCTTTGTCCTAAAGCTAGGTCCCAATTTATACCATTCACTCCATTTTTCTGGAGACACCTTAGTCTCTTCTTACCATCTTCATGCCCAACATCTTTGTTCTTTACTCTTACTTTCAGGTAGGCTTTGAAATCTTTTATATCTTGAAATACCCTTGCTTGACCTCCATATTTACTGTTGGCAATAGTTCCATTATTGTATCCTTCTCCTAATGGAAAAGTGTATAGCTTCTGGTAATGACAGAGGAAGAAAATTAGATACGTGCTCCCTCTGAAGATAACAGAATGCTTGACCAGATACATAGTTCAAATCTTCTATGTACTTACTGATTTTCTTTCTGCTTGTTATATTGTTTACCGAGAGAGGTGGGTTAAAAATTTCCCACCAAGAATGTGGATTTGTTGATTTTCTTTGTAGAACTGTCAAATGTTAATTTATATATTTTAAGGCTTTGTTATTAGGTGCATACAAAAGTACAGTTGTTATATCTTCGTCATTATTAAATGAACCTTTCATCTTTAGTGGGTTTTTCTCCCTTTAATACTATACCAGCTTTCTCTTGGTGAGTGTTTACAAAGTTTTGCCTTCAGCCTTTTTTGTGTGTTCCTTAAATGTGCTTTTCTAACTAGCATATGATTGGTTTTGGTTTTGGTTTTGTTTTAATCGAGGCTGACAATCATCTCTTTTACCTGAAATATTTAAAGCATTAACATTTAATGTAATTACTCTGAGATTTGGATGTTTGTCAGGGTTCTCCAGAGAAATACAACCAATAGGATATATATAGATAGAGACAGAGATAGACATAGACATAGACATAGACATAAACATAGACATAGACATAGACATATATAGACTTGGCTCATATCGTTATGGAGGCTGAGAAGTCCCAAGATCTGCTATCTACAATCTGGACATGCATCTTCATGTCTGTTTTCAAAAAACGTATCCTACTTGGGCTTTGTTGGACTTCTTAAATCTATAGATCAAGAAGATTTCCTGGGCTTCCCTGGTGGCGCAGTGGTTGAGAGTCCGCCTGCCGATGCAGGGGACACGAGTTCGTGCCCCAGTCCGGGAAGGTCCCACATGCCGCGGAGCGGCTGGGCCCGTGAGCCATGGCCGCTGAGCCTGCGCGTCTGGAGCCTGTGCTCCGCAGCGGGAGAGGCCACAACAGTGAGAGGCCCACGTACGGCAAAAAAAAAAAAAAAAAAAAGATTTCCTGATTTTACACCCAGGAAAGCCATTGGCATAATTCCAATCCAAGTCCAAACACCTGAGAACCACTGGAGCCAGTGGTGTAAATCCAGGTCCACATGCAGGAGAAGACTGATGTCCCTGCTCAAACAGGCAGGCTTGATATGAGGGTTAGCCCTTAGATTTGTCTCTCCTCAAAGATAATATTAGGAGAATATTATTATGACCTTGGATTAGGAAAAAAATATTTATAATGACACAAAAAGCACTAACTGCAAAGGAAAAGATTGATATATTTGACTACATTAAAATTAAGAATTTTGCTCATCAGAAGATACAATTGGGACTTCCCTGGTGACACAGTGGTTAAGAATCTACCTGCCAATTCAGGAGACACGGGTTCGAGCCCTGGTCTGGGAAGATCCCACATGCCACAGGGCAAATAAGCCCATGTGCCACTACTGAGCCTATGCTCCGCAGCCCAGGAACCACAACTACTGAGCCTGCGTACGACAACTACTGAAGCCCACGTGCTTAGAGCCTGTGCTCTGAAACAAGAGAAGTCACTGCGATGAGAAGCCCGCACACTGCAACAACCCCACTCGCCACAGTAGAGAAAGCCCACGTGCAGCAACGAAGACCCAACACAACCATAAATAAATAAATAAATAAATTTATTTATTAAAAAAAACAGAAGATACAGTTAAGAGAGTTACAAAAATAATAGAGTTCCCATATACACTTCATCCAGTTTCTCTAGATGGTTACATCTTATGTAACTATACCACAATATCAGAATCAGGAAATTGATATTGGTACAATGCATGTGTATAATTCTACGCCATTTTGTCATACACAGGTTCATGTAACCACCACTACAATCAAGATGCAGAACTATTCTATTGCCACAAACATCTCCCTAGGGCTGCTACTTTAGTAGGACACCCACTCCTCTCCCCCACCCCCATCAAACCTAATCCCTGGCAACCACTTATCTATTCTTCATTTCTATAATTTATTTGAAGAATGTTACAGAAATAGAATCATTGAAATGGTCTTTTTTTTCTACACAGCATAAGTCCCTTGAGATCTAAGATGTTGCATATATCAATAGTTTGTTCCTTTATTCTTTTATATTATTTAGATTTATTTTATTTAGTATTCCATTGTATGGAGGTACCACAGTTTGTTTACTCACTCACTTATTGAAAAAAAACCTTTTGGCCTTTAACTATCACAAATAAGCTGCTTTCTACGCTTATGTAAAGATTTGTGTGTAGATTCCAGTCATTTTCCTGGGACAGATGCCCAGGAGTGTGAATGCTGTGTCAAAAATGAAAAGTTAATATCCCTAATTTAAAAAGAGCATCGAAAACTAGAGGAGGAAAAGGTATGTGGTAAGTATGTTTCATTTTTTAATAAACTGTCACACTTTTCCGGTGTGGCTGTACCATTTCATATTCCCACTAGCAATTTATGAGACAGCCAGCTCTTCCACATTCTTGCCAGTATTTGGTATTGTCACTTAAAAAATGTTAGCTGTTTTAATAGGTAGTAGTAATGTCTCATCAGAATTGGGGGTTTTTAATAACCAAAGTGAATCCATTTCTAACACCAGGATGAATTCCAAATGGATTAGATATTTATTTTTTATATAAATATATTTATTTATTTATTTTATTTTTGGATGCGTTGTGTCTTCATTGCTGTGAATGGGCTTTCTCTAATTGTGGCAAGTGGGGACTACTCTTCATTGCAGTGTGCGGACTTCTCATTGCAGTGGTTTCTCTTGTTGTGGAGCACTGGCTCTAGGCGCACGGGCTCGGTAGTTGTGGCATGCGGGGTCTAGAGCGCAGGCTCAGTAGTTGTGGTGCATGGGCTTAGTTGCTCTGAGGCATGTGGGATCTTCCCGAACCAGGGATCGAACCCATGTCCCCTGCACTGGCAGGCAGGTTCTTAACCACTGCGCCACCAGGGAAGTCCCTGGATTAGATATTTAAATATGAGATGAAATCACACTAGTCCTGGAAGCGAGTGTTGGTGAATTCCCAGTTGCTGGCAACCACTGACCTAACTTCTGTCACATTGGTTTGCCTTTTCCAACTTGTCATATGAATGGAATCATATACTATGAAACCTTTTAGTTTTGGCTTATTTTACATAGCTTAATGCTGTTGAGCTCCATCTATGTTCTTGCATGTACTTCCTTCTGTTTAATGGCTGAGCAGGATTCCATTATGTGGTTGTACCATAATTTGTTTATCCATGCACCAATTGATGGGAATTTGAGTTGTTTTGAATATTATGAATAAAGCTGCTGCTATAAACATTCACACACAGGTATTTGTATAGACATATGTTTTCATTTTCCTTGAGTAGGTACCTAGAAATAGGTAATATGGTGATTGTATATTTAACTTCTGGAGAAACCACCAAACTGTTTTCCAGGTATGCCATTTTCCATCCCCACCAGCAATATCTGAGGGTTTCAGTTGCTCTAAATTCTTATAAGCACTTAATATGCTCAGTCTTTTTAAATTTTAACCATTCTAGTAGATATGTAGTGTCATTTTATTGTCATTTTAATTTGCATTTCTCTAATGCCTAATAATTTTGCATACATTTTCATGTGCTTATTTGCCATCTGTATATATGGTGAAGTGTCTGTTCAAATCTTTTGCTCATTTTAAAAATTGGGTTCATTGGGACTTCCCTGGTGGTCCAGTAGTTAAGACTCCGTGTTTCCAATGCAAGGGGCTCGGGTTTGATCCCTGGCTGGGGAACTAAGATCCTGCGTGTGGAGCGGCCAAACAAATATAAAAATAAATAAATAAAATTAATAAAAATTGGGTTCATTGTCTTATTTTTTATTATGGTTTAAAGTTTTTTTAATAGTATGCATATAAGTCCTCTTTTATTTTTTTTTAATAATTTATTTATTTTTGGCTGTTTCGGGTCTTGCAGCACACGGGATCTTCATTGTGGCACGCGAGATCTTTTGTTGTGGCGCGCAGGCTCTTCATCGCAGCGCACGGGCTTCTCTCTAGTTGCAACGCTTGGGCTCTGTACTTTGAGGCATGCGGGCTCTCTAGCTGCAGCACGCGGGCTTAGTTGTCCCGCACCATGTGGGATCTTAGTTCCCAGATGAGGGATCGAACCAGAGTCCTGCATTGCAAGGTGGATTCTTTACCACTGGACTACCAGGGAAGTCCCATATAAGTCTTCTTTTATTTATTTATTTATTCATTCATTCATTCATTCATTTAGGCTGCGTTGGGTCTTTGTTGCTGTGCATGGGCTTTCTCTAGTTGTGGCGAGCGGGGGCTACTGTTGGTTGTGGTGCCCAGGCTTCTCATTTCAGTGGCTTCTCTTGTTGCGGAGCACGGGCTCTAGGCCTGCGGGCTCAGTAGTTGTGGCTCATGGGCTTAGTTGCTCCGCGACATGTGAAATCTTCCCAGACCAGGGGTTGAACCCATGTCCCCTACATTGGCAGGCAGATTCTTAACCACTGCGCCAGCAGGTAAGTCCCTAAGTCCTCTTTTAGATATATGACTTTCAGATATTTCCTCTTGTTCTCTAGCTTCTACCATAGTTTTATTAGGAGTATTTTCAAAGAACAGGACTTTTAAACTTTTAGGAAGTCCAGTCTGTCATTATTTTCATGATTAATGCTTTTACATCTAATCTAAAAAATAGTTGCCTAACCAAAGGACACAAAGATTTTACCTGATGTTTTCTTCTGAAAGTACTATAGTTTTAACTCTTAAGCTTCTGATCCATTGTGAGTTAATTTTTGTATATGGTGTGAGATAACAATCAAAGTTCATTTTATTACATTAATTGCCCCATTGAATTACCTTGGCAACATTATGGAAAATCAACTGAACATATATGTTTTGAACTATTACTGAACTCTTTGTGTTCCATTGAGCTGTGTATCTATCCTTACAGGATTGCCACATTGTCTTGATTATTGTTACCTTATAATAATAAGGTCCTTTACATCCAAACTGATCTATAGGTTTAACCCAGTTCCAACTAAAATCCCATACATTTTTGGTAGAAATTGGAAAACTGATTCTCAAAGTTATATGGAAATGTAAAGGACCTTGAAGAGCAAAACAATTTTCAAAAAGGGAACAAATTTGGGAACTCACACTATCTAATTTTAAGACTTATTATAATAATTCTTAAAGAGCTATGGGAGGATCTCACTGTGGTATAGGTCTCCTCAGCTCCTTTCTCTTCATGAAACTCACCATGATAATCATTACAGGCATGTTTACTGTCACACGGTGTCCCTTTAATAATATTTCTTTCAGGTCTCAATGTAAGGAAAATTTCTTCTTCTGAGGCATATTACCTTATTGATACTTGTGAATCTTGTAACTGACTGCATTTTCCTATTGCCTTTGGCTGAAAGGAATCTAAAGCTAGGTTTGTGGCTCTTATCTAGAATTTGTCCAGGATTCTCCACTATGTATTTCTGCATAATTACCTCTGGCTAAATTTTCCTATCCTCATTTATTTTTCATTGTTTATCTAAAGTCTCATTCTATTTAGGTTTCTACCCTGATATTACTTGTGTTCACGTTAAGCTCTTGAAAATACTATTAGAGAATAGGATTGGGAATGTTTAAACACGTAAGTAAATATAATAAAATATGGTTCATTTAAAGTAGCACTTATAGCAAGGCATTAGTGAGTATTTCACATTTTAAAAGTCATAGTTTCAAAATTTTAGATTGCATTTCTAAGTTCATTATCTCATTGTTAAGACAGGTTTTGTTGCATAAACCAAAGGTGAAGCAGTGGAAAATATGCTTCCTCCAACAACAAAAATATTTTTAATGTGAAACATCTTGTCCCTGTGTACTGCTTCACACTTCATATTGGCCATGGGCAAGTAATTTAAACTGTCTTAGCTATAATTGTCTCATTTAAAATGTGAATAAAGCTGACTTCACTTAACGATTAGTTCAAGGCAATAGTACCTCTTAGATGAAAAAACCAGAATCGATTATTGCTACTAACTAAATTGATGTGGGATATTGGAAAGCTACTTGATCTCTCTAGGGTTTATTTTTCTCTAGTGGAAAATAGGATGACTCAACTAGATGATCCTTAAGACCCTTTACGACTCTTAATTGAATTATTCAACAAACATTCATACAAACGTGAGTAAAACAAAGGACTTAGACTTTAGAAGGTCACAGTAGAGTTAGAGATTATGGAAAATGACTTATACTCTCTGATTCTCTTTCCGTAAATCTGGCATGACAGCAAATGAAAAGTATTCAATCTCACTAGGGATCATGGAAATATAAACTAAAATTTTGGTGATAATGCCTAGCTGGAAGATTTAGAAATTGAATGAAATAATATACATATTACTGGAATACATATGTTATTTATATGGACTGGAATCACTAACATATAGATGCAGATCCAATTCTATATATGTTGGGTTTGGGTGTTCCTGTGGGACACTCAAGTGGAGATGTAGAATAGGCAGTTGAACATATATATATCTGATGCTCAGAAGAAATATGTAGACAAAGATATAAAATTTTCAAATATCAGCTTATACATGAAGTAGCATATAAAATTACTTAGGGAGAGAGTGACATACAGTGAGAACTAAACGGAAACCCCAGAGACTAAAACTTGAAGGCAGGTTACTTGGCTTTAAATTATGGTAAACTAAATAAATTTTACCTACCTTCTCACTGAATGTAACTTAAAAAGATAGATAAGCTATAAAGTCTTCTTAAAAATCATTAAAAAGGGAACTTCCCTGGTGGCAAAGTGTTTAAGACTCTGTGCTTCCAATGCAGGGGGCCTGGGTTTGATCCCTGGTCAGGGAACTAGATCCAACATACATGCCACAACTAAGAGTCCACGAGCCGCGACTAAAGAGCCCGCCTGCTGCAACTAAGACCCAGCACAACCAAATAAAAAAGTAAATTTAAAAATATCATGAAACATTTAATATTATAGCGAATAATTACAAGGCAAGATATGGGAGAGGTTAGGGGTCCAAAGACATAAGCCATTTAGGAGCACTTTTTTTTTTTTTTTTTAGAATCTAGGGGTAGGACAGGAATAAAGATGCAGACATAGAGAATGGACTTGAGGACATGGGGAGGGGGAAGGGTAAGCTGGGACGAAGTGAGAGATTGGCATGGACTTATATATACTACCAAATGTAAAATAGATAGCTAGTGGGAAGCAGCCACATAGCACAAGGGAGATCAGCTCAGTGCTTTGTGACCACCTAGAGGGGTGGGATAGGGAGGGTAGGAGGGAGCTGCAAAGGGAGGAGATATGGGGATATATGTATATGTATAGCTGATTCACTTTGTCATACAGCAGAAAGTAACACAACATTGTAAAGCAATTATACTCCAATAAAGATGTTAAAAAATAAAATAAAATAGATAACTAGTGGGAAGCAGCTGCATAGCACAGGGAGATCAGCTCGGTGCTTTGTGATCACCTAGAGGGGTGGGATAGGGAGGGTGGGAGGGAGAAGTAAGAGGGAGGAGATATGGGGATATATGTATATGTATAGCTGATTCACTTTGCTATAAAGCAGAAACTAACACACCATTGTAAAGCAATTATACTCCAATAAAGATGTTTTAAAAAAATTGAAGTATAGTTGACACATCACATTACATTAGTTTCAGGAGCACTTTGGTCCTAGGTATGTACACCAATCCTAAGAAGGCAGATGAAAGACTAAGCTGCACTTATGGAAGCCTTGCTGGGCTGAAGGAATGAGGACTGGTAGATGGAGTTCACCAACTTTGTGCTAGGGCCATGACACGTCTATACTCTGGGGGAAAGGATATGGATTGCTGTCTCCCTTCACGTCACGTGGTGATGCAGCAAACCACATCTTGGTCTGGCACTGCTGACCACCTTGAGCATCTGGCCGATACATGCAAAACCCCTTTGTATGGGAACAGATCTAGGATGATGTCTGTAATAAAATTTCAAGCCCAGGATTCTGAATATAATTAAAGATAAAGAGGCACACAAAGAGACAAAAGATGCCATGAATTAGAACCAGCAGGAAAAACAAATAGCGGAAAAAGATTTACAGGGACTCTGGAAATTGGAATTATGAGGTGCAGATAAAAACAAAGCAAAACTAAACTAAACTAAAAAATCAAAACAAAATAAAACAAAACTATGATTATTGCATTCAAGGGATAAAATCAAACTTGAAAATTTTAGCAGGGAGCTGTAAACTATAAAAAAGTGACATAACAGATGTAGGGGGGAGAATGAAATCCAGAAGTGAAAATTTAATACCAAATTTTAAAAATTTTGATTAGTGGGTTAGTCACAGGTGAAGAGCAAATTAGGTGACTCAAATAAATTTCAGAAGAAACTATGCAGAATGAAGCAAGGAGAAATTAAAAAATAGGTAATACAGTATAAAGGGAGAGAGGTATATATCAGATACAGTGAGGAGACCTAACGTGTTCAACTGAAGTCCCAGAAGAAAAAGAGAAAGAATGGATCTGAGGCAATATTTTGAAGAGATGATCATTAATAATCTGATTCAAGAATCCCTACAAAGCCCAATAAAAATAAATCCTTAACTAAACACATAAAAATAAAACTTCAGCACATCAAGACGAGATAAAGGACTTCCCTGGTGGTGCAGTGGTTAAGAATCCGCCTGCCAATGCAGGGGACACGGGTTTGATCCCTGGTTCGGGAAGATTCCCACATGCCACGGAGCCACTAATCCCGTGCACCACAACTACTGAGCCTGCGCTCTAGGTCCCGCGAGCCACAACTACTGAGCCTGCGTGCTCCAGCTACTAAAGCCCACACGCCTAGAGCCCGTGCTCTGCTACAAGAGAAGCCACAGCAACTAGAGAAAGCCCATGCACTGCAACAAAGAGTAGCCCCTGCTCACCGAAACTAGAGAAAACCTGTGCGCAGCAGCAAAGTCCCAACGCAGCCAAAGGAAAAAAAGAAAAAAAAGAGAGATAAAAATCTTAAAACAGCCACACAAAAAAAAGATGTTAAGTTCGAACAAGCTACAGTTAAACCCAACACTGACATCTCAATGACAAGAGCTTCAGAAGGCAGTGAAATGTTACCTCTAAGGTGCTGTAAGAAAACAACTACCCCTCTAGATATAATTCAATAAAGAGGGTAAAATTAATACATTTTTGAGAAAAATAAGAGATATTGCCAACAGGAGATAAGCTTTAAAGAATATTCTGTAAGTGGTTCATCATGCAGAAAGAAAATCATCTTGCATGAAAGATCAGATGCAGAAATTGATAGAGACCAAAGAAAATGATAATTATGAGAATAAATCTAAATCACATTGACTGTGAAAGTAGGGGGTGTGAAGAAATAACAGTGTGGCATTTGAATGATATAGAATTACAATACTACATGACAAAAATATCACAAGTGATGTGTGTGCATGTTGGGGGTGTATGTGGTAAATGCTGTTACACCGTTTAGATTCTTCCCCAGGAGGATAATAAAGGTAACAATATTAGGTTTTTAAAAAATTTTATTTATTTATTTATTTATTTTTGGCTGCATTGGGTCTTCGTTGCTGAACGCAGGCTTTCTTTAGTTTTGGCGAGCGGGGGGCTACTCTTCGTTGTGGTGTGCGGGCTTCTCATTGCGGTGGCTTCTCTTGTTGCGGAGCATGGGCTCTAGGTGCGTGGGCTTCAGTAGTTGTGGCACGTGGGCTCAGTAGTTGTGGCTTGCGGGGTTAGTTGCTCTGCAGCACGTGGGATCTGCCTGGACCAGGGATTGAAACCGTGTCCCCTGCATTGGCAGGTGGATTCTTAACCACTGCACCACGAGGGAAGTCCCACAGTATTAGGTTTTATTAAGTAAATACGGTTTAGTTAAGGAATTTCTAAAGTAATCACTAAGAGAGTAAAACAGTGTGACCACAAAGAGATGCCACTTTACACCCACTAGGATGACTATAATAAAAAAGACAGACAATAACAAGTGTTGGCCAGGATATGGAGATACTGGAACCCTCATATTTTGCTAATAGGAATATAAAACTGTGCATCCACTATGGAAAATAGTTTGAGGAAAATGGTTCCTCAAAAAGCTAAGTGTGACGGTGTGACCCAACATTTCCACTCATAGAAATCATACACACCAAAAAGAATAGAAAACAGGGACTCAGACAGAGACTTGTACATGAGTGCTCATAACAGCATTATTCACAGTAGCCAAAAGGTAGAAACAACCTGAGTGTCACTCGAGAGATGAATGAATAAACAATTTTAGAACTTCAGAAATCTTCTTCAGTTTGGGAACTTTCTTATTACTTCTTTCATAATTTCTTCTCTCCATATTCTTTGTTCTCCCTTTCTGGAACTTCTACTGGATATTTTACCTCTAGGATTGGTCCTCTATAACTCTTACCTTTTCTCTCATATTCCTTTCCTTTTTTGTCTTACATCCTGGAATATTTTCTTGCTCTTGTCTTTCAAACTTTCTATTGAAGTTTAATTTCAGAAATCATCATTTTAATTTCCAAGCATTCTTTCTTGCTTTTTTCCTAGTATCCTTTTTCTGTTATAAGGATGCAGTGTCACTTTTTAAAAATTTCTGAGGATATTAGTGGGGTTAAAATATTTTCCCCTTCCCTATGTTAAATTATCTTTACTCTCTGCAGTTTCTTTTAATGTTAGGTTGGTCCCTTTCACATTACAAGTTTTCCTCAAATACCTGGCATATCTTGGTTTTCAATAAATATTTTAAAATTATGTAGTATAAAAACTAAATGTTTTAAAATTATGTAGTATAAGAACTAAATGTGTAAAAGGATGATGTCTACTGCCAGGCAGGTGTTGGCAGGTGGGACCTATTAGTATTCCAATTGAAGTATTGAGTGTGGGCTGTCACACCAGCCGTTCTAGATCTCAACTAGTTCAATCTGTTTGTTTTCTTTTCTTCTCCTCCTTCTTTTTTGTTTTTCCAGAACTCCCTGCCCTTGTTTTTAGCCTAGAACTTCAAATCCTAGATGCTATACATTTTTTATGTGGTGAAGAGAGGCGTGGAGAGGTTTGACCATGACACATACAGACTTACAATTAATCTCTTTTTAATTTCTAAATATTTTTCCTTGGCCTTCCTTGTCTTTGGCCTGAGTCTTTAGCCTCTGGTGTATTCTGCAAAGCGTATCAGCTTCCTAATTGGTACAGCCCCTCTGGTAGTATTTCATGGTGTAGCTTCTTCACTCTGCCTCAGCAGTCACCTGTTCTGTATCTCATTTCAGATATTTGGTGGAATAACTTGCTTGCTTATGACACGCTCCCACTCTCTTGTTGTTTTGGGTTTGTACCATTTTGATTCCTTTGTCATTTGTCGGGTGATGTCGGGCACGGTAAGCACACATGACCAGTCTGCTATTCTTCTACTAGAAGGAAATACTTAGTTGAATAATTTTTCAGAGGGTATTTTCTGTATGAAGATTCTCTAAAATGTACAGCTTTGATGCTAGAACTTCAGATGTTCTGAAAATGAACTTAATGTTGAGGTGTTTAAATAATTTTGATTCAGTAGGTGGCACTCTTTCCTAGTTTAACTCAATCCTAAATTAGTGTTTGAAGGGTTCAGGGTAGAAACATTTTATTTATCCTTATAATCCAAATAAATACATTTTCAGAGTTTGGTTATCATCAACTTTGACCAATTTATATTTTCACAACTTAAAATTTTTGAGTTAAATTTCAAAGTAAAGATCTAAAACTAAAATCTCCAATCTTTCCAGATTTCTGAAACAGTAGTGTTAATAGTGACTTATGCTCTATCAAAAGTTAAAAATAATTAAAATCTTATCAGAAGTCCTGAGTACTAATGGCATTCAGATTTAAGTTGTTAAATATTTTTAAAATTTCCTCTTATTACTTAGAGAGTTTCATTTCATTCTCTTTTCTTCTATATCCTTCCTTTTGAATATTCCCCGAGTATATCAGTATTTTAAATGTACTGATATAGTTGTACAATCTATAAACTAAACAAAACACAATCTCTGTTTACAATTCTGTAATCCAAAATCATTGTCAAGATACATGTTAAGCAATTAAATAAATACTAATATAGTTTAGGGAAACATTTAGTGCTTTTGGAAAACTTTACATAATCTATAAATAACAAGCTAGTACATAGAAACATCTTAACTTCCTGTTCTGAATTTGCAAATAATTTACCAGTCTGTAAATCACGCTTGAAACTGTAATATTCACAGCATTCACGTAAATCTTATTAGGTCTGAAGCAAATCATGAAATGTTAGAGCTTTATGGGACTTTGGAGAGTATAAGACTAACTTTTTAATGATCTTAAACTTTTAAAGTTTTGTTTACTGCTTACAGAAGTGAACCCTTTAGAAATTATGGTTTTTAAAAACATTGCAGGGGGGCTTCCCTGGTGGCGCAGTGGTTCAGAGTCCGCCTGCCGATGCAGGGGACGCGGGTTCGTGTCCCGGTCCGGGAAGATCCCACATGCTGTGGAGCAGCTGGGCCCGTGAGCCATGGCCGCTGAGCCTGCGCGTCCGGAGCCTGTGCTCCGCAACGGGAGAGGCCACAACAGTGAGAGGCCCGCGTACCGCAAAAAAAAAAAAAAAAAAAAACATTGCAGGGGACTTCCCTGGTGGTGCAGTGGTAAAGAATCCACCTTCCAGTGCAGGGGACCCGGGCTTGATCCCTGGTCAGGGAACTAGGATCCCACATACCACGGGGCAACTAAGCCCGTGCACCACAAGTACGGAGCCTGAGTGCCTCAACTAGAGAGCCCGTGTGCTGCAAACTACAGGCCCCACACGCTCTGGAGCCCATGCGCCACAACTGCAGAAGAGAAAACTGCATGCCACAACTAGAGAGAAGCCCTCACGCCGAAAGGAAAGATCCCGCGTGCCTCAGCAAAGATCCCGCGTGCCGCAACTAAGACCCGATGCAGCCAAAAATAAAAATATAAATAAATCAATAAATAATAAACAAAAAATTTTTTAAAAAATTGCAAAAACATTCTAAAAAGAGTTAAAACAACTTATTGTAAAAGTTAATTGGTAAGCCTGTGACCAATTTTGACAAAGTGTATGAAAATACTAGTAATTAACAGACTAAACTATTCTTAGAACAGTTGTCAATCAATCTGGAAACCTCAGTGTGATGCTAGGCTTACATAACCATAGGTGAATGGTGGCTTTCTCTTTTATTTTTCTACAGTTTTATTTAAAAAATATACTTTCACAGGACCACGTGGCCTCAAGCATGCCCAGAATTTGGCCAGATAGCCAGAAATATTTCAGGATACTGGAAGTTTCAAATGCTTGTCTACCAAATTCCAGGCAGACTGTGTGTCTCCTTGTTAGTCCATAATTTTTTTTTTCAAAAACTGAGCCACACGGATAGTATTAGTGCTTGACAATTCAAATATACCTTGAAGGTTATATTCCAAAGACAATCAGAGAAACTTTAAAAAGTGATATATATTCATGAAAGTTATCCTATCTTTTGATGTTATCATTCCACCAAAGAGCTCCTCAATTTTTCAAAATGATTTCATTGACTTCAAAGCAGTTTAGCAGTAGGAAATAAGTGCTGTGCCTAACGACTCCTCACTTTCTGCTTCTGTTTTTCTCTGTCACTCTCTGTACGTATAATAAAGATTGTAATCTTCAAGCTAAACACAGTCTCTGTTTGCAATCTTATAGTCTGAAATCAAATTATATATATAAAATTTTAATGAGGACCTGCCTTGCCTCAACTAAATCAGCAGTGTTGTGGAATCTATAAAATTTTCCTTTTAGTTTCAAGTTCCAGTGAGACCTTGGTACATCAATAAGAAAGTAAAATGTTGTGAATCACTAAGTGTTCTGACCAGTGCACTTCTTAGATCCTTTTAATTCTTCCCCAAACTTTTCATCTGAGGAAATATTTTAGTAAATATTTTCAACAAGTTCCCCAAATCCCTTCATTGCATCAAATCCCCAATCTTTGTTTCATTTTCTTCCAGAGCTCACAAAGCTGACCACATACGCATACTCTCACTTGCAAACGTTATAGAGTTATAGTATTTATGCAATGGTTGGTGGGCATACAAGTCTTTCCCTATGACTTCAATAATTTGTAGAAAATTTCCTTTTTTCCCATTTATTGCAGGTGATCCATTAATACAGCTCAGTATTTCCATGTTTAGAACAAGCTCCTTAAATTCTTGTCTCCCAGATAGTTAGGCACTACTGGCCCACGTGTGCAGACTAATTTGGTAAACATTACTTTGCTGCAGTTCCCAGCAGGCAGAATTTGGTTTGGACTATATGTTGAATACTCCTGATCTTTTCACAGTAAGTAAAATTAATTTTTGGAAGAGTTCAAGTGATTTGATTAAGACTAAGAATTTCTGTTTTCTTAGTGCAGAATTAAGACTAGAACCCCAATCTTTTTTTTTAATTTTTAAATTTTTTTTTATATAGCAGGTTATTAGTTATCCATTTTTTACATACTAGTTTTTGTTGAAGTATAGTTGATTTGCAATGTTGTGTGTTAATTTCTGCTGTACAGAAAAGTGATTCAGTTATATATATATATATATATATATATATATATATATATATATATACACACACATACATACACACACACACTCTTTTTCATATTCTTTTCCTTTATGGTTTATCACAGGATATTGATTGACTATAGTTCCCTGTGCTATACAGTAGGACCTTGTTATTTATCCATTCCATATAATAGTTTGCATCTGCTAATCCCAAACCCCCAATCCATCCCTCCGCCAACCCCGCACCCCCTTGGCAACCACAAGTCTGTAGAACCCCAATCTTCTTATTCAGTAAGTTCAGTAAATATTTTTGAGTGATATTTTTCTACTAAAGAGAGAAGGACATTATATATATATTTTTTTGATCTTAGTTTTTGGAACAGACAGGTATGTATATAAATAATTATAATGCTTCTAACAGAAGTATATACAAAGATTGAAGAGAGTACAAAAGTCAGAGTAATTATTAGGTCTTTTGTGGGAGTGGGAAGGAGAGAGGTATGGAAATGCTTCAAGGAGGAGGCCTTTGAGGAATGGATGAGCGTTTGCTAAGCAGATGAAACAGGGGTTGGGGGGGAGGGCGAGGGTATTTGCACAGAAGGAATAGCAGGTGCAAAGCCAGGAAGATCTTGGAACAGTATACGTTTTCTAGAGAATGCAAGGAGTTTGAGAAGTCGGCTGAAGTCTAAGTGGGGGCAAGGAGTAGGATTGTAGAAAGAGGTGGTGTGAGATGGCTCTGGAGAATCTCGATTTTGAAGAGCTTTATTTGCCAAGCTAAGGATTTTGGATTTTATCCTGAAGGTGATGGAGGATCACTGAAGAATTTTAACTTAGTGTCTCAGTTTCTGCCATACTCTGGTAGTGGTTGAAGGTGGATTTGGGAGTGGTAGGGTGATGCTCGTAGAGTAGAAACATAGAAATCAGGAAACTATTGCGTGTAATTCAGATGAGAGATATCTCCCACCCCTATAATCTGCTATTATTCCCCTAAATACAACCCGTGGCACCTGTCCTTTCAGTCTCACCCCTTTTCTGCTCTGGGCTTCCTGGCTTTGATTTGTTGCCCATCTACTGTCTGCCCTGCCATCATGTTAGTAACTATTCTGATTTTTTTAAACCTACCTCTTCTCATTACTCTCCACCAAGCCATTTCCAAACCTGATGTCTTAGTAGATGGCCTTACCTCACATTTTACAGAGATATCAAGGCCATTCAATGAGCAAGCCTGAGTTTGTTTGCCCCCTGAAGCTAACAAACTTAATTCATTTATACAATCACTTCCTCCTTCTCCCCACCTGCTTCAGTGAAAGGACTAGCCCTTCTCCTATCTAACGCTAATTCTTCCATCTGACCTTTGAATCCCATTTCCTCTGCTTCCATTGAGCATTTCTTTATTCCCATGATCATTCACCTCTCTTTCTCAGCGGGCTTTGTTCCCGTCAATATACCAATAGGATTCAAGTCTCTGCCTTTTAAAAATTCCATATCCTGCTTGATATGTGTCTTTCTTTTTCCATTTACTACCTATTTCATGACAAAGTGCTGATCCTTGTGTAACTACACTGTTCCGTCCTCTCTAAACCAGGACTTAGTTGGAACATTGTTGGCATTTTGAGTCGGATAATTCTTTGCTGGGGGCGCTGTCCTGTGTAGGATATTTAGCAACAGCCCTTGCTTCGAGCTGCTAGATGCCAGTAACATCTACCTAGTTGTAATAACCAGAAATATCTCCAGACACTGTCAGATAACCCCTGGGGGTCAAAATCAACCCCAGTTGAGAACCTGTGTTCTAAAATGTAGACCAGTTGCCGAAACTGCTCCTACTCACAGATCTCCATACTGCCAAACATACCCTTCATTACTCACTTCATTATTGAAACTTTTTTCTCACTGGTCCTGTTCGTTACCTGTTTCTCCCTTTGTTCTGGCCCATCCATATCCTTCTGGGACTCCTTTTCATTCTTCAACTCTTAAAATACCAGACTTCCCCAGGTATCTGTCTCCTCTCATTTACGCTCTGTGTGACCTCATCAAAACCATTGTTTTGGCTATCACATATAAGTTAATGAGTCCAAATCTCTATCTTCAGCCCAGACCTCTCTCCTAAGCTTCAGACACATATGTTGAACAGCTTAACTGGAATCTCCACTTTGGATAAATGTTAGATATCTCAAACTCGACTTGCCCCCCAAAGAAGTAATACTTTCCTTTCTCTCAACCTCCTCCCTTATCCCATGCAATTGAAAGTCCCAAACCCTCAAAGTTGGGTTTTTCAAGCCTGTGTCTCTTTCCTGGATGGTGCCACCACCCAACCACTTACCATAAATCTGGAAGCCTCTGAGATTCTCCTCCTTCACCTCCTATAACCACTTAGTTATTCAATCTTTTTATCTTCTGTATCTGTCCCTTGCTTCTTACTCCCATTTCTACTACCCTCATCACTTTTTACCTGCAATTCCAACTGGTCTTTGCCCCTCTTCTCTTGCCCTTCTCCAATCTATCCTCTACTCTGCTTATATAATGGTGTCTCTAACAGTCAAATCTGATTTTTATTCCTCTGATTGATTTCCTTTAATAGCTTCTCATAGTTTTAAATATAAAATAGTTCAAATTCCTTATCCTAGCAAAAACCTTACTTAATATATTTCTATCTACTTTGCTTCCCTCATCCTTGCGCAGGCTCAGCGGCCATGGCTCACGGGCCCAGCCGCTCCGTGGCATGTGGGATCTTTCCGGACCGGGGCACGAACCCGTGTCCCCTGCATCAGCAGGCGGACTCTCAACCACTGCGCCACGAGGGAAGCTCTTCCCTCATCTTTTGATAGTTTCCTTGCATGACACATTCAGTCAATCCTAGTAAAGAATTTGTTTCATGCTGTTTCAACTAGAGGATTCTGTAGCTTAGCATGTGCTGATCTTTCTGCCTGCAATGCCCTCTCTATTTGCTTTATTTAACTGTCTTCATTCATGTTGCAAAATTTAAACATTAAATTTTGGTTTAATGTTTGACTAGAGTGTTTCATCTTCTCTTGGTTTGACTACAGTGTTTCATCTTCGTGTTCTCAGAACATGAGTGTATCGTCCTTTACTTTCCACATTACAGTGTAAATTGTGGGTTTGCTTTCTGGGTCTTGTAAAATATTTCAAGTAAAGCAGTGGTTATGTACCTAGTACTCACAATGTGCAGCACAATGTCTAGCACATAGTAAGTACTTGATAAATGAATAGTTCTAAATATACTAAAGACCTGGACTGGTGCAGAGTACAGAGAGGAATGGGTCGATTTTCAATATATGAGATATTTCACTGGCAGAATTGGAAGGACTTATTGACTAATTAGAGGTAGGGTGTGAGGAAGAGTTATCACAGATGACCATTATGTTCCTAGTTAGATAACTTGGTCCTATTGATTGAGACAGGGAAGACTGAGATGGATGGGGTTTAAACACCGTATATGTACATTCATTTATTTATTTTGGACACGATATGTTAGAAATGCCTGTGCCACATTAAAGTGGAAATGACATATACAGTAAACAGCCATATGGGTCTAGATCCCAGTCAATGCTGTCCAACAGAAGTATAATGTGAGTTGCAAATGTAATTTAAAATTTTCTGGTAGCCATATTTTAAAAAGTAAAAGAAATAGGTTAATTTAATTTTAATAGTATATTTTACTTAACCTTGGATTTGTTGACTGCACTATTAACATTTTGTGCCAGAGAATTCTTTGTTGTGTAGGGCTATCCTGTGAATTGTAGGATGTTTAGAGCATCCCTGGCCTCTTGTTAGTAGTTGCCAATAGCTCCCTCCTCACACAAGTTGTGACAACCAAAAATGTCTCGAGATATTGTTAAATGTCTCAGGGGGAGGAGACGGTACCAAATCACCCCTGTTTGAGAACCATCGGTTCAACCCAATATAGCCAAATTATTATTTCAACATGTAATCAATATTAAAAGTTATTGAGATTTTAATAATTTTTTGTGTTGTATCTTTGAAATTGGATGTATAGATTTCACAGCACTTCTCAGTTTGTACTAGCCACATTTCAAGTGCTCAACAGCTACATGTGGCTAGTGTCTACCTTTTTGAAGAGCATAGGTCAAGAGCCTTAGAGAAATGGTTCGGTCTGGAAATACATGGCTTTATGAAGTCATAAGTTGGTAACAGTTAAAACCATGGCAGTAGATAAGATAGTTGAGGAAGAATTTTTTATTTAGGTGAGACAATAGGAGGATTGAGGAAAAATCCTAGTCCAATGCTCTTCTGGTCTCCCCACACAATCTGCTACCCTTTCTTGTTTATTATCATTATCATTTTAAAATATTTTCTTCATTGAACAATATGGAGAACATGAACGAACAAAGGAAAGGGTATTGAGAAAGACAAGCTGATGACAAAGGGAGGGAATTAATGTTTATTGAACACTTAATTGGTAAGTAATGCTTGAAGCGTTATGTGAACTGTCTTAATTTCACAAGAACCCTTTGAGAGAAATGATGTTACCTCAGTTTATAGAGGAGGAAACTGAGGTTTTAAATATGCTTTCATTTTAACTAAAATGCTTTTATTTTATTTTTAAATATGCTTTTATTTTAGTTTTTTAAATATGCTTTTATTTTATTTTTAAATATGCTTTTATTTTATTTTTTTAAATTGAGGTATAATTGATATTTTCTTTCTTTTCTTTTCTCCCTCTCTCTCTCCCTTCCTCCTTCTCTCCTATCCTTCCTTTCTGGAAACAGATTTACAAAGGTCTAATCAATTAGACACCTAGCTGTTAATTGGCACCACTGGGATTTTTTTTTTAATTTTTAGAATTCTTTTTCAAATTCTTTTCCCATTTAGATTACAGAATATTGAGCAAAGTTCCCTGTGCTATACAGTAGGTCTTTGTTGGTTATCTATTTTACACATAGCAGTGTGTACATGTCAATCCCAAACTCCCAGTCTATTCCCCACTCCCACCCCCCCCACCCCCGCTTAACCATAAATTCATTCTCTAAGTCTGGCATCACTGAGATTTGAAAGGAAGTTTGACTGATTCCAAAGCCTACATCCTTTTCCCCTATATCCTCCTAATGCACGTAATGAAGCATTTGCTATCTACCGAGTTTTATAAAATAAGTAAGAAGGCGTATGTGATTGTACAGTTAGTTCCCAGGATACCTATCACCACTTTTGATCTGATTTCGGAAGCAAATTCACCTTAACGGCGAGGTACCATGATCTCCATGTCATTGGCAAGTATGATTTCAGTATCGTTTGCTGCGAAAGACACTAAACCACGATGTTTTTGTCTGTTACCTTAAGTACTGTCAATAATTCTGTGGTTAGTTGTAACTTTTAGTTATGAAAAAAATCAGCCAAGACGTACTCAGCATTTTGTTTAAATACTGACCGCATTTCACCAAGGAAAGTAAAATAAAGAGCTTTATGACGTCGTTCGGTTTCTCCAACAGACTGATCAAGCGAGTTCGAAGGGGAAGGTTCGGGGAAGAGGGGGCGGCACGGTGAGAAACGAGAATCTGAGCAAGCGCAGAAACAAACAGATGTTAATGGAGGCGAGAAGGCTACTGCGCTCTCACTTTGCGAACTGTCGTAAAGGCCCCAGTGTCGTGCTCGCTCGGTAGAGGAGGGATTGGTTAGGCGGCGGCGGCCGGAGAGCAGCGGCAGTGGCGGCGACGGTGGCGAGGTGATCGGTCTGCGCAGCATAGAAACGCTCGCAGCTTCGGGAAAGGAGTTCCCGTGGGACCAAATTAGGCATTCTGAACCCAAGCCGGGTCAGCTGGGCCGATCCAGGCGCTGCCGCTCGTACAGTTTTGGTGGCGGTGACAGACGCTGCTCTTGACTGTAGGGGCCTATTAGGCCAACATCCGAGGCGCGGATCACTGACTCTCGACGCATCCTCTTCCCCCCTTACATCTCCTGTCTTCCTTCCTGGGCCAGTGATTCCCGGAGCCTGGGAAGAGGGTTGCTAATGATTAAGGTGAGGAGGGCGGGGGGGGGGAGGGGATCGATTGGAGGCCGCGCGTGCGCGCAACGGGGGAGGGGCCGGGCTGGAGGGGAGAAAGAGGAAGGGCTGCGGCCGCGGAAGGCTGGGGTCGGCGACCGGCCGGTTATTGCTGGCTCCGTAGTGACTTAGGGTCTGGGTCTCCGCAGAAGATTTAATTGTGTTTGAGCAAAGCATTTGTCTACAGACACACCCACCCCCCTCAGTAAGGGGCTGTGGGTGAAGGGATTTCTTTCCCTTTTTCGACTCTCTCTAGAGTCTTAGGATGGGGGCTGAGGACTGAGGCGTGGGAGTGCGATTTGACAATGGAGTGATGAAGGTAACCCGCACCCGGGGTGTTGGAGGGCGCTAAGTCAGCCCTGACGGTTAGGGAGTTGCCTTCTTCTGTGATCAAGGAAACGTAGACCGCAGAACAGCTGAGATACAGACCCGTCAGATTTTTGTATAGAGTTGGCTGGTTGGTCATTAAAAAAGAAGCTTGATATTTTTGTTACTGTTTTTAGAGAATTTATCAGAGTCAGTAACAATGTTGTAGTTGGAAATATTTGTTCTATGCTGCAGAAATAGAGGTTTGTCACCATAGTTCTTACATAGGTTATAGTAGATCTTCACAGATAAGTTCTTAACGCACGTCTAAGTTTTAACGTTTAAAAAATGCCAGGAAGTATAGGGTATCCATTTAATTTGTTCATGTTTGTAGTGTGGGGTGATTCCATTGTATTGCATGCTTTCCTGTTTCTTGGTTTATGTGCAGTATGAATTTAGAACTCGCTGGGGTGGTAAAATGCCAGCTGACATAGACTTCATTTTATAGTTCATAAAGCTTTTTGAACCTGACTTAATCCAAACTTTATTTCATTTGGTGTTTTATGTTTAATTTTCTTGTTTTAGGGACCTCTTCAACCAAAAAGAACAGACTGGGGAAAAGATAAGCTAAGGTTCCATTTCCTTTCCCATTTTTGTTTTTTGTGTCATTGCTTTCAAATGTTAGTATGTGATTAAGGTATTACATAGAAGTTTTATAATACTGGTTTTACTTGGTTTTATTAGGGTGAAAAATCTACATTTTGATATTTCATTACTATATGTTTTTTAGTAAAAATTTTCATGTCAATGTGAACCAGGTTATTTTTTCATACAAAACAATAGTGTTTGGTCGTGTTTGTGAGACAAAACAGGTAGGGTGAGAAAGAAACCCTTTCACTCTGAAAAGGATCTTAAATTGTTTTTTTTTTAAGCCTTGAATTATTTTACTTTTGTCCATTTCTTGTCATTTAACCTTGGACAAATGACATCTCTCTCCTGTGCATTTGTTTGCCTCTACAATTCAGAGGAGTATTCTAAGAACTGGTGAGGGTATTTATGAATTGGTCTGAACAATATTGTAGGGAAACTAGGAAGATTAGAGTTTCTCCTTGTACATCAGGGAAGCTGTATCTTGTGTGTATGGATCCTTCTGTCACTTTTTCCCTTTTGTTTGGTGTCTCTTGGTCACTTGCATATTAATTCTTTCACTAGAGTTGGTTTTTGACAAAAGATATAGTAAAAATAATTTCATTTTGGTGAAAAATGCATTGCAGTGGAGGTTATACCGTGACAAATTTCACTTCAGTACTCTATTTCTACAGATAATTGAAAAATAGCTATACTGATCTTTAAGATAAGAGATCAGCAATTTACTCATCTAAAGCAAAGGAATAGTCAGCAGATACTCCTAAATAGTTATTTTCACTTTAAAATTTAAAATGTGGAATAAAAACCTCATTGAATCAAACCAATTAAATTTTTTAGATGCTTCTTGTATTATTTTGTCAAAGAGGGGTTTCTGTAACATGCTTTACTTAGAGCGTAATTATATGTGCCCTTGTTTTGACATTTCCCCTGGTGGCTAGGATTTCAATAGGAAAAAAAAAAAAGTGACAGTACTAAAAATGATGGTAAAGTATGTTATAACTTGACATTAACATTCTATGGGTGACATTATTATACATAAAGAGTGTAGGGCTAGAGACAGGAGATCTGGATTTTAAATCTAGCTTTGCTTGCTATTCATTAGATCTGTGACTTTGTGGATGATTATCCATCCGGGGCTTCAGATCTCTCTCAACTGTTAAATGAGAAGTGTGGGATAGGTAACTCTAGTTTTCTCTAGGTCCCAATTTTAATGGTTTGCATTTTTAGTTAGGTGTTTTTGGTATTAATCGTATTCATCATGATCCAGTCCCCAGAAAGAAATGCTATACTGAGAGTATTAATTCCTTCATGGTATGTATATATTAGAGACAGGGGGAAAAAAACGAAACAAAACAAATGATTGAGCCATGTTTGTTGTTCTAGATAATGCTTCTGTCCCATTGTAGATATTACTCATGATTAGCTCTCATATGATACTAAAAAATGAAACTTTTACTCCTGGTAATGCTCTTTAAATCATCCTGAGTAATTTGCTTTCAGAAACCCATAATCATTGTTCAGTGAATTTCCAGAAATGCATTTGAATGCCTTACATCTCTGTTCTTTCTTTGCTGCATCCCATAGTGTTTTGGTAACAGCTGGCCCAAGTTTCTGCAGGTACTCAGTTTATTACCATGGCGTGAGCAGTGAGTGAGCTACAAATGTTTAAAAACAAATACTAAACTGAGCTTACATTTTAGATAGAGGTACTGCATTACTATTTAATCATTCTGCAAGTATTTATTGATTGTCTCATGTTCTTGGCATTATTCTTGGCCTTCAGTGAAGAGGCACTGTGCCTTCATGCAGTGGATATTTTATTAGGGGAAACAATAAACAGAATAGCTTTATGTAGTGGTAAGTGCCATGAAGAAAATAGGGGCATGTAATGGAGAATGAATGAAAGTGGGGCTCTACTGTGCATTGAGAGGTTAGAAAGGGCCTCTTTTTAGAGGTAATACTTGATTTGCGATCAGTGATTAAAAAGAGTCAGCCATAGTGGCAATCTGGAGGAAGAGTGCTGCAGACAAAGCAAACGGTAAATACATTAGATTGGGTTTGATTCTGGAGAATCTACAATTGTGAATTAATTGTTTGGTTTGTCTGTTAGTCTTTTTCATAATTACTGATAGACAATTGTAAAAGGAAGGTTAAAAATATTTATGTGTAGTAACCAAATGTAATGTGTTGACATTGTTTAAATCCTGACTCAAACCAACTGTAGAAAGTAATTTTTGAAGCACTTTGGAGGAAATTTGAACGTGGATAGGTATTAGATGATTTCAAGGAATTATTGTTAGTTTTGTGAGGGATGCTAATGGCATTATGTTTATGTAAGAAAATGCCCATTTTTAGAGATGGAGACTGAAGAATGAGGAAGAGAAATTTGTTTGGTATTCGTTTAAAAATACTTCCGAGCAAAGAAAGGATGGGAGAGATGAGTTAGATGAAGCAAGTGTGGAATAATCCTGATAATTGTTGTGTTGGAGTGATAGGTATATGTGTAGTAATAATATTGTTCTCTTTTTGTGAGGTTTGAAAATGTTCGTACTTTAAAGTGCATTTAAAATAATTTATACCCTATTTAGATGTCTTCTCCTTTTTTTTCTGTTCCTCCCAGTTTTGATAAAATGTAGACTTTTGTTCCTCTTTCTAAACATTCATCATTTAGTCAACAAATATGAGTACTGTATTTCAGGCACTGTGTCAGTGCTTGAGTTAAAACAAAGAGCAGGACCTTAAGGCCTGCCTATCAGGAGCTTATGGTTTGCTGGATGAAGAGAGAGACCCTCAGTGTGGACTGTGTTAACATGAAATCATAGATTTCTGTGTTTTCCTGAGGGTACACAGGATCAGCATCTTAGTGTTTATGTGGTTACTAAACAAATATTTTTCTTGGGACATCCCTGGCGGTCCAGTGGTTAAGACTCTGTGCTCCCAATGCAGGGGGCACAGGTTCAATCCCTGGTTGGGGACCTGAGATCCTGCATGCTGCATGGTGTGGCCAAAGAAAAATTGTTTTTTTCTTTTTCTAGAGAATTGAGAGTTTAGGAAGTTCTGTATGCAGCTGTGTGCCAGTCTGAGTCACTGTTGTATTCATTTCCCTTATTCATATGTTCTATAGGGCATCGGAATAAATCACCTTTTTACTTTACCACCTTTTGACATCCCAGTTTGCCTTTATTTAAATTTTTTATTTTGAAATAATTTCAAACTTAAAGTTTAAAAAATGGTACTGAGAACTCTTCAATATCCTCTAGTCAGATTTGCCAGTTTTTAAAATTTTGTTGTATTTGCTTTAATGCTCTCTTCTGAGTCACTTCAAAGTAAATTGAATGTATTATGCCCAAGTCTCTAAATATTCACTGTGTATTGTATTCTTTTGCATTATCACAGTACAGTTACCAGATTCAGGAAATCTAACATTGATAATACTATATTATCTAATCTATCTAATCTATAGCCCCTATTCCAGGTTTGTCAGTTTGTCCCAGTAATAGCATTTGTTCCTTTGTAGCATTTTCCCCATAGGATCCAGGCCAGGATTGCAAATTGCATTTAGTTGTCATATCTCTTCAGTCTCCTTTCATCTGGAACAGTATCTTAGCCTTTCTCTTTCATTGTATTGACATTTTTGAAGAATACAGGCTATATATTTCATAGAGTATTCTCAATTTGGATTTGTCTGATGTTTCCTCGTAATTAGATTCAGGTTATGCATCCCCAGCGGGGGATTTTGTATCTTTCTCAGGGTATGATATTGAAGTACCTGTTATCGGTCTGCCCCTCATTGGTGATGTTAATTTTTAGTTACCTGGTCACGGTGTTGTCTGGTTTCTTCACAGGAACGTATAATTATTTTTCCCCTCTCACCTAATAAGCAGTCTGTGGGGATAACTTTGAGATAGAGCATATATCCTGCTTCTAATCAGATCTGTATTTTCATCAAATTTCCCTCCTGGATTTAACATCCATTGATGATTCTTGCCTGTGCTGATGTTTATATTGATGGTTGCAAAATGGTTATTTTCTGACTCCGTTTCTTTATGTCAATAGGCGTTCTGTTTTAGGGCAGAAGCATCCTTTTATCTATCTGTTATCAATATGGACTTATGTACTTCCTGTCTTACTCAATGGGTTATACTCCATTATTGCCTTTATTTATTTTGATGCTCAGATTGTCCCAGGTTTGTCCAGTGGGAGCCTTTCTACCCTGGATTCTGTGTCTTTTTGACATACTCTCATAATTTTTTTGGAGTATTTCCTCTCTTTTTGCACATCTCAGTCCTGGAATCAGCCATTCTCCAAGGAGCCCTGGGTCCTTACAGTGGGGAATCCAATTTGCTTTTGAGTTATCTATTTATATATAGAAATAATCTCTTCTTTTCTGGATCAGGACATCTTTTGAGAAACTAAATTTAAATTAGACTTTGATAATGGGTTTGTATTTCTCTGAAGATTTTGTTTATGAAGTAATTACATAAGATTTAGCAATTATATTTACCGTAAAGCAATTATTTTATTCTTTTCTTTTTCAAATACATAAGTTCTAATTTGATCTTAATCGTGATCAAATGAAATAGAAGAAGAAAAAGGGTTATTTTATTTTATGTTACCTTGTGTGTGAGTCTGTGTATGTATATGTGTGTGGGAAGGGTTTAACCACTTAACTGTTAAAAAATGACTTAAGTTTTATATACTTAACTGTTGTTTTTTTTATATATTTTTTTTATTTTTGGCTGCATTGGGTCTTCATTGTTGCCCGCGGGCTTTCTCTAGTTGCGGCGAACGGGGGGCTACTGTTCGTTGCGGTGCACGGGTTTCTCTTTGCGGTGGCTTCTCTTTGTTTTAGAGCACGGGCTCTAGGCGCACAGGCTCTAGGTGCGCGGGCTTCAGTACTTGTGGCACTTGGGCTCCGTAGTTGTGGCTTGCAGGCTCTAGAGTGCAGGCTCAGTAGTTGTGGCTTGTGGGCTCTAGAGCGCAGGCTCAGTAGTTGTGGCGCACGGGCTTAGTTGCTCCGCAAGTAAGTCCTCCTGGACCAGGGCTCAAACCTGTGTCCCCTGCATTGGCAGGCGATTCTTAACCAGTGCGCCACCAGGGAAGTCCCTACTTAACTGTTTTTAACTGAGTCATCAGACATTTTGATTTGAGGAAATTGTTGCTTTTTAACTAGCTTTTTAAATGAAAATGTTTTTATTGTAATATAGAATGATATTTCATATAAGAGTGGGAACTCAAAGGCACATTATTCCAGGCAGTTACTGTTACATCTTGGTATGTTTCACAGCCATTGTCTCACCTTTGCATCGGTATTTGCTTTATTTGTCTTTTAAACTTAACTTTTAAGTATTTTTCCTGGCAGTATTTTGAATGATTTTTATTTTTGAACCAATTAACGTCTGTACATGGTTTAAAAATTAGTTCCAAATGGCTTATAGTGAAAAAAACAGCAGTCCCCTCTGCAACCCCTCCTAATCTCCTAGTTCCACTTCCTAAGTGGGAACACTTTCAGCTCTTAAAATTTTTTTTTCTTTTGGTATTTACCTTCATATTTCTAAATAATATGCTTATATATCTACTTAGCCACTTTAGATGTCAGTTTACATTTTTTGTTTTTTAAATAATTATTTAATTTTTAAGATAAAATACATATCAATACAAAGGATACTAAATTCACAGGGTACAAAGGGCATACAGGGAAAGATAAGTCTTCTTGCCATCCCTGTCTTCCCACCACCCAGTTCTTTTCCCCGGAGACATATTCCCTCTTCTTAGTTTATATGTATCTCCAGAGCAGTGGTTCTCTGTGGTCTGTGGAGTCTTGAGGGGGGGTCTTCAAATGTTTCAAGTTATCTGTTGGTTTGAAACTATTTCATAATAATACTAACTTCTTCTTTGTTACTTAACTATGTTGACATTTGCACTGATGGTGCAAACACAGTGATGGGTAAAACTACTGGCCCTGCAGTGCATATCAAGACAGTGGCAAAAATTGTACTAATAGTCATATTCTTCATCACTGTACATTAATGGTTGGGTAAAAAAAACCTGGTTTCATTTAAGAATATCCTCCATGAAGCAGTAAAGCTTGTTAATTTTATTAATCTTGATCCTTGAGTACATGTTTTTTTAATATTTCATGTGACAAAATGAAAAGAATGTTATACGACACTTCTGCTGCATACCAAAGTATGATGCTTGTCTTGAAGAAAAATATTTGTGTGATTGAGTTGCGAGCCCAACTAGCAAACTAGTTGCTTTTTTCATGGAACACTATTTTTACTTGAAAGAATGACAAACTGTAGTTACTTAAACTTGGGTATTTGTACATATTTTCTCAAAAATAAATGAAGTGAGCCTGTCACTTCAGGGAAAACAACCAACAGAATTTATTGCCAGGATAAAATTAAGGCTTTCAAGCAGAAATTAGAATTTTGGAAAACATATCTGCCACTGTGATCTTGGCAACATCTCAGGACCTTGCTGATGAAATTGTTGGTGATATTAACAAATGTGATTTTTTTTTTAATTTGCTGTGTTATAATGAAATGTGTCATTGTTTGGAAGATGTGCATAACTCGGTGGACCAACTTTTTTCAAAAGATCAATGCATGATATTAACAGAATCATGCTGTGGGTATAAGGGCCTACTTAAGTGCAAGATAGGTCAATAGATTTTTTTTTTTTGATCAATAGATTTTAAATGAAATGGTCTGGAAAGTTTCATTGATATGGTTTCAGAGTCCACCTTGCAACTAACCTTTACAGAATTACGCTTGTTAAGTTTTGGCTTAATATCAAAGAAGAATAATATCCACACTTATCTGAAAAGGTTATTAAAAATATTCCTTCTTTTATCAACCACATATTGGTGTGAAGCTGGATTTTCATTTTAGATTGACTACAGGAGCAGATATAAGAAATCGGGTTTCTCTATTAAAGAAATTTGCAAAAATGTACAGCAGTGCCACTCTTACTAATTTTTTTGGAAAAATACATTCATAAATGTTACTTATTAGCATGGAGTGGATTTACCTTTGCTGATTTTAAATAAAAAATTTTAAAGCATTTACCAGCTTTCCTCTATAATATTATTACCAGTACATACAACCCACATAATAAAAGCCCTTTGAGTTCCTCAATTATTTTTTAAGAGTGAAAAGGGGTTCACAAGTCAAAAAGTTTAAAAACTGATGCTACAGCTGGTTAATCCAGAGGGTTAAGCAGTTTTAAGCATTACTTTTTGACTGCTTATGGAAAAGGAGTTCACACTTCTCTCTTTACCGTTTCTCCCAATATAGTTGTATCACAATTTTAGATTATTTTATTTTGTTTTGTTTTTCAAAAACATACTTCATATTTACTCTTTTATTATATAAATATCAGTTTAACCTTTTACTGTAAGAATATAAATGTTTTAAGAGAGGCTTTGTTATTCTTTATACCGATTCACAGTCAATTAATTGATAAAGGTCTCTGGGTTTCTTTAAGTCCATGGTCTCGTATGTTGCATATTTTAAATAACAATTCAGCATATATTTACTGAATGCCAACTATGTGTTCAACACAGTAGTGATGAAAATCAAGTCTTGGCCTTAGTGGGAAAACAAGTAAATTTTACAGATGGTGATTATGGAAATAACTGGGCTGGGAAAAGAAGATGGGGGTAGGGTTAGCTTTTTAAGTATAAGGTGGTCAGGGATGGTCTCAAGGATAAGGAAACATTTAAGCACAGACCCAAATGAAGCAGGTAGGAGAGCCTTATGGATATCCTGGGGACAAGCATTCCGAGCAGATTAAATAGCAATAGTATGCTTGGCCGGCAGAGGAATCAGCCAAGAAGCTGTTGCGGCTGGAGTAGAGTGGAGGAGAAAATGGTGGTCTCTTAGGACAAAGGTAGAAAGGGTTTATGTCCTTCATTTTTACGAAATGTTCTTTGTAGCTTTGATAACTACTTAGTCATTTTTTCCTCTGTTCTCTTTTTGGAATTGTTTGTGAAGTCAGATGATTGGATTTTGTTGCTGTTTTGTACTTGCTGTTAGTTCCTCTGTGTGTGTGTGTGTGTGCCCGTGCACATAGTTTTTAAAAAATGCTGGGCTTCCCTGGTGGCGCAGTGGTTGAGAGTCCGCCTGCCGATGCAGGGGACACGGGTTCGTGCCGCGGTCCGGGAAGATCCCACATGCCGCGGAGCGGCTGGGCCCGTGAACCATGGCCGCTGAGCTTGCGCGTCCGGAGCCTGTGCTCCGCAACGGGAGACGCCACAACAGTGAGAGGCCCGCGTACCGCAAACAAAACAAAACAAAACAAAAACAAAAAAATGCTTATTGTGTGCCATCTCCTTTTCTTCCCACTCCCCTTCTTTCTGTTCTTTGTACGTGTTAGGCCTGTTCCTGCTACATGGTCTTTCCTTACTGTTTCCGCCTGCTAGGAATGGTGTTCTTCCAGAACTGCGTGGCTTGGTTGATTGGTGGCTGGTTCCTTCTCATGATTCGTGTCTTTAGTTTCTTAGCGAGGAGACTGTTGATGGTTAACCTTTACCATTTGTTTTATTTCCTTAAGAGCACATATTTCTAAAATTATCTTGATTGTTTGTCTACTCGTGTCTTGTTTGTCCTCATTTGCATGCAGTTTCCATGAGAGACTTTCTGTGTTCTGTTCACTGCTGATCCCAGTATCTAGAATGGTGCCCAGCTTGTAATGGGCTCTCAATAAATATTTATTGAATGACCACAATACATAAATAAATGGTAGCTAATGTATTATCAGTGATATTGTATCTTCTAAAATGTTAATAAACTACTGTAAAATTCATTTCTGTTACCTGGGTGTTGTTTCCAGATCCTGATCGGATTTCAGATGCTTGGGATAGAAAAAGTTTGGATAACCTGACTTGTAATTATCCTGCTAGAACTGAATAGATCTTTTCTGAAACCTTCTTCCTACACTTGCATTTATCCATTTTATTCCAGTGTGAGTGAATATTTTTCCTCATAGATGGCAGTTCTGGGTAGCAGTTCTAATGCCTCGACTTACTTTTCAGTCATCTTCCTTTATCTTGAACAAGTTTCAGTTTAAAAGATTTTCTTCTTTTCTCTCCTATCATCTTCACTAACCCTCAGTTGCCTCTTTTTCAGTTGCCACTTTCTTCCCCAACAAGAAGAAGTCACAGTTTATGTATACTGAAACCAAAGTTCTGAAGATTACCCAAAAAGTATATGAGTAAATGTTTGTAGGCTAGACATGTATAGGAATCCACATTAAGGTTAGGATTACTATATTTATCTAGAATATGAAATTCTTGGAACAGGGTAGCATCTTAACTATTTTTTAAATTATTACCTTGAGCAGTGTCTGGTATCAAAAAACTAAAATAGGTTTATTGAGTAAAGTAGCTGACATTAGTATACTGGATAATAAATCCTTGGTTTCCCCAAACCAGTACCCTGGGATTGTTTAATAGCTTGCTGTTTTTGCTTTTTGCCACAAAGATTTTCACTTGCTGTCTGAATACACAGGTTCAAGGAAGACAAAAATGTCATTTGGTCCAAATAACCTTGGAAATCCCTAAAGTTGCCCATAAAATATATAGATATACAGTCTCTGAAAGTCCAACACATCCTATTTTTCCTTCAGTGTTGGAACAAATCACGTTTCATTGTTAAACACTAGATGAAGTTGTAGGCTATGTTTGTGGTCCATGTTATGGGAAAAATAAATGGCTCTAAACATTAGAATCTGACAGCACAGCAAGATACTCATATCATGAGAGGCACATGGGAAGTAAGGCCAACTAGAAAGTAGTAAAATATTACCTTTTTGTGTTCATTTTGGGCATTCACTCACTGAGCAGAATAGCAGGCATAATCTACATGGTTTAAATTATTTTTTTTTCTTCATATAGTTGAATTTATATTAGTGTGCTCTCTATCCAGAGGTGTTCCCCTATCCAGTTTTCAGCCTTTACCTTCAGTCATTAAAGTGTCAGTAACTCTTCCTGGTTTTTCTCTTATGACTCTTTTTCTCATTCTTTAGAACATACTATTAATTAATATTCCCCAGGTTACATATTTTGACCTAGATCACGTACGTAGAGCAAAACCAACTTTTATCTAAGTACACTTGGACTTCATTCAGGGAGAAATTGTTCCCTTGGACACTTGTGCTCAGCATATTAGATCTTACATTCTCAAAGTAGCTGCCATCTTTTCTAATCTAGTTTTCTGTTTTATTTTGTTACCCCAACCTTTACTTTGGGGCTTTAACAACTCAGGGTTTTGGTCTGATCTGCAAGAGGAATTTGAGGTTCTCTTGAATAAGACTAACTTGAGGTGGGTGTACCTACAGAACTGAAGGCCTGCCAAAAACAAAAAAAAAAGGAAAAATTCATGGGGGCAGATTGTGGACTTTTTTGCCAAGATGATTTCTAAAAGCTAGTTGACTATTTAGCTTTAAAAACAGTAATAAAAGCCAGTATGTGCATACATTATTTTGCTTAAAAATTTATAACAACCTTTTGAGGTAAATATTTCCATTTTTCAGATGAGGAAATTTAGGCACAGGATAGTTAGTAACTTGATGAAGACTCACAGCAATGATGGAGTTGAAGGGATTTAAAGTTCATTAGGTTTTGAGTCACATGAGAAAGGAATTCCAAAATTCAGGGGCTTAATCTGAATTTCTGTAATACCTTTAATGAAAACAGTAAGCTGTTTTCTTATCTCCACTGGGCATGGCCTTTGTCAAAAGAGAGGGAAGGATGGTGATATTTTATTTGGATGGTGTGATTAAGAGGGACTTAATTTTTCTGTGCTTTTTCTGTATATTCTAGATTTTCTGTAGTGAAGATTTTAAAAATCTATTGAAGTATAATTTATAAAAGGCACACATTTTACTGTACAGTTGAGTGAGTTTTGGCAAATATATACATCCATGTAACCAACACCCCAATCAGGACATAAAACATTCCATCACCCTAGAAAGTTCTTTCTTGCTCCTTTGCAATAAGTCATCCGTATCTCCTGTCCCGGGCAACCACTGATCTGATTTTTGACATCGTGGATTAGTTTTGTTTGTTGTAGAACCTCATATACATACAAATCATGTAATATTACTGTTTTGTGTCTGGCTTCTTCTGCTCATCAAATATTTTCTGTCTAGCATTTTTTTGTGAAAATTTGCAAACATATAAAAGTTGAAAGAATTGTACAGCAAGCACCCATTTCCCTATCACCTAGATTCTACAGTTACCAATTTGCTTTTTTGCCTTATCACATATCATTCCATCTATCCATTCCTCTAACCATTCATCAGCCAAGTTTATTGGTGTGTGTGGTGTTTTGTTTGTTTGGTTTTGTATTGCAAATTGTTGCAGACATCAGTGCATTTTACCCCTAAACAAATTCAGCTTCCATGTCATTAACTAGAGTTGGATACTTGTTTACAGTTCTTTGTTTTTGAAGTAAAATTACATACAGTGAAATGCACAAATCTTAAGTGTACCATTTAAGTTTTGCCAGATGTATACATTTGTGTAACCCAAATCCTTATGAAGAGGTAGAACATCACCATCACCTCGGAAAAGTTCCCTCATGTGCCTCCTGTTCAATTGTTTCCCCCTATCCTTTGTAGAACACAACCACTGTTTTGACTTTTTTTCATCTTAGACTAAATTTGCCTGATCTAGAACTTCATATAAATGGAATCAATATAGATAGATGTTTCATATCTGATTTCCTTCCCTTAGCAGGATGTTTTTGAGAGTCATCTGTAATGTTACTTGTATCAGTAGTTCCTTCTTTGCTGTTGTTCTTGTTACTGTTTGGTATCCCATTGTACCTATATGTCATAATTTGTTTATCTTTTCACTTGTTGGAGATTTGTTTTTCCCAGTTTTGGGTTCTTATGAGTAAAGCTTTGAACATTCACATACAAATCTTTTTGTATACCTGTATTTTCCAACCTAGGTGTGGAATTACTGGATCATAGGTTAGATGATTGTGTGACTGTACTAGCAGCTCCTAAGAGTTGTATGTGGAGTTCCAGTTGTGCCACATCCTTAACATTTGGTGGTTTTGGTCTTTTTAGTCTTTTAGCCTTTTATTGGGTATACAGTTGTATCTCACTGTGGTTTTAGTTTGCATTTCCCTGATAACTGAAAATATTGAGCATTTTTTCATGTACTTACTGGCCATTTGTATATGTTTAGAAAAATGTTAAAAATTATTTGCCTGTTTTTTGGGAGGTTGTCTTATTAAGATGTGAGAGTTTTACATATATTCTGGATTCAGATTGGGTGTGTATTTGTATATACATGTAAATTATTTATATGTATATAATGTTCTCTGTTCTATGCTTGCTATCTTGCCTTTTTGTTTTCTTAATGGTATCTCTGAAGAATAGAAGGCTTTTATTTTTATAAAGTCTAGTTTATCAGTTAAAAAAAAATGTTTAGTCCTTTTTGTTTTCTGTGAAATCTTTGCCCATGGTGTGATCACATAAATTTTCTGTTCATTTCTTTTTGAAGTTTTAGCTTTTGGGTTTAAGTCTGTGATCTGTTTCGAGTTACGTTTTGTATCTGGTGTAAGGTAGGGGTTGAGATTTTTCCCAGACAGCTCACTAGTTGTTCTACCACCATTTGTTGAAAAGACTTACTCCTTCCCTATTATCTTGGCACTGTTGTTGAAAATCATTTGATGATATGTGTGAGGCTATTTCTGGACTTTCCAGTCTATCTGTATGCCAATAGCACCCTGTTTTGTTACAGTTGGGCTTTAATGTAATCTTGCTATTTGTTTTCTATTTGTCCCATTTATTCTCTGTTCCTTTTTCCCCCCTTCTCTTGTCCCCTTTAGTCTTGAGTTTTTTTTAGTTTTTGTGTTTTGTTTTTTTGCATTACATTTTACTTCCACTATGGGCTTATTAGCTATACCTACTTGTTTTATTTTTTATCTTTGATGGTCTCTTTGGGTTTACACTATGCATATTTAACTTTTCACAGTCTGCCTTCAAGGAATAATAGACTATTTCATGTATAATGTAAGAAACAACAGTCTATTCTTTGCTCCCCTTCTGTGCTTTGTGTTATTATTGTCATACATTTTACTTTTACATGTTAGTAGTTTGGGGAGGATTTCTTTGTTCAAATTTTGGGGTGGTGGCTAGAGATCAATCCTTGTGAAGGTGAGTGTCTTTATGAGGAAGATGCTGGTAGAACTCACTTTTTTCCATTCCACTTTCACAGAAGTGACCAGATGGTGATGATTTATGAAAATGTCTTTTAAATTTGATAAATTCAGACCAGAAAACTTAGATATTTGAGGCTAAAAAAAAGATGGTTATATCATATATTCTTTTTGTAGAACTAGACCAAAATTAGAACTTGGAGCATTTGTAACTGAATATCTCTGAATATTACCCAGTTATTGACTTTAGGCAAATTATTCAGTGAAAAACATTAAAAAATTCCTCCCCTATGTTTTTAATCTGAATATAAGGTAAACTTAGTTGTTCTTTATATTAATTAAAGTTTTTGTTTTTAAATGACTTTGCTCATCTCATTCTAAGCTTTTATTTTCAGGTCTTGATTTTGTCATTCAGTTTATATGTAATCCTTTTTCAGCTTTGTGTCACTTGAGACTATGGTGAACATTCCATTTATGCCCTCATGTGAAATCATGGCTAAAAACAGATTTTGGAATGCACGTTGTAGGCTAATTTTTAATTATACAGCTCATTTTATGTTGCTGATTATTTGTATATTCCAGACAAGTTTTGGGATTGCTCTTTATTCTGTTTTAACTTCTAAGTGTATTGTAGCTTACAATTCTTCTCTACCTATTGGAAGGTAGTGAAGTTGAGACTGTGCTGCCTGATTAGAGTGGTAGGGAGCGAGCTTAGTGTTAAGGGTGGAAATGAAGGGAGAACATAGGGCTTTAGTTGTTGTGAAGTAGATTCCTCCATCTCATACTAAATTAAAACAAATTCTGGGGGAAATCTTGGAATTCTGTGGACCTTAGTCTATTCTTTCATATGCTGAAAAGTATCCCAAGAAGTTATCTTACTTTCTCCTTTTCTTCTTAACAGTAAGTTCTAGACAATTAGTTGTTTGAAGTGGAATGGCATATTTGAAGATTATATGTTGTCTCTCAGAAGATCATATGTTGTCTTTCAGATCACTGGTTTTTAAAATTTTGTAGGTGTACTTCATCATTAAATATGTGGTTCATTTAGAGAACGTCTGCCATGGAAATAGGGTAATCAAGTCTCGTTTCTTCCCATTTCACTATTTTTCCTTTTATTCTTCCTGGAAAACCTTCCTTGGTACAGCTTCCCCTTCAGAATTGAATTAAGTTCTACTCTGGTTTGTTTCAGTGCATACCTCTTTCATGATACTGTATTTTAACTATCTACTGATAGGTTTCTCTACCTGCTGGTCTGTAACTTCTTAAGGACAGGTCTGCGTCTTATTCATCTTTGTACTTGCAATATTTGGGACAGTCTAGCACTTAGGAAGTATTCATTGCATGGTATATTTGTTTGCTAGGGCTTCCATAACAAAATACCACATGCTGGGTGACTTAAACAACAAAAATCTATTTCATCACAGTTCTGGAGACAAGAGTCCAAGAACAAGTTGTGGGCAGGTTTGGTTTCTCCTGAGGCCTCTCTCCTTGGTTTGCAGATGGCCGCCTTCCTGTTGTATACTCACATGGTCTTTTCTCTGTGTCTCTCTGAGTGTCCAGATTTCCTCTTTTTATAAAGGACACCAGTCAGATTGGATTAGGGCCCACTCATATGACCTCATTTAACCTTAATTATTGCTTTGAAGGCCCTATATATAGTCACATTCTGAGGTACTGGGGGCTAAGGTTTCAACATATGAATTTTGAGGGGACACAATTCAGTCCATAGCACATGAATTTTTTGATTTGGCATACATTCCAGCTGAAGGGGATTTGTTATGGTCCAACACCAAACCAAGGTTGTCAAGGTTGGGACCAAAGATTTCCTAGTTTGTATAAGAACAAATGGCTTAATTCTAGTGTTTTGTCTTAATGTAGTTGTCGTACATATTTAATGATTAAGACGCTGTAGCCTTTAGTGCTTGGAAGTACTACTACTACTAAGTTTTCTTTCCTTCACTGTTTATATCACAAAAAAGTGATAAAACACACTCACACATGCATTCGGGCACATGAATGCTTTGTGTACATATTGGCTGTTAATGCATCTTTGCTGAACATTTTAACCCAAGAAATAAATTTTTTAAATTGAAGTACAGTTCATTTACAATGCTGTGTTAATTTCTGCTGTATGGTGAAGTGATTCAGTTGTACATATATATACATTCTTTTTTTAATTCTTTTCCATTATGGTTTGTCACAGGATATTGAATATAATTCCCTATGCTATACAGTAGGACCTTGTCGTTTATCCATTCTATATATAATAGCTTACATCTGCTAACCCCAAACTCCCACTGCATCCCGACCCCACCCCCACCCCTTGGCTACCACAAGTCAGTTCTCTATGCCTGTGAATCTGTTTCTGTTTCGTAGATACGTTCATTTGTTTCATATTTTAGATTCCACATGTAAGTGATATCATATGGTGTTTGTCTTTCTCTTTCTGACTTACTTCACTTAGTATGATAATCTCTAGTTCTATCCATGTTGCTGCAAATGGCATGATTTCATTTTTTTAATGACTGAGTGGTATTCCATTGCATATATGTACCACATCTTCTTTATCCATTCATCTATCGATGGATATTTAGGTTGTTTCCATGCCTTGGCAATTGTGAATAGTGCTTCTATGAACATAGGGGTACATATATCTTTTGAATTATAGTTTTGTCCAGATATTTGTGGGCAGGCTTCAGTAGTTGTGGCAGGTGGGCTTCAGTAGTTGTGGCTCACGGGCTCTAGAGCGCAGGCCCAGTAGTTGTGGCACACGGGCTTAGTTGCTTCGCGGCATGTGGGATCTTCCCAGACCAGGGATTGAACCCGTGTTCCCTGAATTGGCAGGCGGATTCTTAACCACTGCGCCACCAGGGAAGCCCCAGCATTTGTTAGTTGTAGACTTTTTAATGATAGCCAGTGTGAGGTGGTACCTCACTGTAATTTTGATTTGCATTTCTGCAATAATTAGTGATGTTGAGCCCAAGAAATACATTTTTATTTGCCAAATTCCCAGTGGTAGTTTGGAAAGGTGACATCATTCAATAATTTCTCTGTAGAAATTCCATGAATTATACATAATTTCCCAGTGTATACAGATACATGCCTTGCTATCCCAGTGGAGCTACCAGATAGTATTAGGTCCTTTCTTTTCCCTTGGTAGTTCCAGCCTTAGAGTCCCACTCCCTCCTCCCTTAGTAGTTCAGTGTAAGATTTTGGGGGATATTGTTGGCAGTAGTGAGGTAATGGTGAGATTGGAGAGCAGGGTAAGCTCCATTGTCTCTCATTTGTCTCCTCCCTTTCCTAGGAATGGGGGAAATTTGCAAATAATACCCTAGTGCCCCCCTTCCCCTTAAAAAAAAGTTTTTATTTTACAGTTTTTCGTTTACAGAAAAGTTGCAAAGGTAGTACACAGAATTCCCATAAATCTGTCACCGTTTCTCCTATTGTTAACATCTTAGCTATTGTACATCTATCACAACTAAGAAACCAACATTAGTACATTACTTGATTGTAGTCTCCTGTGCTCTCACAGTTTTTCTTTCCTTGTTTGTCATGACTTTAACAGTTTTGAGGAGTGCTTATCAGGTGTTTTGTAGAATGTCCCTCAGTTTGGGTTTGTCTAATATTTTTCTCATTGGTTTCACTAGGGTTGTGGATTCCGGGAAGAATACCATAGAGGTGAAGTGCCCTTGTTAGCATCATGACTTATGATTGATGATATTAATCCTTGATCACCTGGTCAATGTAGGGTTTGCCAGCTTTCGCCACAGTAAAGTTCCTGTCCTTTCCTGTTAGTCTTTTTTTTTTTTTTTTTGGAAGCAAGTCATTAAAGGGGGACAAATTGTTCAAAGTTCCACCTTCTGGAAGGGATGTATCTACAATAATCAATTGGAATTCTTCCGTCTTTTCACTCCCACTTATTTATTTAATCATTTGTTTATATCAGTGTGGACTAAATGGGTATTTATTTCATACTTTGAGTTTGAATTCAGTACTGTTATTTATTTTGTTGCCACAACTGTTATAGCTTTGGCCATTAGGAGCTCTTGCAGGTTGGCTCCAGTGTCCCTTTGACATGCCCCTGTTCTTTTGTGTTTTGTGTCCTTTACTTTTTGGTACTGTAAGATGCTCCAGGCTCATCTGTTTTTCTTGCCACAGTTCTAGTATCAGCCATTCCTCCAAGGAGCCCTGGTTCCTTTTGTTGAAGAATGATATTAAAAATCAGGATCTGGGTGCTGGGTCCTAGTTCCCTTTTCTTGACTCAATTCCTGTGCACAGTGTGGAAAGTCTGAATATTTGGATGAATGGTAGAGTGGTTATAGCATCACACATTTGTATCATAGTACTTGATAGTATCTGTGTTTGTTGACTTTGTCTTCTGCTGTGGAGTCATAAAAGCAGATTTTTAAAAGTACTTCTAAGTGTTTAAAAAAAGAAAAGTTAAAGTCAGAAAGCTTTAAGGAATGTATGCTTGTTTTAGGGCAGGCAAATGGGGAAGAGTCATTAGGTTCTTCTGTTTTATTCTGAATTTCAGAAGAGATGAACTCTCTTTGGATGCAGAAAGGAAAGGTGTCATCAGGAAACCTTCCATGGACAAAGAAGTGTGTTTGAGAACTTCTGCTAACAGGAATTTCAGGCTTCCTTGAGCCTGTTCCTCTCCATTATTATCATCATCATTATTGCTGTCATCATCAATAATATTATTTTGCCATAACTGCTGTTATTCCAGCCTTACCTTTCTTTTCCATAATGCTGAAATTTTTTGTTTTTAAACATACAAGTCATTTACAAATGATTTGTAGACTGTCAGGGCAGGTAAAAGATTAGGGAGGTTGGAGCCTCTTTCCAATTGCTTTTGCTGGAGTTTGGTTGCAAGTAATGGAAATTGGAGCTTTTAATCTATTACTGCCTTGAAACTTTACTAAGTATTTTAGAAAATGAATGGATCTGGATCAAGGAAAGAGTTTGTTGTTGAATTCTCTTGGAAAACCTGATTTGAAATAGCAACTGTAGCTCTAAGAAAAGGTTTTAGTCAAAGAATAGCAGAGTTCATCTTTGTCATAACAGTCGAAGAAAGAGCCAGTGATATTCACAAGGTTTTCTGAACTTAATTTCTAATTTTTAAAAAATTCTATAGTTCAGCCTTTGTCCTCCTACTTATATTTAGCAATTTAGATCTGACACCCGCTAGGGACCAGAGTTTTTAAATAACAAATTTGAATCTCTCTCCTTTTTTTTTTTTTTCCTATTTGGTTATTTCACTTTATAAATTTCTCAAAAAAAAAAAGAATAAAAGTAAGTAAAACATTATAGGTAGAATTCACATATGTTTTCCTTCTTGTCAGTTTGAATAAACTTTGCATATTAGGAATATAGTTTCATATTTTGCAGGTATTTTGTATATTTTATTCTTTTACCATTTTTGTGAATTTATATGCGTTTTTTTGTACCATCGACATTGTCATCTTATTTGTACATTTTCAATAAAAATTGAGATAATATTGTTAGTCACAATTGATGTGTTACCATGTTAACCCATGGTAAGCAACTAAAAATTTTTAACCATATTATTATAAATATGTCTAAAACATGCTGTATGCTTGTTTATTTTACTGAGAACAGTCTGTCCCCTGGATGGCTCAGAATCATGATTCTGAACATCAGCTTTTATTCTTTGCTTATTACAGTGTTGCCCTCAGAATCTGTTTACATAAATAATGTTATTTAATCTAGGCAAACTGCTGACTTTTTAGTCATTGGGACAAGTGGCTTAGTTCTTCTATCTTTTAATTATTAGGTGCTGCCACCAGTATTCCATCTGTTATACCTGTAATCAGACAACTAAGCTTATTACTATTAAATATAAAATAATAGTCTCTGAGTATTGAATTGCATGTGGCCTTTCTGACAATTATTTTGAACCTTCGTAGAATCATTTTCCTTTAGGCTCTGTTCCCAAGAGTTGAAGTTGTTGGAAATCTGACTTCCAGATAAATGGAGTATTTATTACTGCCTTACAGAAAGAGAAAAGGGGAGTTATTTCAACAACATGATAAAACCTGAAGAGTATTTTATGCAAGGGAATTATAAGTTACTTAATTATGAAAGATACCATATTTTAACATGAGTATGTTTTTGGGTGGGAGTACGAAGGTTTTTTTTTGTTTCTTGTTTTTTTCATTTAGGGGGTATAAAGTTTAAGGCCAAGTGTGGTACCAGGAAGAAACAGCATTCATTCCAAAATGGCATAATTCTGTAGTGTTCTGCAGTTTGTGGTTCTAGCTCACTTGTTGAGCAGTGCTCTGAAAAAATGTAGACAGCTTCAGGGTCATATTTTGGTGTTTTGGCTCAAGTTTGGTCGATTCTGGGGATGCAGCCCTTGATTTGGTAAACAAGTTCTCCTTCCTTCACACCACCCTCCAACCCTAAAACCACCTTTTGCCCCCACTGCTGCAAAGCCTTCTCCCTGGTCTCTCTGCTTTCTCTCCAGCCTCTTGCTGTTAGCGCCACCTTCAATCTAAACTGTGTTAAGTAGAAACATTATCCCTCACTTTTTGATGATTTGACTCTAGCTTAGTCTCTCCCACTAAAAAACAAAACCAAAAAAACCCCCACACCCCAAACATCAGAGTACTTTGATACTGTCATTCTTTGCCATGTCTCAGCATTGTTTGAAATGAAGGATTTTCTCTGCCTGCCATCACCTTCTGCATACTTCATGGTTTGACTTAGATGTCACCTTCTATATGAATCCTTTACCAGAGACACCACATGCTTTCTCCTTTGTGTTCTATAGAGAGTGCTTTTATTTATATCATTATTCATAGCATTCTGTATTTTGGGTCTTTTATGTTCTTTTTGTCGTACTAAATTATGAACTTCTTGAAAGATAAGACCCTATATCTTATTTATATCTCTGCCCACAGATCCACAAAGCCCTCATAGGTAGTGATTCTTGTGTGTCCACTTTAAGTTGGTTATTGCATTTGCCTTTGACATAGGCTTGTAGTTATTCCAGAACTAATTGAATAACTAGGCATATACTGTATCAGTCAGAAATTTTCATCTTGACTTTTTCAGCCCACCATCATTTGGTTCCACCCTACCTATTTCAAATAGTCTTTCCTGCTTCTCACAAGGATGTGCTCACTGCTTCGTTGAGGTTGTGACTCTTTGTGACTTCAAAGAGTCTTGCATAAGCCACGATTTTTATTTTTGTATTTTTGATTTGATTTCTCCTTACTACTTTAGCATCATTCAACATATGTGACTGTTTATTCGTAAGTAAAAGACCAAATCACTTAAAATTATTAACAAAAATTAGTTCATAATGTTAAATGTACTCTGGTAAAGATGTCAGATCTTATTTAGCAGTATGGTTTAATTCTACATTTAGCTCTTGCAGATTATTAAATTTTGATAAGAAATTAGGCAAGTTAAAGCAGATATCTTTCCACATATAAAATAAAAATATTGTCTTTATGTTGGCCTCTATCACTTTAAAAAAGAAAGAACTCTCAATTCACTTCAAATTTGTGAATTTGAAGCTTTTTGAAAGTTGGCAGATTGATCATTTGAAAAACTATCAAGAACAAAAGATTGTGGAGGTTTGTTTTCCTTGAACATTTTTTTGAGTTTTTATGGGCACTTTTCACTTAACTATAATAATTATTGTACTTTCATTGGTAAAGATTATTTGATGATAGATTATTACTTTCTAAGCATGAAAATTTCTTCATACAGATAAGTTCAGAAACAACGTGCCTAGGTAGACTAGTATCAGTAACTAAAAAGCATAATCAGCTCTCAAATTTGACAACTTCATTCAGATTTGCTAACAATTAGATGCTATCAGTTTCTGCCCTATTCTCTCATTAAGCTCTCCAGGACTGGTGGTCATTTCTGGTCACTAAGGAGGAATTTTATGCTTAGCCAAGGTTCTCATAAAAATCATACTATCATATATTTGATTTATATAGTAATCTGCTACTAACAAAGTTGTGTCCTAGTCCAGAGGAAAAATAAAATATATTCAGTTATTTTTTTTTTACTCCTTTAACAACTTCTTGTACTTTGATTTCAGAAGTGGCAAATGATCATTTTATAAAAAATTCAAACCATGCAGAAATTTGTAACACTAAAGATAAATGCTCCTAACCCAGTGCTCTAAGTCTCCACCTTACAGTTTCAGTCCCAAACTAAGTATATATTTTTCTGTATTTTCCCCATGCATTATAACACTTATTTGCAACCTGCTTTAAAAAAATTATCAGTTTGTACAGAGCCTACCTCATTTTTTTTTTTTTTTTTGCGGTACGCGGGCCTCTCACTGTTGTGGCCTCTCCCGTTGCGGAGCACAGGCTCCGGACGCGCAGGCTCAGCGGCCATGGCTCACAGGTCTAGCTGTTCTGCGGCATGTGGGATCTTCCTGGACCGGGGCACGAAGCCGTGTCCCCTGCATCAACCACTGCGCCACCAGGGAAGCCCGCCTACCTCATTTTTAAAGGCTGCATAGCAGCTTATTTTATGCATATACCCTGAATTTTTAATTGAAGTATAGTTTATTTACCATATTTTATTGGTTTCAGGTGTATTGGTTTCATAGTGGTTCAATATTTTTATAGGTTATACTGCAGTTAAAGTTATTATAAAATAATGGCTATATTTCCCTGTGTTGTACAATATATCCTTGTAGCTTGTTTATTTTATATGTAGTAGTTTGTGCCTCTTAATCCCCTACTCCTATCTTGCCCCCCTTCCTTCATTCTCCCCACTGGTAACCAGTAGTTTGTTCTCTATATCTGTGAGTCTATTTCTGTTTTATTATATTCATTCATTTGTTTTATTTTTTAGATTCCACATATAAGTGATAACAAGATGTACCTAATTTTATCTTTGTTATAAAAATTAATGCTTGATTTTAAAAAAGGAAAAAAAAAGTTTGAATTCAAATTTTCCCTTTCACTTCTACCCTCCTCAGTTATACATATAACTGTATAGTTGTTATTTTTAATTAAATGTTGAAATGTTTCAAAATTATTTGAAATTTTCAGTGAACAAAATGATGAGAAACTGAATGTAAACAGTATGAATTTTTTTTATTTTTATTTTTTTTAATTTTTTTTAACAGTATGAATTTGAATTAATCTTTACATATATGTCTTTAGACTATTAAAAAATATATGATGTTTTTAAAGGCCCAAGATGTCTATGGTGATGGTATTTATGTTTTATATTTTAAAAATTTGTATATTCTAATTTGTAACAGAGCCAATTTGGAGTGTTTGCTCATTCAGAAATGAAGTGTCTCCCCACTTACGAGGATTGTGTTGTACAGTTTTGTAGTTTTTCGGATATAAGCCTTTTTTGGTTGATTCTTTCATATTTTCATGATAGAATATATTTTATATAATAATTAGCAATATCTTTATATTTCATGTTGTAATATAAATTCCAAAGTCCAGGCCAGAAATGTTAGCTATTTGTGCATTGTACCCTATAATTTGTAATACTGCCTTACTAACTAGTTGAAACTGACTGCCAGATACTCTTCAGGCTTGCCAGGATAGATACACCCTTCATTTTGCTACTGGCCATGATAATAACACAATCATGACTAGAGCGGTAGACTCTCTATAATATATTGAACTCCACCCAGTTTGTACTCATAGGAGACCTAAATAGATGCTAGCTGTGTTTTTCTTTGATGACTAATACTTAGGGATTTTAGAGTACTTTAAACAAGACGAACAAGAAAATCATTAAGTTCATTGAGTAATAGAAACCTATTATTAGACAGATATTTAATTTCTCTTTTTCCAAAAGTATAATGTCTAGTATTAGAAATGGGGCAGCTGAAACATCCAGCTCCCCAAACTAATCCTCCATAGTAAAGGAGAGTCTAGAATTATTTGCTTTCATACGTTTTGTGCGAAAGAATCTTAGGCCTTTATTTCTGTACTTTAAGGTTCTGCAGGAACAGTCGAGTTTATGCCCTTCTTTGACTCTGAGGACTTCATTTATTTCTAGGTATAAGGGAAGGCCTTAAACATTGTATGCCTTATATGTGTAACTGTAGAAAAGGAATTAGTAACAGCCATTGTGCCAGGCACTCTGATAGGTACTCTCATTTAACTGTTAAAGCACTTTTACGAGGTAGATACTGTTATTGTCCCAATTTTATAGAGGGGAAACAGTGTTAGTTTAAGTAATATGCCCTAGGTTACACAGATAGTCAGGGGTAGAGACTTGAACCCAGATTTTTTTAGTACACAAATGAATAACACCTTTGCTTGACTATTTATTCCTTTTTGTCAGTGATCCCACTTAAATGTAGATAATCACCTTCCCTTTCACTCGGTATCCTTTGAGTGTTTTTTTTTCCGTAATATTTTCCCAAAGTCCTTAGATTCACTATAGCTTTTTTGATTATTATTGTACTGTCTTTATTTTCTAGCTTCCTAGAATATTTTGGAGATAGAAGATTTCTTTTTTTGAAGTCTTCCTCTTGGTGGTTTGGTTAATCAGCTAGTTCTCTACTCTAAGTCATTTGAGGTCAAGTTTGTACTGGGATGGTGGGGCACAAAAATTCTACATTCACAGAGTAAGCCTTCGATGAAATAATCAACCCATGGGAACTCTAAATGTAAACTGGGTGCTTTCTGTGCTTCTTTGTTCCTTTTTACCCTTTCAGGGGAGATAGTGATCCTGGGCAGACCTCTCATAAGGCAACTTCAAGAGTCTGATAGTTCTAAACTCCATTGTACTGTACCTTCATTCCTTTTAATACCATGAGTAATAATGTCCAGAGCAACATGGAATGGAGGCTGGATATCCCATGTCCACTTCCTCTCAAGTCATTGTCTCTATGGATATCTGTTTAGGTTAAGGAGTAGAGTAAACATCTCTGGATTTAGGTCTCAATCCTTTCACTCTCCATATGAATCCTTCTTAGTTCACTTACTTTGAAATGCAACCTTAAGACTGACCTGTGACTCTAGCAAATAATAGGATACTCCCTTTTATATCAACACGGAGCCCTCCAGTGAGACTCCCTGTCCTTCCCTTTCTCTACTCAGAGGGTTTCAAGATTTTACTTGGAAAAGTAAGGAGAAATTCTGAGCTGCTTAACATAAAACTATGAACTACAGTATGCTAGAGGACTATAGATAACAGAATTTTTGAAGGTGAAGAGAATTGGAATGCTAGTTTCCCTTGTTTTATAGTTGAAGAAAATTTCCCATTAATTTTTGCATAATTGACAGGATAGTAGTTGTTTCTTATAGGTCCTGTGTGTCTCTTGTTAAATTTGATACTAGGTATCAAATCTTTTCACCTCTATAGTGAGTGGTATATTTTTGTTATTCTGTAATATTTTCTAACTAGCTACTGTTTATTTAAAGGAAAGTCATTGATTTTGGAGTATTATTTTGGTAAACATACATGTACCTGTCCTGTCTTACTGTTTCCAGTGGTTTTCCTGTTCTCATCTGTTAATGTCATTTGCAAATAATGATAAAAAAATCACTTCCTTTTTAAAATTTATGTCCATTCTCTTGTTTGAATGACTTGACTAGTCTTTCCAGAACAGTGTTATATAATGATGAAAACCATTTTTTCTTCTTGATTTTAGTGAGAATTCCTATAGTGTTTCACCATTAACTATCAGTTGTTTTTCTTTTTTCTTTTTTTTCCCCCTGAGTTGTGCAGGGCAAATAAAACATGTGTATGACTGAATCCAGCCAATTCTCTGGTTTGAAGATTTATTTATTTATTAAAAATTTATTATTTATTTATTTATTTGGCTGTGCTGGGCCTTAGTTGCAGCATGTGGGCTCCTTAGTTGCAGCATGCAGGGTCTTTAGTTGCAGCATGTGAGATCTTCTAGTTGCAGCATGCGGGATCTAGTTCCCTCACCAGGGATTGAACCTGGGCCCCCTGCGTTGGGAGTGCGGGGTCTTAACCACTGGACTGCCAGGGAAGTCCCTGAAGATTTATTTTTTAACCTTGGACCTTGATGCCCTCAGAGACATTAAAAGTGGTCTCTGCAGACTTTCTGGAAGATGCAACCAGTATTTAATACTGTTTAACACTATTTAATACTTACTATACATTGAGAAGCAGCAATGTAGATCAGGTTTGCCAATTTTATAGAGAAGAAAAATCTCTTATTTCCCTACTGTTCCCTTTTGAGATCAGTTTCTCTACTTTAAGGGCTTATTGGACTCCCAAATATAAGATAAATGTCTTCTATCGTTCTAGAGCTTCTGTAACTGAAAATTGGGCCATGGTAAATGTTCAAGAAGTCTTAGACATAATTACTACATAATTTTGTTATTACTATTATTCTCATTCTTCATATTCTCCTCTTTCCTATCTAAGTGATTGGTATCATCATATTCTTAGTTACCCAAGCAAAAAATACAGCAGTCATTTTTTACTTTTATCCATGCATTCTTTTACTGATTAATCCAATTTAAAAATATTCATTGAGTGCCTACTATGTGCCAGTCACCTGTTTGGTTTTTTTTAACATCTTTATTGGAGTATAATTGCTTTACAATGTTGTGTTAGTTTCTGCTATATAACAAAGTGAATCAGCTGTACGTATACATATGTTCCCATATCTCTTCCCTCTTGCGTCTCCCTCCCACCCTCCCTATCCCACCCCTCTAGGTGGTCACAAAGCACTGAGGTGATCTCCCTGTGTTATGCAGCTGCTTCCCAGTCACCTGTTTTAATTAGTACAAGTCAGGCAGTGAATAGGACAGACAAGGTTTCTGCTTTCTTTGAACTTCCATTCTAGTCAGGGAACTTGTACAATGTACAGTAAATAATGATATAATTTCATTTAATTGGCAAGTCAGTTACTTTACAGAAATCAGGATGTGATATAGAGTGGTGGGGAAAAGAGATTGGTTCTTTTGGATTTTTTTTTTTTTTTTTTCCGGTACGCGGGCCTCTCACTGCTGTGGCCTCTCCCGTTGCGGAGCACAGGCTCCGGACGCACAGGCCCAGCGGCCATGGCTCACGGGCCCAGCCGCTCCGCGGCATGTGGGATCCTCCCGGACCGGGGCACGAACCTGTGTCCCCTGCATCGGCAGGCGGACTCTCAACCACTGCGCCACCAGGGAAGCCCGAGATTGGTTCTTTAAATGAAGTGTGTGTTAGTCCAGGTCCTTTGAGAAACAGATACCACAACAGGATTAAATGTGTAGGGATTTTTGTGTGTGTGTGTGGTGGTAAATTACACATAATATAAAATTTACTATTTTAACCATTTTTAAGTATATGGTTTGGCATTAAATACATTCACATTGCTGTACAACCATCATCACCATCCATGTCCAGAACTTTTTTGTACTCTCCAGCCGAAACTCTGTACCCATGTAACACTAACTCCCCTTCCCCCTCCCCCTAGTCCCTGGCAACCACTGTTCTACTTTCTGTCTTTATGAATTTGACTACTCTATGTACCTTATATAAGTGGACTCATACTATTTGACCTTTTGTGACTGGCTTATTTCACTTAATGTCCTCAAGTTCCGTTCATGTTGTAGCATGTGTCAGAATTTCCTTTTTTTTTAAACTTTTTGTTTTTAGAGCAGTTTTAGGTTTACAACAAAATTGAAAGGAAGGTTTAGAGATTCCTCTTATACTTTCTGCCCCCACGTATGCATAGCCTTCCCCATTATCAATATGTCATCAAAAGATACTTTTCTTTTTTTTAACCAAGGATGAACCTAAACTGACCCATCGTAATCACTCAAAGGTTCATGGTTTACCTTAGGGTTCACTCTTGGTGTTGTACCTTCTGTGGGTTTAGACAAATGTATAATGGCATATAGTCATCATCATAATATCGGAGTATTTTCAGTGCCCGAAAAATCCTCTGTGGTCTACCTATTCATTGTTCCCCCTCCCCCAGCCCCTGCCCTGCAACCACTGATCTGCAACCACTGATTTTCTCCATAGTTTTACCTTTTCCAGAATGTTAAATAGTTGAAATCATACACAATGTAGCCTTTTCAGGTTGGCTTCTTTCACTTAATAATAATGCATTTAAGGTACTTCCATGTCTTTTCATCACTTGATAACTTCTTTCTTTTTAGCACTGAATAATATTCAGTTGTCTGGATAAACCACAGTTTATCCATTAACCTCCTGAAGGACATCTTGGTTCCAAGTTTTGCCAATTATGAATAAAGCTGCTGTAAACGTATGTGTGCAGGTTTTTCTGTGGATTCCTTCCTAAATTTCTAAAGCTGAATATTCCGTTGTATGTGTACCACGTTTTGTTTATCCATTCATCTGTCATTGGACACGTAGGATGCTGCCACCTTTTGGCTGTTGTGAATAATGCTGCTATGAACGTGTGTGCGGAAATATCTGTTCAAGTCCCTGCTTTCTTTTAGGTATATACCAGAAATGGAATTGCTAGATCCTACACTAATTCTGTGTTAAATGTTTTAGGAATTGCCATACCCTTTTCCAGAGCTACTGCACCATTTTATGTTCCCACCATTGTAAGGGTTCCAGTTTTTGTGCATCCTTACTGACACTTGCTATTTTGGGTTTTTTTGATGATAGCCTTCCTAATGGGTGAAGTGTGTCTCATATTTTTGACTTACACTTCCGTAATGGTTAGTGAAATCATTGAGCATATTTTCATGTGCTTATCGGCACATGTGCTTATTTCACGTGCTTATTGTATATCTTCTTTGGAAAAATGACTATTCAAGTCCTTAGTTAATTTTTAATTGGGTCATTTGTTTTTTGTTGTTGTTGAGTTCCAGGAGTTCTTTATATATTCTTCATACCAATCCCTTATCTGATGTATGATTTACAAACATTTTCTCCTATTCTGTAGATTGCCTTTTCACTCTGTTGGTACTGTTCTTTCTTACTAATGGAATTTTCATTATTCGGAATATGTAAAGTATACTGTCTATATTATCTAGCTATAAGTAGTGGTTTTTATAAAGTATAAATATAAATATATAATAGGAAAGTATTCTGTCAGGCAATTGATTTAATATTCTTAAACTGGCACAAAGTAAAATAAATATCAGTGAAAGAGAAAAGGTTTAAAACATGCCTGTGGCAAAAGTATTAATTTTTTCCATGTAATTATATGAAAGAAGATAAACAGCAAACATATTTCTAGTTCATTTTCTGAAAACCTCTAAAACTTTTGTAGAAGATTCAAAATTATCTTATACATTTCTTTTAAAATCTTGTTCCTTTAGAGTTCTGTAAAATTAATTATTTAAAAAATTCAAAATTTAAACTATTGTGTAAATCATAAAAAAGTATATTTACCTTTGGTAGTGAAGGTTCATACTAATAATAGTGACTGTTTCTAAACTGTATTACAGTTTAGAAGTACAGTTCCTGAAAGTTGTATTGGTAATCTTAATGGGTTTTTACCGCCCTTATTAAGCTTATACCCTCATATAAGCTTAATTTATAATGTAAATTGCCAAATCCTAACCCTAATTTTTAGTTCTGAAAGTTAGCCTTTTTAGCTGTCGTGCTTTTTCTTTTGTTGCGGTATGCGGGCCTCTCACTGCTGTGGCCTCTCCCATTGCGGAGCACAGGCTCCGGACGCGCAGGCTCAGCGGCCATGGCTCACGGGCCCAGCCGTTCCGCGGCATATGGGGTCTTCCCGGACCGGGGCACGAACCTGTGTCCCCTGCATCGGCAGGCGGACTCTCAACCACTGCGCCACCAGCGAAGCCCGCTGTTGTGCTTTTTTTCATGCAAGATTTACTAGTTGTGTATCCTAAACTATTGTCTGTCAGGAGTAAATGGTATGCTGCTGTTATAAAAATAAAATGATTGGATCAAACCAGTACGAAGAGGGACTAGTGTTATGGTTTTCAGTATTGAAACACTGTATAATATCAAACCATTCATAATGTGGCCAAGGAGATAGCTATATCTAGTGCAAACTTGCCTCCTTTGTAAATTAGGTCAGCCAGTAATTTTTACAGAAATAAAAGACTAAGGCTTCCCTGGTGGCGCAGTGGTTGAGTCTGCCTGCCGATGCAGGGGACGTGGGTTCGTGCCCGGGTCCGGGAGGATCCCACATGCAGCAGAGTGGCTTGGGCCCGTGAGCCATGGCCGCTGGGCCTGCGCGTCCGGAGCCTGTGCTCCGCAACGGGAGAGGCCACAGCAGTGAGAGGCCCGCGTACCGCAAAAAAAAAAAAAAAAAAGTAAATAAATAAAATAAAAAAAAAAAAAGAAAGAAAAGACTACATCATGATTTTATCAAATAGCAAATAGTTCAGAACATTCTTTATTGATCCTTTGTGTTAATCTTGTTGCTTTTTTAGTTAAAAAAATATAGTATTGGTATTTATTTCTTTACATGACCTTGCTTCTCTTCTTTTTCTTAGTTCAAGATAGAGCATACATTTGTACTCCCTTGGTGGGAACATCTCAGGTTATAAGGGATGTTAATATTGCATCTAAGGACTGCATGACAATGCAGAGAACAGTTACTGGTATACAAATGCACATACCACACACCACATTATACACCACCATTCTCCCTTTTTCCCTCCCTGCCTTGAATGGGGCAGACAGAATTTACCAAAAACCAGAGCAGAGTTAACCATAAAGAGTTCATTATTTTGGCTTTGGGGCATAAACTGATGGAAAAGAAATTGAGTTTAGTAAATTATGCTATGAATCACTTCTTTGTAAATTCACTTATATATTCCTGGTCTCATAATTTATCTGTTCTTTTGGCAAGTTTTTATTGCCTCTCAGGATCTCCATTACCAAGGCCCAGAGGGTGACTTAGTAATTAAGGATGAGGAGTCTAAGACACTTTTTTTCTTCAGCATATGAAGACTGTTTCCTCAGAGATCCAACTCAGCACAGCTCCTGGGAGACATGACTTCTAGAAGAACCCCAGATTTTTTCAAATGACATGATATTTTTGATGTGAATCAAAAGAGGGGTTCATAATTATCTGATGCCCAGATAATTATGATACTTTACATCTTGACTTTTTGGCAACAGCTTTATCGAGATATAATTCACATACCATACAAGTCTCTCTTTAAGTGTACTGAACTCAGTGGTTTTCGTAATATTCACTGAGTTGAACAACCATCAAAGGAATCTTAAAATATGTGGGTTTTTTGACCTTTTTTTAACTTAGCATAGTGTTTTTGAGGTTCGTTTCATGTTGTAACATGAATCAGTACTTCATTTCTTTTGATTACTGAGTATTAATCCATTTTGTGGATTTATTTTTTCATCAGTTGATGGACATTTATGTTGTTTACACTTTTTGGCTCTTACTAGTGGCTCTAATGGTGTTATGAATATTTGTGTATAAATTTTTGCATGGATGTATGTTTTTATTTCTCTTGGGTGTATACCTTGGAGTGGAGTGCTGGATCATATGATAACTCTGTGTTTAATCTTTTGAGGAACTGCCAAACTACTTTCCCAAAGTGTATACACCATTTTACATTCCCACCAGCAATGTATGAGGGTTCCATTTTCTTTACTTCCTTGCCAGCACTTGCTGTTATCTGTATTTTTTATTAAAGCTATCCTAGTGGGACCAGCTTAAATCTTGAATCACATATACCTGTGCCTTATCGTTGTGGCCTGTTTTTTCTTGCATTTAATTATGGTGATCCTTGTGTGACTGGCCACCTCTTACAGTTTCTCATTGCTCTACCCACGTGTTCACCCATCTTTTTGTTCCTCCTTTACTGTGGATCCAGACAGGGCTTGATGACTGATCTTGGATACACCACCACCTGCCCTTGAAGAAGATAGAGGTTTTGATAGCTTCGTATAGAAATAGGTTGTTTCATTTTTTAATTACTGTCATCTGTTCATCTATTTGATAATAGTTATATACTAAAATATATACCTGTGAAGTTGTTTATTCCTGTAACTGTCATTTGTGGAGAAGAAAAAACTTGCTACTAAATATCTATCTTTTTTTCCTCTCTTTTTCGGAAGTGGTTTACAAAGTGCACGTTAAGTACAAAACTATGGTGTTAGAAGTTAAGTTAATGGTTACAACTCTTGGTGGGTGGAGTGACTGGAAGGGGATTTCTGGAGTGCTGGTTATCTTATGTTTCTTGATCTTGGAGCTAGTTACATAGATGTGTGAGAATTCACCGAGCTATAGACTTAGAGTACATGTGTCTTTGTTATACACTTCAATAAAAACTTAAGTTTAAATTGTTAACATTGTTTAAATCATTTTTAGCACTAGTAAAGGTTTTCATTTGTCATATTAACTACCTTTTAAATAAGTATATTCCATTTTGAGTCATTATATTTACTACCTTAAATTATCACCATTCTTATATGTACATTGAGTTGATGTAGATGCTATAATTTCAAGTCCCCTTGTTCAGCTGCTCATAATTTCAGAGATTTAATGATTTAGATTCTTAGATTAGCTGTAGAAAGTTTGATTTTATGCTCTGCTGTGTTGCTTTAACTGAATGATCTTCAGCAGTTCAGTTTTGGCTCTGGTCATTCGGTATGTATCTAAAACTTTATGAAATGCAGTAGTTGTGCCTACTGTCTATTGGTGAGTTCAGGTTCTCGTTAGAGACTAGAGTGCTATGAAGGAAAGAACCATGAAAGAGAAGCTATATTTATATTAGTTCGTTGTTTATAGTAATATATCTAACATAGTAACCATATAGATGTACAGAAAGTATTTGATGTAATTATCACTTTAAAATGTGATACCAGTGTTGATTAATCAAAGCCTTTTGATTGATCAAAAGCCTTTGATTAATCAAGGCTTTGATTAATCAAAGCCTTTTGAATTCTAATCCTTTTATCTATTTTTACTATAATAGGTTTTAGAGAAATTGTTTGATTTTGACCAGATATGTTATGCTGCTGAAGTTAGGAAGATACACAGTAAGATCAGTTTTTTGGTTAATAGAAGTTTTGAAGTAGGCTTATGTTCTGTAATCTTTATTTCTAAAAATTGGGTTTAGGGGTAAGAGGTATCAGAGAAAATTGACTCGTTACAGCCATTTTATATTCTGATGAGGAAAAGGCAATTCTGCCCTATTACAGGGATATTTTCAGTGGAATCTGAGAACTGTTTAAACAGTATAATAAAACACATTAACCATCTTTTTAATATCTTATTGTGTCTTCTAGGCCTTCCTTAAAGTTTCTCATGTCTCAATGGACTCCTGAATATAACAAGCTCTATACCTTAAAAGTGGATATGAAGAGTGAGATTCCTTCTGATGCACCAAAGACACAGGAGAGTCTGAAAGGGATCCTCTTGCATCCAGAGCCCATTGGGGCAGCCAGAAGTTTTCCTGCAGGAGTTGAGATGATTAATAGTAAAGTGGGGAATGAATTCTCACATTTGTGTGATGATTCTCAAAAACAAGAGAAGGACATGAATGGTAACCAACAAGAGCAAGAAAAAAGTGTTGTTGTGAGGAAAAAACGCAAAAGCCAGCAGGCTGGCCCTTCATACATGCAAAATTGTGCTAAAGAGAACCAGGGAATATTAGGTTTGAGACAACACCTAGAAACACCAAGTGATGAAGATAACGATTCCTCTTTTAGTGATTGTCTTTCTTCTCCTTCATCTAGTCTACATTTTGGAGACTCTGATACTGTGACTTCAGATGAGGATAAAGAAGTCTCTGTAAGACATTCCCAGGCAATTTTGAGTGCTAAAAGTAGAACTCATAGTGCACGGTCCCATAAGTGGCCTCGGACTGAGACAGAATCTGTTTCAGGATTGTTAATGAAAAGACCCTGTTTTCATAGCAGTTCATTAAGGAGACTTCCATGCAGAAAGAGATTCGTGAAAAATAGTTCCTCCCAGAGGACACAGAAACAAAAAGAGAGGATATTAATGCAGAGGAAAAAACGAGAAGTGTTAGCCCGAAGAAAATATGCATTGCTCCCCAGTTCTAGTAGTTCTAGTGAGAATGACCTCAGCAGTGAATCCTCTTCCAGCTCATCAACTGAAGGAGAAGATTTGTTTGTTTCTACCAGTGAAAACCACCAAAACAATCCAACTGTTCCCTCAGGTAAAAATTTTGTTTCTTAAGTTTCAGAATAGCATGGAAGCCATTGCATTGTGTTTGTGCTTATTTTCTTCTACATTTTAGTGATTTCATTGTATTTAGAAGGAATATGAGGCTCTATTAACTTTAATTTTTAAGCCATATAGATAAATTACCAACTGTAGTATTAAACCATGACCCCAATTCTAAGATACAAATTTTAAAAATTTCTAAAATTTTAAATAGAAAATTAAAAAATTTTCTATTTTTCTGGCAAAAATGAAGCAAGAGGTTTTATTGGGGTTTTTTTGGAAAAAGTTTTTATTTTATACATAATCAGATTATATTTTGTGAGTTGTTGATTTATGGTACAGTTTTTTTTCCCATAGTGCTTCCTTATTACGTTTAGCTTTTATGAGTGCCTTTTCAGATAGCTATGTGATAGATTTCTTTCACATTCAACTACAGTAAGAACAATTCTAGTCACTAAAAAAAGACGCTTATTTTTCCTTTAAGTACTCTATTCTTCCTGTTTACTCTTCCTTTATCATGTTCTTTATAACGGAAAAATAATTTCAAGCATTTGAGAGGTAGCTTTTATTCTAATACTGGAACACAAACTTTTAGTCCTGAGGGTGCTCAGTAGAGCCTATGATTAATCAGTTAAAAATGAATCGATAGATGACTAGCTTGAGTGCGCCCCTCACCACAGTAAATGTTATATTTAACTAGAATAAGTTCATGTACAGTCTCTGAAGTGTATAAATGTTATATTTAACTAGAATAAGTTCATGTACAGTCTCTGAAGTGTATGTTCCATATAAACCATTTTTACAGTTTGTTGTAATTTAAGGTAATTTGATGAAGTGAGCATTGAGTGAAGTCTGAACTGAGGTAAAAGATTAATTTCTTGTGAAAGTGTAAGGAAAGTGGGGTTGGGAGAGCTTTTTAAACGGCTAAGATAATGGTTTCCAATTACTGACACAGCGCTTTCCTAGTCTTTGCCTGATGTCCTGCCTGTTGAGGACAAAGCCTACTTACTAGTCTCCTGTGCAGATATGCCATTTCTCCCTCTTCTCTCCTTCTATATGGGTCCCTTCCTTTTCCAAGGCACCCTTTCCTCTTCCACGTTTATTTTTCTATTCTTGCCAGAACCCTGAAATCAGCAACTTTGTTCTTAATTTTAGTCTTAGCTATGGTTAGTTCATTTTTTTATAACCTACCCAAGTATTTGTTTTAAAAAGAGTTAATTGAGATCACCTGCAGCTGAAAGGCGGTTACAGCAACCATTCCCTGAGGTTTCTTGAGAAAGAGGGAGGTGAGAATAGGCATTGTCTTGCTTAATGTCACATTTCACATTTTTCTCAGGTAATTAGAATGTGAAGACTCTAGTTTTGGGAGTAGGAGCAGCAGAGTCCAATTTCTGCTTGAAATTAATGAGGCAGGATGGTTGGTGATGTAAAGCAGAAGTTCTAAGGACCTGGTATTTGTAGGAAGCATGAGAATAGAGTAAATGTAGGCCAGAATCTTTGTTTTTATCTAGGAAGAAAGGAGTTCATATATCCTCAAGTAGTCAAGATAAATGCGAACTCTGTAATTCATTTTAAAATCTTGTTTAGTACTAATTGTAGCATGTGGGTTTTTTAACTGTCTCTCTTGGAAGAATTACATTATTTTCAGACATTATCCATGTTTGTCTCCGAAACACAAATCCAAAAGTTGAAGCCAAGTACTCCTGATGTTTTCTGGTTCCTAGATCAGTGTTTTAAACTAGTTTTTTTTTTTTTTAAACGTCTTTATTGGAGTATAGTTGCTTTACAAGGGTGTGTTAGTTTCTGCTTTATAACAAAGTGAATCAGCTATACATATACATATATCCCCATATATCCTCCCTCTTGCGTCTCCCTCCCACCCTCCCTATAAACTAGTTTTTAATAATAAAACATTTAAAAATATTTTGAAAAACCACACACACAAAAATAAAAGTCAGATGTCTTAAAAGTAAGTTACTAATTTATTTGCATATATAAAATGTTGAATAAATGTCAATTTAGAAATATTGCTTATTGGTACCCAGATTTTCTGATAACAGTTTTATTCACACAGGCACCTTAGACTTTGGTGACTTGGTAATTGCTAGAACCACTTTTTAAGTCATTAGACAGTTTTTGTTTTGTTTTGTTTTGTTTCGTTTTTGCCGTACGCGGGCCTTTCACTGCTGTGGCCTCTCCTGTCGCGGAGCACAGGCTCCGGACGCGCAGGCTCAGCGGCCATGGCTTACGGGCCCAGCCGCTCCGCGGCATGTGGGATCTTCCCGGAGCGGGGCACGAACCCGTGTCCCCTGCATCGTCAGGCGGACCCTCAACCGCTGTGCCACCAGGGAAGCCCATCTCTCACTTTTTTTTTTAGTGGAGAATTCAGAACAATTTCTGACATCATACCATTTAACTTGTTTTATATACTACATATTTCCTGCAAACTGGTGGATCTAAAAGCTTGCTTAGATTTAGCAACTCTTCCTTGGTGGTGCTGTGTACTTTCTGTTGCGTCGCATGTTAAAATTGATTAGAGGTTTCAGATGGTGTCATCCTGATCCTTCCAGTATAAAGTTCCCCATCAACATTTCATGTAATACTTTCAGCAGCTTTGATGATCTTGCCTAGATCCATTATTTCATTAGGGGTTGCAAAATGCTGTCTTTCTATCATTCTGTTACATTTATTAACCGAGGTTATTTCATAAGGAAGAATTCTCCCTGCATCAGCTAATTGTTTACTCTGAAATGAAGGTGATACAGTAAATGTAAGATGAATGCTTGAGTCTTTACCTTCATTTACCACTTTTCAGAATAAACTTTAGCAATATTCAGAGAGGTTTTTCATTTTCAATTATCATTTTGAACTCATGAATTTTAGCATAGTTGATGTGTTGCAGTCTTTTTATTCTTTTTGATGTTCAGATACTTTCATCTTTGGCCAGTGGGAGCATCTTCAAGTTGGTTTGTGTCCTTTTTGTTTGTTTGTTTTTTTAAAATTTTATTTATTTTTGGCTGTGTTGGGTCTTCGTTGCTGCATGCAGGCTTTCTCTAGTTGCGGCGAGCGGGGGCTACTCTTCGTTGCTGTGCGTGGACTTCTCATTGTGGTGGCTTCTCTTGTTACGGAGCATGGACTCTAGGTGCGCGGGCTTCAGTAGTTGCAGCACGTGGGCTCAGTAGCTGTGGCTCGCAGGCTCTAGAACGCAGGCTCAGTAGTTGTGGCACATGGGCTCAGTTGCTTCACAGCATGTGGGATCTTCCCAGAACAGGGCTCGAACCCGTGTCCCCTGCATTGGCAGGCGGGTTCTTAACCACTGCGTCACAAGGGAAGTCCCTGGTTTGTGTCCTTTTGATGCCACTCCAGTAGTCTTTGATAACTTCATTACTCTCTGATGTAACAAGATAGTCCAGATTCATCCTTTACATTTCCTGTTCCAAACCTGGAACCAGTCATTCCAAGCACTCCTGATTTCCTTTTATTCAGAAGTGATAGTTAGAAGCTATCCACTGGGAACGAAAGTGCTCATTGTTCTACTGGGTTATCATTGCTTTTTGTCTTTCTTAATGGACAGAGTTCGGAATGTAAAGATTTTAGAAAGATAAATCATTAATTCATATGACTATTTCCATTGAAAATTTAAGATTAGGGTTTTTATGTAAGCTTCTGTTTTATTTTTGGATCTCTTTACTATCACATTGAAAATCTGGATTCTTAACACTATTAATCACTTTTTTATTCTATACAAACTATAAATACGTAGACATAAGTGAACACTCATAAAGGAATGTAAATGAAAATCTCTACAATTATTATTAACAGTAATTCTATTGAATATAATAAAAGATTTTTCTGTGTGGTTCCTTTTTTGCCCTTGGCTGGTTTTCTGTGTGGTTATGCCACCAATTTAATATGCATTTAGGATCATTTGTGGTTGTTGCAAAGGACTTTGTTTTGTTTTTTAAGAGATTTGTAAAAATTGTTTAGTTTTGCTTTTTAATTATGTGAAATATTTACCTGGTTCCAAAGTCAAAACTTTTAAACAAGATATATTCATTGAGGTCTAGTTTTCTACCTCTGCCCTCTCTTCCTATCTTTTTCTCCCTAATAGATAATCATTTTTCACTAGTTTCTGTTTTAGTTTGTTGTTCCATTTTTTTTCTCCTCAAAAATATTAGGGCTTCCCTGGTGGCACAGTGGTTAAGAATCCGCCTGCCAGTGCAGGGGACATGGGTTCAAGCCCTGGTCTGGGAAGATCCCACATGCTGCGGAGCAACTTAGCCCGTGCGCCACAACTACTGAGCCTGCGTGCCACAACTACTGAGCCTGTGTGCCACAACTACTGAAGCCCGCGCACCAAGAGCCGAGCTCCGCAACAAGTGAAGCCACTGCAATGAGAAGCACATGCACCATAACGAAGAGTAGCGCCCGCTCGCCGCAACTAGAGAAAGCCCGCGCGTAGCAACAAAGACCCAACACAGACAAAAGTAAAATAAATAAAATATATTTATTTAAAAAAATTATCAAATATATGTGTGTGTGTGTGTGTATATATATATATATATACATATGCACACACATACATACATCCTCCCCTTATCTTACTCAAAATATAGCTCTTTCTTTCACTTAACGATGTATACAGTCGTTAGAGTATAGAGATATAATAGAGGAATAAAAGTTTATATATGATGAGATATAAAGGATATATAGGCTTTCATCCCTCTATTCATTCTTTTTCACTCCTCTTTTATTTTTTCCACAGGTCCACAGTACTCCATTGTATAGTTATACCCTAATTTGTTCTAGTCCCCTATCGATGCACAGTTTGCAGACTTTTACTATTATGAATAGCATTGCAGTGAATAACTTTTTGTATATGTCATTTAATAGTTTTTGCCATTGTGTCTTTGGGATAGAATTCTAGGAGGGAATTGTTGAGTCAAAGATAAAAGAGTATGTTATTTTAAAAATATGGCCAGATTTCTCTGAGAGGATCGTAACCGTTTTGGGTCCATCAGCAGTGTGTGAAAGTGCCTATTTTCCCAAAGCCTTTCCAGCAGAATTAGTTGTCAGATTTTAATTTTTGGCCCATCTGAGAGGCAAGAAATAGTATGTCAGTACATTTTTAATTTGTATTTTTTATGACTAATGTTTGTGTGTCTTTTCATGTATTTAAAGGTCATTTGCATTTCTTGTGATCAATCTATTCATTTCATTTGCCTGTTTTTCTGTCAGAATGTTGGTCTTCATTCTTGCATTCATTTTTAGAAGTTTTTTTTATATATTAGAGGTATACATCCTATATAACACATTTTCCTCAAATTGGTCATTAGTTTTTTTTTTTTTTTTTTTTTTTTTTTTTGCTGTACGCGGGCCTCTCACGGTTGTGGCCTCTCCCGTTGCAAAGCACAGGCTCCGGACGCGCAGGCTCAGCGGCCATGGCTCACGGGCCCAGCCGCTCCGCGGCATGTGGGATCTTCCTGGACCGGGGCACGAACCCGTGTCCCCTGCATCGGCAGGCGGACTCTTAACCACTGTGCCACCAGGGAAGCCCGGTCATTAGTTTTTTGACTCTGCAATACTTCTTTACCTTGCCAAAATTTTTTTGAATTAGTCACATTTATTGACCTTTACTGTTTCTGGGTTTTTGAATCATAATTAGGAAAGTTTTTCCCACTCCAAGTTTAAAAGGAAACTAACCCATTTCCCCACTAGCCCTTGTATTGTTTACCTTTTTTTTTTAAACGTATAAAGCACAGATCTATTTGATGTTTGTCCTCATGTACAGTGTGAAGAATGGATCCTTTTTGTCTCATGTGGCTATCCAGTTATCCCAAACAAATCATTAAAAACTTTCCTATTGACTTGAGTTGCCACCCTTGTCATATGTTAAATTTCCATAAGTATTTGGATCTATTTATGGAGCTTTCATACTGTTCCATTAGTTGGTCTGCCTGTCCACTCACTAGAAGCACACTGTTTTAATTATAGACTCTTTCATGTTTTCCTGGTTATTCTTGCCTGTTTATTCTTCCAAGTGAACTTATAATCAACTTTTTATCTGAGGATGGTGCTAGTGGGGAGACACATGATGATATTTTTATTGGGATTGTATTTGTAGGCTAAATTAGGGTGATCTGACATCTTTGGGATTTTGGGTATTCCTCTTCCAGCGTATGGAATGTCTTTTCATTTACTGAAATCTAGTTTTGTATCTTTTTTTTAAAAATAAATTTATTTTATTTATTTATTTATTTTTGGCTGTCTTGGGTCTTCATTGCTGTGCACGGGCTTTCTCTAGTTGCAGCGAACGGGGGCCACTCTTCGTTGCAGTGTGTGGGCTTCTCATTGCAGTGGCTTCTCTTGTGGAGCATGGGCTCTAGGCGCACAGGCTTCAGTAGTTGTGGCACGTGGGCTCAGTAGTTGTGGCTCATGGGCTCTACAGCACAGGCTCAGTAGTTGTGGCGCACGGGCTTAGTTGCTGCACGGCATGTGGGATCTTCCCGGACCAGGGATTGAACCCGTGTCCTCTGCATTGGCAGGCGGATTCTCAACCACTGTGCCACCAGGGAAGCCCCCTAGTTTTGTATCTTGCAGGGAATGTTTTACAGGTGTGTTTTTTTTGGTTTTTTTTTTTAACAGCTTCATTGAGGTATAATTTACCTACCATAAAATTCATCCATTTTAAGTTTACAATTCAGTGATTTTTAGTAAATTCAGAGCTGTGCAGCCATTACTGCAGTACAGTTTCAGAACATTTCCATTAATCCCCAAAGATCCTGGATCCCTGTTTGTTTATAGTTAATCCCTGTCCTACCCTCACTTCCGCATACAGCCTCTAATCTGTTGCTGTCTGTATAGACTCGCTTTTTCTGGACATTTCATATAAATGAAATCATACAATATGTGGTCTTTTGTGTCTGGCTTCTTTCACTTAGCATAGTGTTTTTGAGGTTCATCCATGTCGTAGCAGATATCAGTACTTAGTTTCATTTCATTTCATTTCATTTTAATTTAATTCTATTCTGTTCTACTTATTTTATTATTTAGTTCCTTTATAATATTCCATTGTATGGATTTGTTTACCATTAGTCAGGTGATAGACATTAATTGTTTTTAGTATTTGACCATTGTGAATAATGCTGTTATGAACCTTTGCGTACAGATGCTTTGTATATGTATATGTTTTCGTTTCTGTTGGATAGATACCCAACAGAAGAGTCCCAAAGAAGAGTCAAAGCTGTTAAAACTTCAGTAACTTTTGTGACTGCAAAAGACAGGTGCAGTAGCGTAACAGGAAGATTTGATAGTAATTAGCACCAACTTGTTGAGTAGTTACGGCATGGTGATATACTTCATGTAAAGATCCTGAGTTTAGAATTGAAATTAGGTGTTAATTCCAAGTGTTGCTCATGTTTGCTTGACAAGTCGTTTAAACTTTCTAAGTTTCAGTTTCTTCATGGAGCTAGACATGCAGAATATTATACATGGGACAAAGTATGTGCTCACATATTGCAAGCTATTCTTGTTATTGGCATCATACCAGACTTAAGGCACAGGGGGACCAGAATAATCAGTGATTTTGGGGGGTTCTTGAAGACCTCTGTCAGAGAAACCATTGTTTTTGTTACCATTGTTACACTACCCAGGTTATTACATTTTATTTTTCTCATGATGTATTAATACATTATTGACAGGGGGATTTTTGCCGAAACTACATCTCCAGTCAAAAATATGTTAAAAAGTACAAGCAAAATAAGTACAAGCAAAATAAGTAATCTTAAAAGAAATAGCTAAATCACCTGCAGTCCCATCACTCTTAGCTGCACTCAAGTCTCTCATCCTTTAATATTTCTACATGCAAATGACATGAAAATGAAATTGGCCCAATAAGAAGTGACCTATTGTCTTGATTTTTTAAAAGCTGTATTAAGGTTAACTTCATAATTTTAGGAATATTTCCTTTAAATTGTGTTTTAAATAATAGTCATTCTAAAGATGCCCAAATCTTGCCTAATTGTGATTATTATTTAGTTACATAATTTTTATGTATTATGTTCAAGTTATGCTTATAAAGATTCTTTTTAGAAAAATGTTTAAGCAATAAGAGTAACAGTGCCTAAATGAGTTATTTATATAACTTTTAGTTATACAATCTCTGTGTTCATAAAAAATTATATAAATTGAATTTTAATGCATTAGCAAAGCTAGCTTTGTATCATTTGTCATTGGAACTTCAAAATGTTACATTTATATTTGACTTTGCATAACTGTGTAAAAGGTGTTTAATAATGTTAGGTGATTTTTTTTTTTAACAGGCTTGTAAAGAAATTTCATGTATACATATATGGAGAAAAATCACTAATAAAGCTGATATATAGATGTAGCTTTTCTCCATGTAAAGTGGTAATGTCCAGTTGGTGGGTTAAAATAAGAGAGGTTTTTTTTTTAAAAAAAAATCCACGGTCTTTTATTTTTATATATAATGCTTTTAGTTTTAAATATATGATTGCCTGTGTACGCTTACCTTAAGCTGCATCGTGTATGTGATTACGAAGAATTAGAAATGTAATTTGGAAATTGAATCGATAATATTATTTTAAATAGCCACTGAGTGCTGCTATTTTGTTTTTCTCTGCCTATATTTATGCTGTTAAAAATACATTTGACCTGAACATGTGTATGTGTGTAATCTTTAGAACTTAGAAACTACTTTAAAAAATTTGCACATAATTTTTAAATCTTAATTTTTTTCTATTTAATGGATAGAGCAATTTGTAAGTATTCCAAAATAGAAATATTACGGAATTTTTTTTTTTTTTTTTTTTTTTTTGCGGTACGCGGGCCTTTCACTGTTGTGACCTCTCCCGTTGCGGAGCACAGGCTCCGGACGCGCAGGCTCAGCGGCCATGGCTTACGGGCCCAGCCGCTCCGCGGCACGTGGGATCCTCCCGGATCAGGGCACGAACCCGTGTCTCCTGCACCGGCAGGCGGACCCTCAACCACTGCGCCACCAGGGAAGCCCTGGAATATTTTTAAAATAACTATTTCTCCAATCAGATCATCTTTTATTGCCTCTGTGATTTACCAGTGCCTTCCTTGTTATCCTCTTTGGAGTATCAGAGAGCATGTTATAGATCTTTGTCATGGGCTTGTAACCTCCTCCAGATAGTGGCCAACTTTTGAAGTAGTGCAGATATTTGATGATGTAGAGGTATATTAGAGATGAAATTCCAGGTTGTCTAGGAATGGTGCCTCGGGTGAAGGAATGTAGACTGCGTAAATTCCACAGTGAGAAGAAAGTTGAGCCATTTGTTGTCATTGTGCTAAGCAAGAGTTCTGTAAGAGTTGGATAAAAATGAATATATGGTATCAATGGAATGCCACCGTACTAGTAGAAAATGTAATGAAGAAAGGGAGCATGTTTACAAGAGCAGCAAAGAAAATAAAGAGTGTAAGAATAATCTCAATAGGAGTATATTTAGCTTCTTTGAAGAAAATTATGTAGCTTTATAGAGAGTTACAATTATAATCAAACCAAACCCTCACTTTTTCTACAGGTTTATAAATATGATATTGGACAGATATGTTCTTGGATGAAATTATGTATATTATAGAGATATCAGGGCTTTGTTAGTGATGCTTAATGCCAATCCAGTCCAAATCTCAAGAATTTTTCTCTCCCCTTGATTTTATAATCCTGAAGAATAATTAGAAAAACCTGAATCTACTATCAAAATAGAATTATTCCAGTCTTTTCAACAAATAGTGTTGGGACAGTTATGGATCTACATGCTAAAAAGGTGAATTTAGACCTTTTATATCATGTCAGACGCAGAAATTAACCAAATGGATCACAGACTTAAATGTAAGAGCTAAATTATATAACTTCTAGAAGAAACATAAAAATTCTTAGTCACCTTTGGTTATGCAGAGATTTCTTTAAAAGCTCACCAAAAACATGATCCATTAAAGAAATAGCTGATTTGGGCTTCATCAAAATGAAAGACTTTTATGTTTCATAAGACACCATTAAGAAAATGAAAAGAATATATACTACTATATATACTACTATACATGCAGTAGAACAGCTATAATAAAAAAGAGATGGTAACAGTGGCGAAGATGTAGAGAAAATGGAGCCCCATTTTCCTGGTGGGAATGTAAAACTGAACAGTCACTTAGGAAAACAATTTGGCACTTCATTAAAATGCTAAACATAAATTTACCATAGTATTTAGAAATTACATTCCTAAGTATTTACCGAAGAAAAATGAAACATGTATGCCTGAAGTACGTGTATTTATTTGTAATAGCCAAAAGTGAGAAAAATTCAGATGTCCATCAACAGAAGAATGGATGAACAAACTGTGATGTATTCATATGATAGGATACTGCCCAGCAGTAAAAAAGAATGAACTATTGATACACACAACATGAATGAATCGCAAAATAAGTACACTCAGTGAAATAAGCCAGATATGAAAGGATATGTAATGTATTACTCCATTTATATTGAGCTCTTGAAAATACAGATCAATCCATAATGACAGAAAGCATGTTAGTTGTTGTAGGGATGTAGGGATGGGGTTAGAGGGACAATGATTGACTGAAATAGGGCATGTGGGAGCTTTTTAGGGTGTTGGAAATGTTCTAAAACTGGATTGAGATGATGTCTGTGCTCCATAAACACACTAAAATCAGTGAAATGTACACTTAAAGTGGGTGAAATTTTAAGCTCTCAATATTCTTATTATGGGAAAATTCTTCTCGCAAGATATTACTTGTAAACTGTTGTCTGATCTTTACATTGACAGGTGATAGCAATGAAGAGAGAAGAATGTTTAAAAAAAGACATTTTAGCCCTAGATTTGTGGAAAATATAGCAAGAGAAGAAATGGAGCATAACTTTTCTTTTTTGTTGTTGTTTA